>NC_069659.1:12135454-12437159 GCF_027244095.1 Hemicordylus capensis
GATAGAACCACTCTGGCCTGACAGTGCTAGGTGGAGCCTGAGCTTTAAAATAAAGATTAGAGCCAGTTCTAGGTTGAACAAGACCAAGCCCAGTTCTAATAGAGCCAGTTCTAACTGGCTTGAGTGGCTTAAGCCTCCATTTTCTGTAAGAAAGAGACTGCCATCCATTTTGTGACACTTCTGTCACTTGGAGCAATTGGCTGTGCTGCAGGTCCCCTGATTGGCCAGATGTGTCTAGCCCTTTGAGTGGCTTTAAAAGTGTGTCACTCAGGGACACCTGTCACCCCATTGGCCGGTGGGGGGGAGGGTGCTCCAAGGAGTGATATTAGAAGTATATTTAAAGTCCATCTTGTGGCTCTGGTGCTCTGCCTGCTGTGTGAGAGAGACTGAGGAGCTACTACTGCTGCTGCTTTCATTGCCTTGCCTTGCAGTCTGGACTAGTGGTCTCCAGAGAGAGGTTTGACTGACTTCTGCTTTCCCACCAACCTGCTCTATAAAACAAACAAACAAAACCATATTTAAGTACACCACAACAGCCAGCGTGGTGTAGTGGTTAGAGTGCTGGACTAGGACTGGGGAGACCCGAATTCAAATCCCCATTCAGACATGAGACTTGCCGGGTGACTCTGGGCCAGTCGCTTCTCTCTCAGCCTAACCTACTTCACAGAGTTGTTGTGAGGAGAAACCTAAGTACCTCACAAAGCAATCAATCAATCACTTTGGGCTCTTTGGAGGAAGAGCGGGATATAAAATGTAATACAACAACAACAACAACAACAACCCCCAGTGAGGCACTACCTTGGCGTGGTTGTGGGGCTTGCGTGCTCTGAGGAAGGTGAGAGCTATTGCCAGAGGACCAACCATACCGGACAGGTCTCACTAGAGGAGCCAGACAAAGAGTGCCTCTTCCATCAACAGTATGGTGAGACGTAACTTTAATAAATCTATATAGGATCAGTTGTCGCCCAGGTCAACAAGGACCACACCAGGTGCTGGAGTCCCTGGACAACTGGTGGCAAATGGGCTACAGGACTCAGGATCTTCAGTTGAGCAACCAGGGCTGGAGACTACAAGGTTACTGGAAGAAACATCGCTTAACCGGAAAAAATATACGAAAAATGCCAACAAGGAAATAATGATCTGCTATTACAAGTCTAGTCCAACTAGAAGAGGTTATTTAAAAAGAATGTACCAAATTTGGAAAGAGAAGCATCCAGATACACAAATAACAGAACAAAGGCTAGCAGACCAGAGAAGATACATAATAAGAAATAAAATATTCACAGAAGTTGAGCTGGAAGAACTGCAAAGAGCAACACAGGCTCAAGATATGGAAGAAGAATTACCACCAACTGAAGCAGTTGCTCAGGAGCAGGTGGAGGATGTGTTGGAAATAGAGGAGGCCACTGTTGCTGTTCAAAATCAAAACCAGGCAACCTCCCTTTTGCCTTCACCTCAAAAACCCGAATGCCATTTAACAGAAAAGCAACAAGAACTAAAGCAAAAAATAACTGAGCACATGAACCAAACAACCACCAGGGTTCGACTTCCAGCTCTAAAAACAGTTGCCAAAAAACAACTTGCTCAGGCATTAAAAGATGTCAATGCTGCACTTGCAGAAATAACAACCAATAATTTGCAAGAAACAAACCAACTAATGTACAGTGCAGCAACAATAACAACATAAGAGCTCAGATATAAAATCAGTGGACCTGTAAAAAAAGAAAGTAGTACATCACCTAAATGGAAGATTAGATTAGAAAATAAAATCTCCAGGCCTAGATCAGATGCTAGTAAATTGAAAGATATGAAAGACAAGAAGCTGAAGAATGAAAACACCAAACAGTATCTGATCCAAAAATACCACCTAGATTCAAGGAAAATTAGAGAAGTCCTGGAAATAATAAAGCAGCAAATAACAGCAGTGTCAAAGAAGATTAGCAGGTATGAAGCCAGAACTACACAACACAGGCAGAATCTCCAATTCCAGTCGAATCAGAGACGTTTCTACCAAAGCATAGAAGGAGAAACTGCAAGAAACCTAGAAACACCAAATAAAGAAGAAACAGTGCAATTCTGGGGGAAATTATGGGACAATCCAATAGATTGTAATAAAAAAGCAGGCTGGATGAAAGAGGTCAAAAAATGTAACCAACAAATGCAAGATCTAATAATAACAACAGAATTAATAAGTGAAAGAGCAAAGAAAATTAAAAATTGGACTGCTCCAGGCAACGATGAGCTGCATGGCTTTTGGCTTAAACACCTAACAAGCCTTCATAAACAACTATCAAAACAGTTCTGTCACATTTTGCAAGGAGGTGATATTGAACAATGGCTAACAACTGGGAAAACTCATCTTATAATGAAAGACCCAGCAAAAGGTGCAGTTCCAAGTAATTATAGAACGATAACCTGCCTGCCAACCATGTTCAAATTATTAACTGGAATAATAGCAGATGAAGTGATGCAACACTTATTAACTAACAAACAGCTTCCAGTTGAACAGAAAGGAAATTGCCCGAACACCAGAGGCACAAAAGACCAGCTGCTGATTGACAAAATGATTTTAGAAAACTGCAAGAGAAGAAAAACCAATCTAAGTGTTGCATGGATTGACTACAAGAAAGCCTTTGACTCATTGCCTCACACATGGATACTAAAATGTTTAGAAACAAGTGGTGTCAGCAAAAACATTCAGATATTTATTTTAAAAAGCAATGAGCATGTGGAGTACACAGTTAACAATCAATGGCGAGACACTTGGACAGATTAGCATTAAAAGTGGTATTTTCCAAGGGGACTCACTATCCCCTCTGTTGTTTGTAATTGCCATGATACCAAACATCTAAAACATCCAGACAAATCAACCATCTGCTGTACATGGACGATCTGAAGTTGTATGGAAAGTCCCAGTCAGAAATCGAATCATTGCTAAACACTGTCCGTATATTCAGTAGCGATATAGCAGTGGAGTCTGGACTAGACAAGTGTGCTGCATTAATAATGAAGAGAGGGGAAAAAACAAAAACAGAAAGAATAGAACCACCCAATGGAAGCAACATCAAGAACCTGTAAGAGAAAGAACATTACAAATACTTGGGCATTCTCCAGGCTGATAACATTGCACACACTGAAGTTAAAAGAAAAATGGGAAGTGAATATATCAGGAGAGTTAGAAAAATCCTCAAGTCCAAACTCAATGGCGGGAAGACCATACAAGCCATAAACACCTGGGCTATACCTGTTATCAGATACACTGCAGGAATAATAGACCGGACTCAGGCAGAGCTAGAGATGCTAGATCGTAAGAACAGGAAAATTATGACCATCAATCATGCTCTGCACCCCCGCAGTGATGTCGATAGGCTATACCTCCCTCACAGCTCAGGTGGAAGAGGAATGCTGCAAGTCCATCAAACAGCAGAGGAGGAGAAAAGAGGCCTTGAAGAATATATCAAGGACAGTGAAGAAGATGCACTTCAAATGGTCAATAACAAGAAACTACAGTGGTCCCTCTACTTACGAAATTAATCCGTCCCGAATGCACATTTGTAAGTCGAAAAGTTCGTAAGTCGAAAAGCGGTTTCCCATAGGAATGCATTGGGAACGGATTAATGCGTTCCGGAGCCTAGAAAAAAGACCCAGACCCCCAGTAAGGCTTGCAAACTGCACAGGAACATTTCTTTTCAAGAATAAACAGGCAGTAAACAGGCAGGCAAGTCAAGGAAACCGCATGTAAAATTCGTAAGTCGAGGAAACCCCATCTAAAAATTTGTAAGTGGAAAAAACCGCATCTAAAACCGGATCTAAAACTGCCGTTTGTAACTCGAAAAATACTTATGTCGAGTAGTTCGTAAGTCGAGGGACCACTGTATTCAACACCAATGAAACAAAAAAGGCCTACAAGAAAGAACAAGTCAAGAACCGAGCCGAAAAATGGAAAAATAAGCCCCTGCATGGTCAATATTTGCACAATATAAGTGGAAAATCAGACATCACCAAGACCTGGCAATGGCTTAATAATGGTTACTTGAAGAAAGAAACAGAGGGTTTAATACTGGCTGCTCAAGAACAGGCACTAAGAACACATGCAATAATAAGAGCAAAATTCGAAAAATCAACAACAAACAGCAAGTGCCACCTTTGTAAAGAAGCAGATGAAACAGTGGACCACCTAATCAGCTGTTGTAAGAAGATCGCACAGACTGACTACAAACAAAGGCATGACAAGGTAGCAGGGATGATACACTGGAACATCTGCAAAAAATACAAGCTAACTGTAGTCAAAAATTGGTGGGACCATAAAATTGAAAAAGTTGTCGAAAATGAAGATGCAAAAATATTATGGGATTTCCAACTACAAACAGACAAACATCTGCCACACAATACACCAGATATAACTGTAGTCGAGAAGAAAGAAAAACAAGTGAAAATAATCGACATAGCAATACCAGGGGATAGCAGAATAGAAGAAAAAGAAATAGAAAAAATCACCAAATACAAAGATCTACAAATTGAAATTGAAAGGCTGTGGCAGAAGAAGACCAAAATAATCCCAGTAGTAATTGGCGCTCTAGGTGCAATTCCAAAAGACCTTGAAGAGCACCTCAACACCATAGGGGCCACAGAAATCGCCACCAACCAATTACAAAAAGCAACTTTACTGGGAACAGCCTATATTCTGCGATGATATCTATAATAACAGCAACAGCATTGATGATAAAATTCAGCCATCCCAGGTCCTTGGGAAGGACTCGATGTCTGGATAAAACAAACCAGTCAATAACACCTGTCTGACTGTGTAAACAAGAAATAATAATAATATTTTCCTGGCTAGCTGTAGTGTGCTTAAAAGTGTGTGTGTGTGTGTGTGTGGTGGGGCCTAATCCCTCTTGCTTGTTGCTCAGGGAGGTAGCCTGGCTTCAGGCCTCTGGCACATTTCCCCCCAATTTTTACCCCCTTTTCTGGGGGTCAAAATTCTGCCTTTCTTTTAAAAAGGATTTTTAAAAATCATTTAAAATTTATTTCTATTTACTGAAGCAGCTGCTTCCTTCTAATTCTTATTTTGGAAACACACTGGCCCTCTGTGGGTTTTTTTGTTTTGTTTTTTTAAGAAATGAACAATATTTAAGTATTTTATTTCCTGCCAGGCTGTGGTGTGCTTAAAATTTGTGTGCGTATAGTGACTGCATGGTAGAGCTCTACTCCTCCCTCCTGTTTGTTGCACAGCCCACTAACCTGGCTTCAGGCTTCTGGCCCATATTTCTGGTCCATTTTTTCTACATAATGAATCCCTATGTAGAAGCTATGTGCCATCAGGGAAGCCAACACATGCCAATTCTCTGATGTCAGCAGTCTTGAATACTCTGATGGCACATAGATTCTACATAGGGATTCATTATGTAGAATCTATGTGAAATCAAACTGGCGGTGGGCAGAGGGGCTTTCTATCAGCTTCAGGGGATACACCAGCTGCGTCCATTTCTTGAGATGAATGACCTCAAAACAGTGGTACATATGTTGGTAACCTCCAGACTCGACTTCTGCATTGTGCTCTATGTGGGGCTGCCTTTGTACGTAGTCCGGAAGCTTCAGTTGGTACAGAATGTGGTGGCCAGGTTGGTCTCTGGGTCATCTTGGAGAGACCACATCACTCCTTTGTTGATAGAGTTACACTGGCTGCCAATAGGTTTCCGGGCAAAATACTAAGTGCTAGTCATAACTTATAATGCCTTAAATGGCTTAGGCCCTGGGTATCTAAGAGAACATCTTCATTATGAGCCTCACCACCCATTAAGGTCATCTAGACAGAGATCTGTCTCCAGTTGCCGCCAGCTTGGCTGGTGGCCACACGGGGACGGGCTTTATCAGTTGCTGTCCCGAGACTGGAATGCGCTCCCTACTGAGATATGATCCTCCCCATCTCTGACAATTTTTAGAAAGCATTTGAAAACCCACCTCTTCACCCAAGCTTTTTCAGTTCTTTAAAATTTTAAGGTTTTAATTTGTGGTTGATTTTTAAATTGTTAAATTGTTTTACATTTTTGTATATATTTTAACTTACGTTATGCTATTGTTAACCGCCCAGAGACAAAAGTTTGGGGTGGTGTACAAATCTGATAGATAGATAGATAGATAGATAGATAGATAGATAGATAGATCTAATCCCCATTATTCATAGGAGAAATAATAAAAACTTTAAAAATCTTTTAAAATATTTAAAATTGCCCCTTTGACTGATTGCTTTGGGGCTTGGGTAGTGGTTGGCTCCCATGGGGGCCTACCACACACCCCACTTTGGCACCCCTAGGTGCTACCCATAGGGAATAATGGTACACTTTGAGCCCCATTAATCCCTATGGAGAACATTTTAGAACCGGTTCTAGGGGGTTCTAATTCAAACTGAACCACAGGCTAAACAGTTTGGAACCCAAACTGGTATAACCAGTTCAAGTTTGGTTCTAATTAGAACTGAACCACAAAAACCATTTTGTGCACATCCCTAGTCCAAAGGGACCACGTCATCCGATCTGGCCCTATGATCTCCTGGATGTCTTCCAGTGTCATGAATTATCAGCTTTTCTCCCTCATCTCAGGTTGCAATTAAGTATTTAAATTGTTAAAGTAATTGGAGCATTTAACTTTTGATTTCAGAGCAACATAGTCATTTATAAAAATATTACCTGAGATAGGGATAAAACATGACAAAAAGCAATTAAAATTGCTTCTAAAAGAGAAAAATTATCCACTTACATTTATATGAAAAATGACTTGCAATTTCACCTCTGCCTAATATTTTGGTAAGATGCAAAAGGAGAATGGAATACTCAATGTATTCTCTTTACAAACTGACATAAATTCATGTGAGGTCCCATTAGATAATATGCTGCCTGTGCTTCAGCTGATGGGTGAAAAGCCCTTCTGATGAAATACGTCTGAAACAAACATTTATTTTGCTGTGCAACAATTAGGAATGCCTTGAAATTGTCCCCTCTGGCTGTGAAAAGGGAAATTCACTTTCGGCAATTTTTTGGGAGCCCTGAAAATTTGCGCCTATTGTACTCCCCACTGTGATTTGGCACCATTTGTCCCCTATTTTTTCAAACGATGCCAGAGCAAGAATAGGCACTGATTGTCCTACAAACTGCTGATGTCATAAAGTCCTTTAACTCTGCATGGATGGCCTCCATGTGAAAAGACCTTAAACATCATCAAGTATTTCTTTGCAACCATGACTAGTATCTTGCTTTTCTTAATATAAAGAAACTGATTATGTGGTTAATGCCATTCTATAGCTTTTCTGTGGTCTAGCACAATTGTAGTATATATATATATACCACCCTTTCTGTTCCTGTAGCCACTGGATACTTGCCAATGACCCTCTTTCATTACAGTGTTTTCAGACGGAGCAATACTTTGTTTGTAAACAGATGTCTTACCACCTTCCTACTCAATGGCCAGATGACATCCTTGGCCATCACACTATTTCTCAGTGCCATCTGCTGGCCATTAATTGCTAGTCCATTATGAGAACCAAAGACCATATCAGCATGTAATGTGGAATGGTTCTGCACTCTCCCTCCCCCTGCTCTCCTATCCAAATTCAGATGTAACGGAGAGCATCCTCTCTTCAGTAAGCCAGACTGCAGAGAAGAGTGAGAGATGGCTGTACAGGCTTCCTTCTTGAATGAAAGACAGCCCACACAGCCAATCACGTTGCAGTTGAGGGAGGAGCATCCTCCCTCAACTCTGGTTCTAGGGGGATGCAGCCTGCGGTTCGGATGTACCACAGGTTGTGTCGAACCTCAGGTTGCGGTGATGAAACTCATTACAACCCAAGGGCTCAGATTGGAGTTCCAAATCTGAAACCTCGGTTTTGTTGCTGCAAGAAACTCCATTTCCCCATATTCGGATGTAACATCCACGGAACCACTGGCCCATTTAATGGCAGCTCCGTGTTGCATGCAAATGTGGCCAAAGTTTTCAAAGACTACTTTCTAAGCTAGTCTCAAAAACCTTGATACTGTATAAATATCTGAAAGTGTGAGGAACTGACAGCATTGAAAAGTATTGCAATCAGTCAATCATCTTTATTACAGTCCTAGACCAGCATAAAATACAGGGGGTGATCACAGAGTGCAAAATGGAATGCATAATGATACATTAAAGGGCCTACAGAAACATTAAAAAGCATTTAAACGCATAAAAGGGCATAGAATAGCATTAAAAGGCATACAAAATATAAAGGTATCAAAGGCATTAAAAGGGATTAAAAGGCACAAAAAGATGTAATTGCATAAAAGCCTAAGGGATAAATACTGCAAGACTATATAACTATATATAAGAAGCACAAAGCTATAGCACAACAAAGTGGAAGGAACATAAGTTTTTGGGATGGTGTGCTGTGTTGGATGAGTGCATTGTAGCACACAGGAGCCAGCAGAAGGTCAGCCGAGGGCTGCTTGGACCCACTACTTACTACAGATTTTCGATGCTGCTGTACAGAACCTGGCAATGCTGTGCGTAAAAGTGGGCTTAGAGTCAGAAAGCAGCATAGAGACATAGATATGGCTTGAACATCCTGTGTACTTGCATAGCAATGGGTGGATAAAGAAGAGTGAATGTCTCTGTAATACAAACAGTGAAGTAGGAAATGCTCAGTTGTTTCAATCTGCCCGGAGCAGCAGGGGCATTGTCACTCTGGGAGTGGGATCTTTCTGAAATGGCCTCCAAGCACTGCTTAGGGGTGGGGTGTGGCAACGTGCCAAGGTGAATGCCTTCCTATGTTTTGGGACTTCCAGATGAGTAAGATATGATGCCGGGGAGAGTAAATATGTAAGACCTTCACTGATGAGAAAATTCGGGACCCTGCTTAAATCGGTTTGGCACTCTATGTCCATTATACGCTGTTTGATAGAAGCTTTGGCTGCATCATAGCCCATATTAAATAGAATCAAGGGGGAAAGGCCCAAGGACACTATTTTTGTCTAAAGGATTGCATATCTGTTGAATGCCCTAGCCTTCACCCTGGATACTAGGACTCCCCTTTGCTCAGCCTTTTAATGAAACTGCTTAAACAGAGTTGGACAAGTGATCTATCAGTATTATCTCCTTCAATTGCCTGTGCCACTCCAGGTTCTCAGGCACAGAACTTTTCAAGCTTACTTCTGGGAGCTTTTAAGTGGAATTACTGAGGAATGAATCTGGACCTTGTCCATGCAAGGCACGCGTCCTACCTCCGAGCTACACTCCTTCTCTAAGGATCCGAGGAGCTAGATATGTATATTTTATTCAAACGGCTACGGGTACTCACTATAGTTTTGTTATATGGCAGAAACTGAAATAAAACTAATTCCTCCAACCCCACTTTATCCAGTACCACCCAGGGTTTGGTGTTAAAGGAAGAACTGTATGATACATGATGTAGCATTACCGTAGGTAAGACAGCATGAGCAGAGCATCAATGAAGCGTGAATGTAGTCTGATTAGCATAATTAGCGCTCCTACAATTATACTGTTCCCTCATTTAAATGAATACATTTGGTAGAGATGAAAAAAGAAAGTTCTTAAAGGAGGCTAAGATTTCAGGAACTTGCTTTTTTCAAAGGAGGAACTTGCTTTTTTAAAGGAGGCTAAGATTTCAGGAACATTTCACTCTGTGTAACTATGCTCCTTAGAAAAAACAAAAAGGATTGGAAGTCTGATACTGGCCACATTTGCACATAATGTGAGCCCAGAGGCCACCAGACCCACTGTTAGCTTTTTTTAACTGTGAATCGCATCACAGACTTTCATCCAGCCATGGTCTGGAAACCTCTGTTTGAATACTGCTGAAATACAAACTGGGAGCTGGTGAAGTTATTTAGGAATCAGTGGCTGACATCTTGACTAATAAAATGTGTGTGCTCCTTGTGATGAAATGGGGTTTTTTGGTTAATTTTTCTCTATTTATGTTTGTGATATGTTTTAAAGTTATTTTGGAGGATTTGTATGGAGGCAGGAAAAACACTGTGGTGACTGGGCAGTGAGGATTCCATAGGCAGATGCAACATATATCTAGGTTTCTTGCAAATACGAGACATCAGCTGTAACTTTGAGAACTTGATGAATGTTTTCAATCCATTCTCTCTCTCTGTGCTTGTTTTCTCTAACTCTTTCTCTCTTCTCCCTGTGAACCCATACTTTCCAGTGGATCCTCATTCAGGACAAACTTTTTGGCGGTAGCACTGAGTAACTGACAGGATATAACAATGTTGCAGCAAGGAACAGCGTCATCATCACAGAAATGAAGAGCAGAGAGAGGAATATTGGCAGAAGACCTAATGACTTATGAACATACTGGAATGAAAGTGCTAACAAGTCATTACTGCAGGAGAGCTGTAATTACAATGTGTAGTTTCAAGTGCCCAAAATCTGATTTTCAATTTCTTTTCAGGACAAAGGTCTAAGTAATGGATAATCAGTTAAAACCCCTCCAAAGGAAATTGATGCTATCAACAGCTATATCAATGCAGACAGTTAAGAACATAAGAACAGCCCTGCTGGATCAGGCCCAAGGCCCATCTAGTCCAGCATCCTGTTTCACACAGTGGCCTACCAGATGCCGCTGGAAGCCACAGGCAGGAGTTGAGGGCATGCCCTCTCTCCTGCTGTTACTCCCCTGCAACTGGTACTCAGAGGCATCCTGACTTTGAGGTGGCCTATAGCCCTCCGACTAGTAGACGTAGACCTCTCCTCCATGAAGTTATCCAAACCCCTCTTAAAGCCAACCAGGTTGCTGGCTGTCACCACATATTGTGGCAGAGAATTCCACAAGTTGATTATGCGTTGTGTGAAAAAGTACCTCCGTTTGCTGGTCTTAAATTGCCGGGCAATCAATTTCATGGGATGACCCCTAGTTCTAGTGTTATGTGAGAGGGAGAAGAAGTGCTCTCTATCCACTTTCTCCACTCCATGCATGATTTTATAGACCTCAATCATGTCTCCCCGCCGTTGTCTTTTTTCTAAACTAAATACCTCCAGGTGTTGTAGCTTTGCCTCATAAGAAAGGTGCTCTAGGCCCCTGATCATCTTGGTTACCCCTTTCTGCACCTTTTCCAGTTCAACAATGTCATTTTTTAGATGTGGTGACCAGAATTGTATGCAGTACTCCAGGTGTGGTCGCACCATAGTTTTGTATAAGGGCATTATGATATTAGCAGTTTTACTTTCAGTCCCCTTCCTAATGATCCCTAGCATGGAATTGGCCTTTTTCATACCTGCCGCACATTGAGTTGACACTTTCAGTGAGCTGTCCACCAGTTGCATTCAAGTCATGGAGTCAGTAGAGCTCATAATGCCTGTGTGTGTGTGTTTAAAAGATTCGATGGAGCCAATGATCTGATCCTATCCATTAGGGATGTGCAAACTGATTCAGATACAAGTCGATTTGTACCTGAATCTAGCTGATTTGGGTGATTCGGAGAAAAAACGAATCACCCCTGTGGTCCATTGGCTAGATTCGGGTACAAATCGAATCATGGCTGATTCGATTCGAATCAATTCAGGTTTTGGATCTGTCCTATTAATTCCCCCAGGTTCCCAGCTTTCATTAAAAAAAATAGCTAAGCTCTAGCTCTTATAGAAGTGGAGTTATGGAGCAAAATCTGTGGTCACTATTTTTCAAGTGTTCAGATTCTTTGGTGTATAATAACTTTCACTCAATGAATCCTTATGAGGATTCATTACACACCTTCATTTCTTCTATTCATTTTGACTGTCTTTTCGACAGTGCCAATTGTCAACTGCCATGTGCCAACTACACCCCACCCACAAGGCAGTGGGGTACTGCTCAGTTAATTTAAGTGCCTAATGGGTAGAGGCTACCACCCAAATTGCAGAGGGATTGGGAAAAGGGCTGATTTTTGGTGAATTGTTGAAATTTATGCTTCTTTAAGGTTTTTCCCCATAAGGTATAATGGAGGTGTATTGCTTCACGTCAGGGAGAAAGGGGTGGCCTAGTATGGTGTGGGGTTGGTGGTAGTGCCCAAGATGGGCAAGAAAGCTACCAGAATTTTTTCAAAGGATTTGGGCAGAGGGCTGATTCTTGGTGATTTGTTGAAGTTTATGCATCTTTAAGGTTTTTCTCCATGTAGGGAATCATGTAGGTTTCAGATTATTATTATTATTATTTCTTGTTATTGACAGGTTTGTTTTATCCAGACATCGAGTCCTTCCCAAGGACCTGGGATGGCTGGATTTTATTATCAATATTGTTGTTATTATTATAGATATCATCGCAGAATATAGACTGTTCCCAGTAAAGTTGCTTTTTGTAATTGGCTTATGGTGATTTCTGTGGCCCCTATGGTGTAGAGGTGCTCTTCAAGTTGTTTTGGAATTGCACCTAGGGCGCCAATTACCACTGGGATTATTTTGGTCTTCTTCTGCCACAGCCTTTCAATTTCAATTTGTAGATCTTTGTATTTTGTGATTTTTTTCTATTTCTTTTTCTTCTATTCTGCTATCCCCTGATATTGCTATGTCGATTATTTTGACTTGTTTTTCTTTCTTCTCGACTACAGTTATATCTGGTGTATTGTGTGGCAGATGTTTGTCTGTTTGTAGTCGCAAGTCCTATCATATTTTTACATCTACATTTTCTTCAACTTTTTCAATTTTATGGTCCCACCAATTTTTGGCTACAGGTAGCTTGTATTTTTTGCAGATGTTCCAGTGTATCATCCCTGCTACCTTGTCATGCCTTTGTTGTTGTTGTTGTTGTGGTTGTTATTATTATTATTATTATTATTACATTTATATCCTGTTCTTCCTCCAAGGAGCCCAGAGCGGTGTACTACATACTTGAGTTTCTCTTTCACAACAACCCTGTGAAGTAGGTTAGGCTTGTATTTTGCCTGAAAACGTATCGGCTGCCTGTGTAGTTCTTTCAACATAGGAGTAATATGGTCTCTCCTAGATGACCCAGAGACCAACCTGGCGACCACAATCTGGACCAACTGCAGTTTAATATTCCTGATTCCACTCCACTATCTTTTCCTTGCATTCCACAACTCTTTCCTTTGGATTCTACACTGTGCTCTTTCACATTCATCTAGTTTTACATCTTGGTATGTATTATTATTATTTTTAAAAACCAACTCAGCCACACTAAGCCAGCCTAAGCCTAATGCAATTCTTCAATTTTGAAGCTTGGGAAAACAATTGTATAGCTTGAGAATGACAGAGCTAGGAAACTGAGTGTGCAACATCACTGCAAATGTCCCTTGTTTAAACAAAGCCATCTTATCAGACAAGTACTCAATTATCATTTGCATTTGAAAATATTTGACTTTTATTTGCTCTGAGCAAATATTAATTTCAGCATACCTAAATGGACAAAATGGAGGGTCCTGGAGTTCTGTTTTTCATAGGTTTAGGATCTTTCAGACAATCAAACTGGCAATTCTGATTATTAAAATGACTTCCTGTGGTGATTACCTAGAAAGACATGAGTCTATATAGCTCAACATCTCCTGCCATCCTAAAATCTGAAATTACTATAGTCACCACTGGATTTCTCTGCAAGCAACATTGAATGCTAATGCAGAAGGCATTGAAGGGGAAAATAGTTATACAGATTTTGGGTGGGCTCTGCACAACTCCAAGTATTATTTCATATGGTAAAAAATAACTTACAACCCAACACCACCACTGAGGATGCATGGAGTCTGGCATTGAAACACAGAAGTCAATGGCAGAAATATGACACCAACTAACCACAGTTCACAGGGACTAATCCCAAGAATAGCTAGGAAATGGCACAGCTCATCCTTGGCGTTCCTCCCTCAGAGCTCCAAAGTTTCATTTGTAGCCCTCTGCAAATTGGCTTCCTGTCTCCTGTGTGCCACCCTTTGATGACATCAGCAGCTGGCCTGTTTATTTTAGCCAACCTCCTGCTGCTAACCTCAAGTGGGATGCTCAGCAGATGATGCTTAATGTAGCACTTGTCCTTCTTGAACAACTTTGCCATAAAAAGCATCTCAGCTGGCCAGGAAGGCTAGAGTGGGCCTGGCCTCCTAAATTTATTCTGGCCCATCTCCACCCCCCGCCTGCAAATAAATAATTTTTAAATTATAAAATGTTGCTTGAATGTTGTATTTAAAAGGCCAGATAAGCTGCCCCCCTTCTTTTTTGTTTGCCCTCTGGCTATGGGCTTGCAGCTGACCCTCTTTTTTATGTCCTTGCTTGTATAAGTGGTCTCATCCTGTGAACAACAGAAAGTGAAAGAGATTGCAGATCAGATTGTGATGTGGGACGCCCCAAAATGATTACCTACCATCTTAGGCAAGTTCCCTTTGGCATTACACTACCCATGTGTATTGACCACGTTCATGAATACAGTGAGAGAGAAAACAGGCTGAGTACAGGAGGCCCTCTTTATTAGCAATGCTTCCATTCTCACTTACAACTGTAAGTATGGAAATCGTGAATAAAGAAACCAGGGGTTAGGTTGCTGATGCCCCCCCCCACACCCACACACAAGGGGGGACAGAAATAAGTAATAAAGCATTGTACCTTGCTCTCCAGATCTCCAGCTTTCAAGCAATGCCCCCAACCCCCAAATCTTCTTTTTCATGAAAAATCACATTTTTTAAAAAGAGCCACAAAATGGCTCTGTGTTGCCGCCAGACCAGTTAGGACACTGTACATGATATCGGAAGTCACTTCCAGTAGCCAAGGAACCATGGATAGGTGAAAAATGCCTATTTTACTCCCTGCAGATAAGGAAACCAGGTCTCTAAGACCCTACCATGGTTATGCAAAACTGTGATCTGCAGATAATAGGGGCCTCCTTGAATTAGCTCTCCTCTGCACCTGAATTTCCTCTAATTCAACAATTGAGGCAAATGTGAAGGGTCCTTTCTTGTTGAGTCTGCATGGATTCCAAGGTTACTAGTCTTACTGATGGTTGGTTTTTGGTTTTTTTTTTGTTCCCTCAAAACCACTACAGATACTTCACCTGAGGGAGGATCCCATCAGTTTGCTTTAGGATGGCAATGGAGTTGATCCTAATAATAATTCTTACAATGTAGAGGTCCATGTTTAGTTGCCAGGAGAACACGTACTATTGTTAGGCTTTCAGCGAAACCGGAGACTTAGCCCTAATGGGCCACACAAGATTAGCACTAAGCGGATCGACCCTTCCCTTCAGCTGATTGATTGATTGCTGTAATTTTGAAATATTTGTGGTTATAAATTATTCTTTCCCTCAGGGAAGGTGAAGTGGAAAGGGTTATAAAAACAGAACCCAGAATGCCGAGCAGTAAAGCAATCTCTCCTAAGTGTGTGTGTCTATGTGTGAGTCTACTAAGTGTCATTAGAGAGAGAAAGCAGGTCACGCCAAAGGAAATTTATGTCCATTAATAACACACTGGGCAGCAAGGTTAAGAAAACCCAGATGAGGTGAACTTCTGAGCTTCAGATAGATGTATCCTAAAAATAATGATTTCAGTATCAAAATATGATTCAGTGCCTTCTGACACAAATTCCATTATGGTCTCTTCTTTATTGTTGCTATGTTGAAGTTGTTAGACTTCCAGAGTGATAGATGTCTTGGAATTATATTTACAGTTGTGACGGTGCACAGAATGGGCTGCCTTATAAGGCAACCAAGCTTCCCACATTATATATCTTCTGGCAAGGGTGGGGGGGGGGGAAATACATAGAACTTAATGATAAGGATCAATAAGGTCAAACAGAAATGAAACACAGTGAAAGAAATACTGAGGGGTGTGAAGCATTCATTCTCTGCATGCAACCCTCATCAAACAGGAGTCAATGGGCATCTTCCAACAATCTGAGGGAAAGCCAATGAAGCTATGAGGCTCTGCACATGATCCGTGTGTAGAACCTGGGAGGGTACTGCGAGGCCCGCTCTCCCCACAGACTACCCACACAACTACCAGCTCTGGCGTGGAGCTGGTGGGGGCTGTGGGGATCGAGGACCACTCAGCCCCCAGAAGTCCCAGGATGCTCCGTGCAAGTGCATGGGGCATTCTAGAGGGACCCCCAATACCGGGAGTCTGTTTGTAGCCTCCTGGTCGGGGGTCTACTCTTTTTTCACCACACGCTGCGGCGGCACACGAGCAGGGAAACAAGGTTAACAGAGCACCCGCTCCTTTAACCTTGTTTAAGGGGAGGGTGTTTTAGGATGACTTGCTGCCTTAGGAGCACCGGGATTGCCTGTGAGCCCGGTGGTTCCCACGATCACTGGAAAGCAGACTAAGCTCCCTTAGCCCGCTTTCCGGTGATCGGGGGAATAGCCTCTGTGTTTTTCTAACAATATGCAATCCCTTTCTGTAGACCTCTCTGGTGTGGGTACAAATCAAGGCCTGCTGAGCTGGGGGTGGGGGGATTTCCATATAAAGCTGAAACAAAATGCAAAGAATTGAAATCTAAAAAATTTTTATTTTGAATTTTCAGTCCTTGATTTAAAAAAAAAAAATTGTTTGGAGGGGCACTTTACTGTGGTTTGTATACCCCTGAGGGTACTTGAGGGCTTTTCTGGGGGTACCTTTTAGTTCCTTGTAGGCCAGCCTCTATCTGTAGCTGGTCTCTCTTTTGTCTGCTGCTTAACTCTTGAGGTAAAACATCAACTGCTTTTATGGTTACACAACAAAAACTGTGCCATCCTACCCACTAAATTATTAGTTTCACTATCATAAATTAGGCATTTTATTTGACATAACTCTTTACCACGCAAAACGTGCATCTCTGGGCAGTTTACAATTAAAATCATATCAACATTAAAATGGTTAACATTAAAACCATTTAAAATCCTGCCTTAAAAGTATTAAAACTAAAAAAGCCTAGGTGAACAAATATGTCTTTTTAAAAGTTGCCAGAGATGGGGAGGCTCTTATGTCAACAGGGCATGCATTCCAAAGCCCAGGGGCAGCAATGGGGAAGGTCCGTCCCCAGGTAGCCCCCAGATGAGCCAGTGGCAACCATAGATGAACCTCTCCAGAAGATCTCAACGGGCGATGAGACTCATGGTGAAGAAGATGTTCTCTTAAAAGAAGAAGATGTTCTCTTAAAAGAAGAAGATGTTCTCTGCCCCACAACCGTGAGGAAAATGTCAGCCCTCGGGCGGGTGGTCAATGCCTTTTACTCAAAATGCAAGTAAAACAAGAAGTGGCACAAAGACTTTGGCTGGCATTCGGACTAATGAAGCAAGCATATTTGAAGGGACTGCCGGGACACACCAGGATACACTGGGAACACTCATGCAGATTCCCCAGCCTGCTGCCCACCGGGGTGTACAATGTTGAGCCAGAGCCCTTGGGGTTGGGGTGCTCCTCACATTCCAGATGGGCTCTGCACGATTGGAAACACATTGCTGACGCTTTTGCTCTAGGACTCCTCTCAGGCACCTAGAAAGATTGCTAAGGGGGCGGGGAATGGGTTAAAAATCAAGCCTTAGCCAGCAAGGCAGCTGGCTTTTTGAGTGCTCCCTCCAGAGGAAAAGGAAGTAAGGCAAGCTGTTCCCTCCCTTCATGCAGTTATAGGAAAGAGAAGGATGGAGCATGGCAGGGAAGTCAGACCTCATATTGGAGTTCCCAACAATTGGGAAGAGCCAAAAGGGCCCCTCCCAAAAATGCTACTGTGGATTTATGCCATATCCTGTGAGCATCCACTGCTTCCAGCCATGCACAGGCCCAAGTTTTACTCCAACAGGGATCTCCTGGCTGATTGTTTTAGGTTGTTGTATCATGTTTTCATGCTGTATATGCTTTCATTATCTATGTATTTATTTCTCTAAGACGTACCCATGGCTAATCTCATGCGTGGTGTGGCAGCTCTCGCGAGAGTTTGTGAGCAGGTGCCGATTAGCCATGGGGATGGGGAAGAAAGTGGTGGTGGTGGCGACCAGGGGAAAAAATGGTAGTGGAGGCTGGGCAGCTGGTGGAAGGAGGCGGCAGAGAAGGGGAAGTGGCAGCTGGCCATGGAGGGCAAGTGGCGGTGAGGTCAGCCAGCCATGGAGAGCAAGCGGCAGCCAGGCTGGCCAGCTGAGGAGGAAGAATGAGCTGGTGTGGGAGGGAGAATGAACTGGGGTGGGGGGAGAACAAAATGGGGCTGAAGGGGGAGACAGGGAAAACTAAGGGCACAGATGCTCTGCACGAGGTCAGCTAGTATTAATTGAATATTTTATGCTGTCAATGCCTTCCTATATGAAATGAATATTTATTATACCATTTAGAGATTTTAACTATTTTTGTAATTTTATAATATATGTACAGTATATGTATACAGAAGAACCTCATTATTTGTGGAAATACTATTTGCAGTTCTGCGTATCCGTGGAGTGTCTCATTGACAACCTTTTTCAATATTTGCAGATACGAAAGGGTTAAAACCCACATATCCGTGGTTCCTAGAGGGCCGGAAATGACTGCGGAGGTCACTTCTGGCTGCCATTATGTTTCACAGAGCCCAGGAGGAGCCATTTTGTGGCTCTCTTTTTTAAAAATGGACTTTCCCCTCAAATTTTTCATTTTTCAGGGGTATTTCACTCTTTGGAGTGAACTCCTGGGCACTTTGGGGACCTGCGGAGCACACCATGGTGAATTTTGGGCCATTTGGGGACATTTGGGGACCGTTTTGCCATCTTAAAATTTTTTCCCCTCCACCCTAGAACCTAACCCCCCTTTCCCCATAATCCCAATGCCTCATTACTCACGGTTCTGTTACTCGCAGCAGTAGGCAGAACGGAACCCCTGTGAGTAATGAGGTTCTCCTGTACTGCCTTTTAATAATAAAGCAGTATATAAATTTAACAAGATAATGAATGAATGAATGAATGAATGAATGAAATTTATTGTTAAGAGAATATTTCAGTTTTTTGATAGTGTCATTTTTTAAACCAGCTTTTTTTAAAACCAACCTCCACAGTAATACTCTAAAAGATCCTTTTTGTTAACAATTGCCCTTTGTTGATAAGGTCACTCTTGTGCTATGGTTTGCTTTTTAACATCTTTCTGCTTGAAAGAGGGATGAGCCGACTGTCTTCCTCCCAACCAATAGATCTCGTTAGTCTTATTGTAGTCCTTTTTCCTCCCCATGAAATCCCTTTGATGTTTCACCTGAGCAGAAACTTCAAAGTTTGTGTCAAACAATTAACTCCAGTCAAAAATCAGTGGCTAACAGGCAGATGAAGGAAGCAGCAGCACTGGCAAGGTTGTGCTGGGACTCTGCCAGTGTTGCTGTGTTCGGCGCCAACTGAGCATGCACTCCTGTAGGGAGGATTTCAACTTATCTCCTCTGCCTCCAGAAGCCCTCCCTGCTTTCAGAAGTAGGTTCTGAGGGCTGTGTGGAAGTAAGTTCCTGAGGGTGCCGTGTGGTGAAAGCATAGAGGCAGAAGAGATTTTTAGAAGTGGAAAGGGCTTTTGGAGGGAGGAGAAAGATACTAAAATTGTTTTCCACTCCTCCTCCCTGCAGAACTGTAGCCAGGGGTGGCCTAGGGCAGGTCTGCCCCCCTCTAAATTTTCCTCTGTCTCCCATATTTTTTTACAAACTGTTTCTAAATAACTGAATGTCCCTTGCACTTAGGACTGACAGAGGTCAATCATAAGCTGCCCCCTTCTACTAGGGGCAGTAGAAGGGGGTCAGTCATAAGCTGCACCCCCCAAAACTATTAGGCTGGCAAAAGGCCTGTCTTCATGCGTGGTCCAGTGCGCAAATAAGCCTTCAGAACAAGGATTCTCTTCTTGGGGATCCACAGCTCTCTGCAGCCCTCCTTCTGTCACCGGAGAGCTGTGGATCATGTTGGCTGCTGGAGGCTGACATCCTAACAAATTGCTTCTGGAAGGACATCACCACACTACCACAAAGCTGTTGCACAAGCTGCTTGTGCGAAGTCTGATGCTTTCATATTGGACTAACGTTGCACCACAGTGAGCATGCTTGTGCCGGAGTGCACAACTGTAGCACATCTCATTTGTTTTAAGTTGAACTTTTGTGCAATTGTGCACATCCCTTTCTTTAGTGCAGCACTATGACCTTCTTGCACTTTTGCTCATCACAGAGCACTTTCTAAGTCAAAGTGTGCAGACAGGCGGGAGGAAGGCTGTGCAAACCCGGCCTCCCCCCTCCCCAGACAATCAGTAAAGGTCCCCTGGGATCCCAGATGACCAAACTCCAGAGGGCTGGGACAATGCATCCCAGCCTCTGGGTATCCCACAAGGCACTGCACACCGAGGAGGGATTGGGGGATTCCCCAATCACTCTTCGGGGGATTTCCCCAGGAGACGGGTGCTCTAGGCACCTGTCTCTGTGTCTCCTTGGTCTTCAGGGTTAAGGGTGCACTCGCTCCCTTAATCTCGACTAACAGCTGGGCTAGGTTGCTGGGCTAGGCAGCGCTGCCCTACTGGAATCGGGCCAGATCCTGGTGGTTCTCCCACACAAACTAGCCCACGCTGGGCTACCCTAGCCCGGGTTAGGCTGTGTGTCAGAACAGCCTCAGGATCCCAGCCAATGGGACTGAATTAGCCAAACTGCATGTAAACAAGTATGCCCAAGTAAACCAGCTGCATAGCCAAAAGCTACCGAAAGACATTTGAGTCGGCCTCTATATGGCATGAAAGATAAGAGCTGTCTGTTCTCTTTCCAAGACAATCTTATGGGCTGAAAACAAACAAAAGAAACCCCACCAAACATCAATGACAGGTTGAATTTGTGCCTTGAGTTCTCTGACATATCACCCGTTTAATGAAAAGATTTGACCGGTCAAAGCCACACTCAATAAATATACCTGGGTTTAAAGGCTCCCATTTAACAAGGTCATTTTGAAATGATCCATCAAGCACGTCATGCAGGTGCTTTAGGAAGATGGAAGGAAATGGAACATTTCATCCAACGCTCCATAACCAACAAAATGTAGAAAATCACCTCACCGAAGAACAAAGAGTGGCAGTGAAGGCCAGAGAACATTTGTGGCAACGTGGGATTGCAGGGCACTGAATGCAGTATAGAAATGTTCGTAAATTTTGATTGTCAAATTTCTCTATGGAACTTACCCTTACCTCCATCATGCAGGTGGGATGGAGTCCATGTAGCAGTGCTTCACTCCCACCCCCCCACTGACTTTTTCCAGAGTAGAGTACCATTGGACCAGTCTTAGGTAGCTTCTTCTTTTTGAACTTCAACTCCATGGCCTCCAGGGTTCACCCTGGTTGGCATTTGACGGGGGGGGGACTACATGTGAGCACTTTAAGATACTCTCTTTGGGGGATGTGCTGCTCTGGGAAGAGCATCTGCACACTTGCATGCAGAAGGTTCCAAGTTCCCTCCCTGGCATCTCCAAGATAGGGCTGAGAGGGACTCCTGCCTGCCACGTTGGAGAAGCTGCTGCCAGTCTGTGTAGACAATACTGAGCTAGATGGACCAATAACCTGACTCAGTATATGACAGCTTCCTATGTTCCTATGTTCTTTAACATGGAGAATTGGGGCCAGCTGACTTTACAAGCCAGAGAAGTCTGTGGCTGCGGAAGTGGTGGTGGTGGTGGTGATGATGATGATTCTTTTAAAAACAAAAAAATACACACCTGTGTTAGCCAACCCATAACATTGTTTTCTGGGTGGCTCACAACAACACAACAACAAAAAGCATCCAATTCAAACACTTAACCCAAAACAAATTCCAATATAAAATAGAAACAGAAAGGTCTTTACCTGGCATGCCAAAAACCAAAGTGACAACACCAAATAAGCCTCATTGGGGGAGGCTATTCCAGGGTACCAACACCAAAAACGCCCTCTCTATGGTAGCCACCCACCTCACCTCATTTGTCAGGGGCACTCAGAGCAGGGCCTCTGAAGAAGTTCTTAAGGACCGGGCTTGGACATATGGGGCAAGGAGCTCTTTCAGGTAACCTGGTCCCAAACCGTTTAGGGCTTTAAAGATTAAAAGCAGCACTTTGAACTGGGCCTGGAAATTGACTGGGAGTGATGGCTCTCTCTCTCTCTCTCTCTCTCTCTCTCTCTCTGCTGGGCAATGGGGCCCAAAATAGCTTTGCAGGCTGTCTTTACCAGCATGGTGCCTAAAGGTAGCTACCATCAGGCACTCATGATCTGCCACTCAAGTCAATTTGCTCATTTCAGAGGTGGCCTAAGGTCTTGCAGTGCCTGAGGTGAGGCATGAATGGGACTGCCTTGCCCTGTGCTCCTGGTGAGAGCCAGCCCCCTTTCCAAACGAATAAATAAATTAGTTTTGGAAATTGAATAAGCAAACAAACAAAGAAATTAGCCCTTGCAGGCTTTGAAAGTGCATGGGGACAGGGGAGAAGGAAGGTGGCTAGCAGCCTCCACTTCTCTCCTCATGATTCTTTAAAGCTTTTCAAAGCGTGTTCAGAGAGGCACTCTGTTTTATAGTGGCTTCCCACATCAACACGAAGTAGTCTTAAATTGGTATAACTAATACTTTATCTAGAAACAACTACATTTTTCTCTTTCTCCTTTTCTTTCTGATGCCACCCCCCCACACACACACACTCTCTACAGCAGGGATTCTCAATGTTGGGTCCTCAGATGTTATTGGACTTCAACTCCCATAATCCCCAACCAAAGGCCACTGAGACTGGGGATTATGGGAGTTGGTCCAGTAACATCTGGGGACCCAATGTCGAGAATCCCTGCTCTACAGGATCCCCACTGGGACAAATGTCTAAAATCACAAAACATAAAAGGCTACTCAATAGAATACCATACACTCCTTGCAAAGTTGGCAAAGGTTCACTTAGTCCCCAAAAGCTGCTCTGATAGCCATGGCAGGGGGCAGCTTGTTGCCCCTTTGCTGCCCCAATAACCGGCCGCCTGAGCCAACTGTGTCGCCTTGCCTCGTGAAAGAGCTGTCACTGGCTCACCCTCTTTCTCTTGTCAGTACAGTGGGGAGGTTCACGTTCCCTGGGAAATGGGAGCCCACCAAAGATATGTTGCTGAGGGCCTCCCAAAACCTGGAGATGGCCCTGGCTCTGTTAGGCCCAGTCCTCCCTGCCCCTCTTCCAAGAGGGATTGTGTGTGTGTGTGGGGGGGTGGAATCCTATTCTGGACTATTAACAAACTCTACTTAATGGCACAGCAGGGAAATGACTTGCCTAGGGAGCAAGAGGTTGCCAGTTTGAATCCCTGCTGGTATGTTTCCCAGACTATGCGAAACATCTATATTGGGCTGCAGTGCTATAGGAAGATGCTGAAAGGCATCATCTCAAAGTGCGCGGGAGATGGCAATGGTAAACCCCTACTGTATTCTACCAAAGACAACCACAGGGCTCTGTGGTCGCCAGGAGTCGACACCGACTCAACGACACACTTTACCTTTACAAATTTAAAGTATAAGAATGCTTTGCTAGTGGAACGTTGTAGCAGAGCAGAGGAAGAGGGAGGATTGGCATGCTGGCAACAGAAATCCCCCGTCTTTCATTTAAGAATGTGTTCTGCTTATCCCAAGGAATCGCTCCCCCTTGAACCTCTTCCATCTAAGAAACCTGGACGGCATTGCATCATATTGCAATTCCCCAATTTCATTGCAAAGAATTGTCCATTGCTGCAGAATCTTTTCTTTTCTTTTTTCCAGAATAGGCTCTGAACTGTAATAAAAGACTAATTAACAATTAACTAGGAAGCCTCAATGCCATTTGCATGGGCTGTTACATTGATTTCCAGGGCATTGTATTACCAGAAACATACTGTTGAATGAGAAGGATTTCAGAGAAGAGCAACCAAAGTAGTAAAGAATTAAAAGCATGTGCATAGGAGGCTCAAAGTTCATGGCCCAAGTATCATCAGAAAAAGAAAAGTGTCAGATCCATTCATTTAAAGGAATGGCAGGATCAAATTCATTCCATTGCTGTATGATATCACTTTATCAGATATGTCAGGACAGATTCTGTCATGTGACCACCACCCAGCAATCAATCCTTGTGGAATGATCTGACTGGATGATTTCCAGCATGTTCTCCCCACCTGTAAGGAGTACCTCCTCCTGTGCCCCAAACTTGGATAGGATAGCTTTCTCTATTGACATTATGACCTCTTGCTAGTTTTTCATTCGAACATAGGAAGCTGCCTTATACCGAAGCAGACCATTGGTTCATCTAGATTAGTATCTTCTTCACAGACTGGCTGCAGCCCTCAGCCAGGTTGCAGGTGGATTTTTTTCCAGCTTTCAGGTGGATATTTCCCAGCACTACCTGGAGTTGCTGTCAGGGATTGGACCTGGCACCTTCTGTATGCAAAGCAAATGCTCTGCCACTGGGCTATGGCCTATTTTTAAAGGTAGTGTAGTGGGTCTCCCATGCAGATCCTTACCGCACCAAGACCTGCTTAGCTTCTGCAAGGTGGCTGCATTGTGTGCCCTTAGACCATGCTCTGGGACTTTTGGGTTTCTGTTTCTAAATGATAACAATATTAATATAAAAGAAAGGAAAGGCAAGAAGCATACAGCTGCTAGCATTCTGACTAATAGGAATGCAACACATTGGCTGCATTCGCACATAACTGTACATCCAATGGACCTGCGGTTCCTCTCTCCATCCCCTCCGCTCTCCTTTCCAAATTTGGACGTAATGGAGAACAGTCTCTTTGCCGTCAGGGAGTCTGCAGAGAGGAGGGGGAACTAGCTGTGCAGGCTTCCTTCTTGCATGAAGGACAGCTCGCAAAGTCCATCACAGCTGGAGAGAGGGAGAAGCTTCCTCCCTCAACTCTGGTTTCAGGAACCACAGCCTGCAGTTCAGCCTTCACAGGTAACGCAGGCTGCTTTCAACTTTGGGTTGGGGTGGCAAAACTCACTTCAGCCCAAGGATTCAAACTGGAGTTTGGAGAGTAGAACCTCAGGCAGCTCTGTGTGCGAAACCAGAGTTTGGACAGGGTTTCCTGCATTCAGACATGCAGGTTTGGCCACCTCTGGCCCCTTCAGCTCTGGTTTCACGATACATGCAAATGTGGACATTGGGTTCCGAAGCTGACAGCCATGGTTAAGTCAAATGAGTCCTTAGAGCATGGCAGTAGCAGTGGGCTTTAAATTCTGTTTAAAAACTATTTTGTCACTTTTTCAACAAGTGATAAGAGCAGAGCTCCTTTTGCAGTGGTTGCCATTTTTTCCGCACAATGCCCCAGAGATATCATCTCTCTGCAGCATTGGGGGGGGGAAGCAACGGCCCCTAGTGGCCACTACCAGTAACTACAGTTGGGTTCCATCCCTCTGAAATGACCCCACACCTTCATTGCCTGTGAATGGGGTGATGGAATGGGGAGGCATTTCAACTCAGCACTACTTCATCTCCTGAGAGATGACAATCCTGTGCCCCTTCTGAGACATCAAGATTGGGCCAGACCCACATTGCTCATTCTTTCAGCATGCAATGACACTCAATTGTTGTGTGTCATCTAGAGCAGGGATCCTCAACGTTGGGCCCACAGATGTTCTTGGACTTCAACTCCCATAATCCCAAGCCCCAGTGGCCTTTGGCTGGGGATTATGGGAGTTGAAGTCCAAGAACATCTGGGGGCCCAACGCTGAGGATCCCTGGTCTAGAGCAGCAGTGGATCACTCCCAGATGGATCACTCCCAGATGCCCAGCATTTGTGACAACCATTATAAGTATCTCACTCCATTGCCAAGTGGGTCCAACCAGCTCACAGGGTAGGTCTTAACAGTTATTTCCCCAATGGACTCTATCTGACATGGGAGAAGCAAAGGACCATTATTACTTCTGAGATGGGAGAAGCAAAGGAGCAACTAAAAGAAAGATCTATCTGCACATATTTCTTTTCCCACTCACTTCTCTGTCTCTAAAGCAGAGGTCATGCCCGGCGCAGGTCACAATCATGCTCAGCTGCCCAACAACCACACCACCCAGGACAGATTAAAGAGGATTTGGAGGCTCCTGGGGATGTGGAGGCCCTGGACTGAATATGCTAACTGGCAAGACCTCTTCATGGTTGCAGGCAGGAGTCTTTTCCAGACCCACCTGGGACCTTCTGCAAGGAGAGCAAATGCTCATCCACTGGGCTACTGACCTTCCCCAAATGCCACAGGAAAGAGCAAGGGGAACAGCCAAGAACTTCAGGCAAGCACAGCTGAATACAATCTCCATTTCTGATCTCACAGATGCTGAGATATTCACGTTGCTCCTAATTGTGCTAATAAATGCCTTAAATAAACAAAGCAGAAACACTTTAGGAGGTTTTATTCCCCCCCCCCCCGGTTAAAATCAACTTGTGAGTTCATTATGGAAAGTATACGAAGACATGCTAATTGACTCTTTGCATTATCAGGTGCTAATGCAGAGGCTGTTTAAAGTCTATTTGTTAAATGACATATTAGTGGTTCAGAAGCCATGATACTAATATAATGAGGATTTGAAACAAACCAAACTCAAGCCCCCAGAGCGATCTGAGAATGTTAACCAGAGCTGTTGTGCTTAATGTTCATCTGATCGTGAAGGAGAACCAGGTGAAGACCTTTTGGTTCATCCAGGCTTTTAAAATGTTTTTAATGCATCTGTTATTTATTTATTAGAATATTGATATCCCAGCCCTCTTGCTATTTTATGAGCCGGGTCTCACGATCAGTGAGACCTGGTTTGGGAAGCTCAGCGGGGAGAGCGGGCTAAACCCACTCTCCCCACACATGAGTAGGGTGGGAGCCCTGGGTGGCCGGATTGGCCGCCTACACGACTGCCGGCTCCATGACAGAGCCGGCTGGGGGGTTCGGGGGCTGAACGCCCCCCAGAAGCTCCAGTATGCCCTGCACAAGCATGCAGGGCATACTGGGGAGACCCCCGAAGCTGAGAGGCTGCTCATGAGTATCCGCGCCACAGAGCCGCACCACAGCTACTCATGATTAAAAAAACCTGGGTTTGCAGAGTGCTCGCTCTGCAAACCCGGTTTAAGAGGCGGGCTACTTGAGCGGGTTACCCACGCAAGAACCACTGGGCTTGCAGCCGAGCCTGGTGGTTCTCATGACTGTAGAAAATCGGGCTAGCGGAGGCTAACCCGATTTTCTACAATCGTGTGAATAGCCTCTATTTGTTATAATATTTATATCCCAGCTCTCCAGCACACTGCTGCTTGAGGCGCCCTCCAAAAGAAGAATAAAAATATAAAATCCACAATAAAAGAATAAAATGCAATAATACATAATGAATAAAATGCAATAAAAGACAGAAACAGATAATATAGGCCATATACAAAATAAAACAGCAATGAGGATTAAAACTAATTGACACTGAAACCCAATTACTACCCAACTTGAATTGTATTTCTTGGTCATTTTATTTTCTGTTGCATTTAGGTGTCCTCAATTATATATTTTATTATTTGATACAATTGCGATGCAATACGCATGATGGATTAGCTACAATACTTCTCTCCAGACCTCTTCTTTATTGTATGTTAAAACATTAAAAAGAGAACGGCAACAAACAACAGACATTTTGATGGATATACATCAGCCTTAGTGTTCTATTGTTGCTAACCCATCATGCATGCTGCGTCGCCATTGTATCAACTAATTCAGAAATTTGGACTGGACTAGTCCTTCATATCAGTGATACGCCACATGGCCACCATCACTTTTGGGACTGCCTCACTTCCTTTCCCTTTCTTTGGTCAGTGGCCACTACTCACCTTTTTGTGGCGGGTACCTGGCAGACCCCCTGAGTTCATCCACTGAAATAGCTGCCGTATATGCACAGAAGCCAGGGAGCCCGCTGCTGCTGCCGCCATAAAGGGTCTGCTGGGTTCCTGTGGAGATGAGATAAGTGATGGCCACCAGCCCATGAAGAAGAGAAGAGGTGAGTGAGGTGACCCCAAAGTGATGAAGGAGACCCCCAAGGCACCTCAGCACAGGTTCTCTTGGAAACGGTGTGCACTATTACAGCTCCACCCCTGCCTGGAAAGTTCCACTATGCAATTCCTGTATTAGGAATGGCATGTCGAGACTGGAAATCTGAGAACCTGCATACCACTGCCCCATGTGGCAGGCAGCTGAAATAGCAGCCTTGGTAGGCATGGAATTCTCAGGCCATGGACTGATTCCACCCAGCCAGGCTGTTCACTGGATCCTTCCAAGACAGCAACAATATCAGCTGGCCTCAGGTTTTGCCTGAGTTTCAAGTTTTCCTTGGTTCTGGTTCCTGCTCAGCTTGACCCCTGGCCTTGTCTTCTGCTTGATTTTGATTCTTGTCTTCAACTGCAATTCATGCTTTATGTCCTAATCCTGGTTTCCCTCCTTGGCTTTGCTATTGACTCTCAGGTTGCATTCAAACATAATGCCAAACTGAAGTTGAAAAGGGCAGAGATTGGAATCTGTATTCATCCGAATGCCTGAAACTGCTTTTCATGGCAAAAGCAACCTGGGGTTTCCCTTGCCAAACTCCTATTTGAACCTTGGGTTTGTAGCGAATTTCCCTGCTCCCACTTGAGGTTTCAAGGTGGCGGCATTACACCAAAATGCGGACACCACCACCATTCTGGTTTCATGCTGTTTCGCGAACCAAAATCATAGAGAGGGAGGTCCAGACTCTCTCCGGAACATGCCCGTCTATGCCTGCAGTGCTTCTTGCTGGCCACTTTTCCAAACATTTGCCACAGCCCACCTGTCTCCATGCCCATCAAGATGTTGCCCAGCAACAGGGACACTGCCTTGTCCCATCCCAAGCTCCTAAGCCTCTCAAGTGGAAAAATCATATTGGGGGGTGCCCACTTCCCACTGTGTCTCTTGTTCCACCCCCCTCTGTCTAACAGAAGAGAAAGGGGACGGTATGGCATGATGGGCAATATGTGTTTTGGTCACCAAAAAATGTATCAGTAAAGAAGTATGTTCGCAAGCACATGTGGTAGCAGTGGCAACATAAAATGGGCAACCTGGTTAGAGTGCCGCAAAAACATGGCAGGGTTGCAATACGTGGTGTTGGTTTTAAAACACAGCCCCACCAAGGAATTCTTGAATGCCCATGTTCTTTTTTTTTTTTTTTTTTGTACAATACAGTTGGGGGAGGGGCCCCCAGCCCCTTCCCCTTGGGTGCAAGCACCTACTCTATGGCATCACTCATGAGAAGAACCATCCGGTGGGGACACAGGGAATGGGCAGAATGGTTAATAATGTGTGGTGATGCCCCTTCTCCCAAGGGTTGCTCTCTCGTGAGAGTGAAAGGCCATGGAGACATGCATGTGGGACAGACAGCAGCTGCCACCCAGCCTGGTTGGTTGACACAAGCAAGCCTTGTGGATGGGTACCATGGCAATGCTTTTCCCTGACTTGGTGACTGGCACGAAGAAGCAGCCCAAATGGGCCTTCTGCCAGCCTGGTTGTCAATTGGCACACATTCATGTTTGTTTTTGCCTAGAATGGCGACCCAACTTTCCCGGGATTGCTGGTATTTGGAGTGCCCATCTCCCATGATTCCCCACGGTGGCTGATCTACATACTCCGCAATGGCAGTCCAAACCTAGGAAATTTGAATGAGAGTAAAGATCGATCCCCAGTCCCGGTGTTTCACCAGTCTGCCTACCCAGTACTGCCCGGATACATGGAGTGGCCACTTCTCCTTGGGAGTATGATATGAAAGGGTTCCCTGGAGAGGAGGTGGTCACAGTGTAAAATTTTTATTATTTGCAACAGAGACTAGGGGCCTCAAACAAGCAGGGTCCCCTTGATTTGGATGTCCTAACTCATGAGATCGCAGTCCAGTGGAGGACCAGATGACTTGGAGCCTCTGGTCCTCCCCAGCTGATTGGCCCTCTCATGAGGGGGCTAATCCCCAGCCAGCAAGCCAATGCCAGGACTTTTGTCAGGGCCTTCCATTGCAAGAGCATCCTTTGTCACAGTGGACTAGGGATGTGCAAACAGGTTTGATGTGGAACAGGTTCAATATCAAACTGGTTTGGTTCAATATCAGACCAATCCACACACCACCTGGCCATTCAGGGAGGGGGGCTCATGATGATTATTTAAAATAAAAAAAAAAAACTTTTAAAAATTAAATTTTACTTACTGCCACCCAGTCAGGGGGCTTAGATTCCAGCAGGAGGGGGAACTTCTGGAGACACCCCCCCCCGGCTGAATTTGAGCCCCCGGACTGGGTGGCAGTAAGTAAAATTTAATTTTTTAAAACTTGAATTTAAAAAAATTGTGAACCCCCCAAGCTGAACCAAACCATGGTGGGGGGAGTGCCAAAACCAAACATGCGTCGTCTTGACCCGAACTTGGCAACCCGGTTTTGTGCACACCCCTACAGTGGACCAGAACCCAGGATCCTTTGCCCTCCCTCATATGCATATTCCTTCCTAGGAAGTCATCATGATCCCTTCCTGGAGTAACAGAAAAATAGTGCCCCTTGGCATCCCCCCATTGCCAGAAATTGTGCATGTGCAAGACCGTTTGGGTGCAGGGCTCTTATGAGAGCAGCGGTGCAATTGCTGTCAGGGCAACGCCATTTAAAGTGATTTAAATGCCCTTTCCCTGCCAAGGGCAGGCAGTCCATTCTGAAAAGGCACATTTGTGCTCAGCACACCCCCTTGAAGACCATGGCCCGTGGCTGCCGCCCTACAGACTTTCCGATGCCTTGTTCACAGTCTGGCAATGCAACGCTACGGAGCTTGCTGAGATGCACCCTTGGCAAACCAGAAAAGGGGAGTGGCTACCCTACCCCTGAAACCGGAGGTTGCCGGGCTCTGTCTGTGATGCGATTTACGGTTAGAAAAATTAACCACGGGTTTGGCAACCTCCGGTTTAATGTTAAATGTAAATGTGGCATCAGTTTGTTTCTGGGCCCTGTTCCTGTTGTGTTCCCTTGTTCCTGGTTCTCTGCTGGGCCTCCTGGTTGTGACCAGGGCTGCAGACTGAGGGAAAGCTTGAGGGACAACACCTCACTTAAATGCTTTTTGGGGAGATGAAAGATAATTTTTGAGAGGATCTAAAAATATTTTGAGGTTGCAGATATTCCTCTGAAGATATCAGTTGCCTTCCGGGCAGCCACAGTGGCAGAGTTTCAAACTGCTGCCTTTCCTTCTCTGGTCTTTCCCTGTCATGCACCAGGAAAAGAAGCAACATCGTGACATTGTGTCCTTTCCCTGCTGAAATGCCACTGCTGTGGCTGCCCGGAAGGCAGTGGATTTCTTCAGAAAAGATGGATCTTCATTAAAAGGCCCCACCCCACCCTCTGATCATTTTCAGTACAATTCCAATACAATTTGGTAATATCTGTTGCTATTGGAGACATTTTTCATCCGAATGATTTCTTGTGTTGCCCTGGACCTGCTGATCAGTCTGATGCAATCCACAGTCCTAGCTCCACCCCCTCGCTGGATGATTTTTAGAAAATATTGGCCATTTGGCTTGAACCCATTTGACTGGAATGAGAGCCAGACAGCTTGCAGGTTCAATCTTCCTTTCCCTGTGTGCTCCCCCCACCACCTCCCCCTTCACCATCATATCTTTTCTGGCAATGAAATCTAAGATGACTCTGAGTATGTTTTGAACAAACAATGAATTAATGACAACTCTTTTTAATTTCATCACTCCTTGATACATTTCTTTAATAGTATTGAATGAACAACATGGATCCCATTCATTTCAGTTTTCACTTGTTACATGATAAATACATGCCCCACCTTCCTTCAAGACTCAAACTCATGACAATATACATGGGCCCTCCTTTTATCCTCTCAACAACTGTATGCCTCACATTGTTTCCCTCTACTCAGCTAATAGCAGCCTTGGGAGGGCAATTTAGATCAAGGGAACAATGTGAGAGGGAAAGGTTAAACACCAGCTTTCCCAGCGACACTTCCTAAATCTTCAAAGTAGACATGTGGGGCTGCTAATCGATAAATTAATTGGATTAGAGAACCTGATCACAGCATCATACTTAGTTTGACTCTTTATCAAAATGTCTTGTACATCCCTCAGGAACCGCTGCAGTTGCTTCAAAAAGTTGCTGAAAGCAAAATTGGGTGGCAATTGGGTAAACCACTTCTTCCCAAGTAATCTTCATTGATGTTTACCTTTGTTTCTGTATTATGCCTGTAGGGGTGTCATCCCTACCCCCACCCCCATTTTTTAAAGAATTCTGTAAAATACTAAACCTGCTTCATTTACTTATTCATTTTATGTTTGATCTAAGATCGTAAATAAACAACTAACTAACTTATTCATTTGCTAAATCACATTCATTTTGTGGTGAAAATGCAGGGGTTGGAATCCCCATTCATTTTTGGGATGAGGGCTTGCCTTGTTAAAAAAAAAAGCATCGCAGGTGTTCCCCTGCCTTTTCATTTAATCAGTGGTCATGGGCAATCACAAGTCTGGATTCTGGTACTGGATTCTGTTCTTATTTTCAATTTTTGAGGAGTTCTGAGTTGATTCTTTGATGCAAAATGAATGATGAATGACAAAAGAATCCACTCAGAATCATTTTGCACCAAAGAATCCACCCAGAACTCTTTAAAAATTAACCCCATGGGCTTGTAGTTTTGCGGGTGGTTGGCACCCCATGTGCACTACACCGCAACCCACTTTGGGCCACCCTAGCACCACTCACATGGAATTATGGGGCCTCTGATATCCCTCCGATTTCCTCTATGGGGGAAAAATAAAATGCACAAACTTCAAAAATTTGTTTAAAAAACCTACCCCTTTGACCAATTCAGGGGTGTATCTAGGGTAGGGCAGGCAGGCCATGTGCCACGGGTGCCACTTGAAGGGGAGCGCAATTTCTTAAAATTAAAAATAAAATTAAAAAATGGCCACCAAATTAAAATGGCCACCGCACATGCTCAAATGGCCTCTGTGAGGCCCTAGGCCATGCCAGGCCTCGCAGAGGCCATTTGAGCATGTGCGGTGGCCATTTTGTTTTCAGCGGCCATTTTTAAAAAAAACCCAATTATTTTAAAAAATGGCCACTGCACATGCTCAAATGGTCCCTGTGAGGCCCTAGAGGCCTGCAGAGGGAGGTGTAACCTTTGCAGACTCCCCCCCCCCACAGCATATAGGAAGCACCCCAAAGGGGCTACAGGTAAAAAAATATTTTTTAAATTTAATATAAGTCACTGCACACATATTCAGTTTGGCACTATGTACAAAGAATCAGGGCTTGTGAATACTGAGCTGAAGCTTATGATCTAGGATTGTATTCATTTGTTCTTACTTGGCTTCTTGTGATAAGTATGTATGTATTTGTTTATTTCGGCCTAAGACCAGCATAAATACAAGAAAAAGAAGGGAAACAACAACAACAACTTGTGATAAGTAAGTTAAATGTGATGTCTTAATAATATGGCTATTAATGGTGAGTTTGTCTTTCAATCAGTGTGAAATTCTTAGTATTAAGGCCCACTGGGACTTTCTTGCTCTCTTTCTCTCATTTTAATTTTTCTTTCTGAAATACTAGAATATATTCCAAGCAGTGACAGTTTACTCTACATATCCTTTAATTATTTTCAGAGTATCTGGGAAAAGTCAAATTCTCCATTTATTTTAAAAACTTACTGTATGTAATAGTGATGCTACAATGCATAGTAGAGAATTAGACAGGCACTTCTGTTTAGTTTTCCAAGTACACCTCCACATAGTATTTGGGAATTTCATGAGCCCCAGCATACTGAAATTTGTAGTTTTCCAGCATTTTTTGGTCTGGCTATGTCCACTGCTAAATAGTTTTTGAAATATTAAAATATTAATGAGCTTGACTTGTATTTTTCAGCTGATATTATGGTAAATTTATCTGAAAGATGGGTGTCAGATGCTTGGACAGGGGGCGCAATTTCAGTTCTTGCCCTAGGTGCCATTTTCCCTAGATACGCCTCTGGACCAATTTCTTTGAAATTTTGGTGATAGCTGCCACCCATCGGGCACTACCACGCAACTTACTCTGCTGCGCCCAGAACCTCTTTCCCCTAATTGATTCGGATCTGGATTAATTCAAGTCCAGATTGAATCAAGGGTAATTGGAGGGGGGCAGATTCAGGCTTGAAATGAATCTGGCTGATTCAATTGGAGCTTGAATTGAATCAAAAAAATCAATTCGCGCACGTCCCTACTGTTTTCCCACTTGATAAACATCAAAAAGAGAGGTCACCGGGTTACCATTGTGGATTTGGGAACTTATTTATCACAGACTATATCACTCTCCACACAACAGACTTTACCATTTCTTCAATGCTATATATTTCCTTTCATCTATGTGATTTCCTATTGTTATCTTTGTTTTGTCTTAGGTTGAAAATATCTTTGATTATAAAATTATACTGGATCAAGTTGTTGCATGATCTTAATTGTATGGTTTGTGCATAGAACAGTGGGGATCTTATTGTTTCTTGCTTGCTTGCTTCTGGTGGCTGTCATTTCTCCCCACAATCCCTGATGTGCTGCATCAGTCCAGGGCACTGTGGGAAAAATATGGCCACCACTGAAAGCAGCTCTGCCACTCCTTTTCAAATTTAAATGGTTGAAGAGGGAGGAGAGCCTGCCCCTTTGCAGCCCTAGAAGGTTTTGTCCCTGTTCAGAAAATGCACGAGGATCCCAAATGGAATGAATGGTAGACAGGCCATTCATCCAGCTGGGGAACTTCTCTGAATTCCTTCTGGAACTAATGGAAAAGAAACCAAATGAATAAAATTTGGTTCATTTATTTTTAAATTTATCCAAATGTGTGTGCCACGTTTTTGCCTTGCAGTCCTAAAGCCACTAACAGTATAATCAGAACACCACCATGAACACAATTAAAACAAAAACCCAAGAAACAAAAAACAGAGCACAAATCCCAACAGCATATCAGTACCTATTCCAGGGGTGCTGGATTAGGCTACTACTCCCAATCTTGAGCCACCAGCTGTTGCTGGACTAACCTCCCATCACCCCCACCCATAATGAACCATGGCTAGTGCGGTTGGGGATGGTGGACATTTAGTTGTACAACACCTGGGGTCCCAAAGTCTATCCTAAAGGCCTGATGGAACAGAAGAGTCCTGAGTATGCATCTGAAGACTGGGAGAATTGGATCAGTGGGGAGAGATGAGAAGGGGATTCCATAACCCAGGGCATGCCATTGAGAAAGCCCTGCCTTGAGTGCTCATCATCTGGGCTTCAGCCCTGTCATGTGAAAAAGAGCCACCTACTGTATTCATAAGAGGCTGGTAAAATAATAGGAGAGCAGAGGGTCCTAAGTCCCAATGCTTAAAGAATCTTCTTTACGTGTTCCAAACCCAACACACCCCTAATATACTGAAGCAACAATTTTGCCAAAGAGTCGACTGTCCATCAAATGTTCAGCTACTTAGGTCAGTTGTCAGAATTACGTGCAAGCTGCCTGAAATCATCCTTAACTGAACATCTCTTTAAAAGAGAGATAAATGAAAAGCAATTGAAAGGACTCTTTAGCTCCCTGATTATTGGCCTTGGATGGGCGTGTGTTCCTGCGAAAGCGAAATGTCAACCTCTACCATTGTACTACACCATCCACTTGCACACACACGCTATCTTTTTGAAATGGAGAGAGGAAGGACACTTCCATTAGAGATTTCTTGTCAAAGCACATCTTTGTCATTCAACATAGTTGTGGTTGTTCTAACGGTTCTATAAATAGCGATTGTTTACAAGCAACCACTCAAATGCAAGGTCCACTTTGCAAATATGGCTAACCGGCGGCAATTTATTTATTTATTTGACACATTTTTTTACCGCCCAAAATGCAAGTTCTCTTTATATGCAAGTAATGCATATAAACCAATGCAAGTAAAGAACAATGCATATAAAGCAATGCAAGTAAAGAACAGCAACAGAAAATACAGGGGACATTTGCAGGAATATCCTGCTAGATTGCCTATAAAGAGGGATGCCTCTTTCAGGCTGGCTTTTAAAGAGTCAAGGGTCACCATGGTAAACTGCATGAACTTTGCTGTGGAATTCCGCAGGGCAGTCCACACAGCCATTTATTGGGTAGGAGATGAGTCCTTCCAGGTTCAGGAACAAGATGCACTCCCATTTTGTGACTGTGAGTTAGATTGTTAAAAGGTCAGAGGTGGGGAACTTGATTATCTGCCAAGCGCCAGCTGGGTTGGACGAGTGCTCCCTCACCCAGATTCCCTCCCCAGCCAGCTTCTGAACGAGGTAGGTGGAAAAATCATCCCACCCAGCTGAAGCTTGACAGACAATCATGCTCCCCTTGTGATTGATTGAGCATATTTATATACTGCCCCAAACACACATCTCTGGGCGATGAAACTGAACAGTTAGGAACACAAGAAGCTGTCATGTACTGAGAGATCCTTGGCGTATCTAGCTCAGAATTGTCTACACTGACCGGCAGTGGCTTCTCCAAGGTTGCAGGCAGGAGTCTCTCTCAGCCCTCTCTTGGAGATGCCAGGGAGGGAACTTGGAACCTTCTGCACATAAGCATGCAGGTGCTCTTCCCAGAGTGGCCCCTTCCCCTAAGGGGAATATCTTACAGTGCTTACATGTAGTCTCCCATTCAAATGCAAACCAGGGCAGACTATGCTTAGGAAAGGGGACAATTCAGGCTTGCTACCATAAGACCAGCTCTCCTCCCAGTTGCAACTCCTCCTCCTCCAACTTTGTATATTTACGTACCGCTCTTCAACGAAAGTTCCCAAAGTGGCCTACATAGAAAAATATACAATACATAAATAAGATGGTCCCCTGTCTCCAAAGGGCTCACAATCTGAAAAAGAAACATAAGACAGACCACAACAACAGCCACTGGAGGGATGCTGTGATGCTTCTGGATAGGGCCAGCTGCTCTCCCCCTGCTAAATAAAGAGAATCAGCATGTTAAAAGGGTGCCTCTTGGCCCAGTTATCAGGGGTTGTTGCATCCTGTCCTCTCCTATTCAGTGCTAGAATTACAGTGGAGACCTACCCTGCTTACCTATTGTGATGGTCCCCGTAGCTACTGTTCTAGGAAGGCTAAATCAGTGGTCATCATGGGCAGCCACTGGACGGTAGGTCACATACTACAGCCAGAAGCAGGAGGGCCCAGCAAATAACCCGGATGCATAGGAACAGACCAGGAACAAAGGAACCCCTAGGAATTTGGGTCAGGAAAGGAAACAGGTGTCTGTAGCTTGCCATCTTCAGCAGACAGCATCTCTGCTCAGAAACACACACACACACACCCCTGTGTGCTAATAATAGCATCACTACAGGATGGTGATATTTATTGCATTTTCTGTCCACACCTATGTATTTTTAGGTGTCGATTCCAAGTTCTCCCCAAGGCTCAGTCTTGATCTCTGCAGGGTGAGTGGTTTCTCTATTCACTTCCATGAGATCGTGAGGCACCTCTCTCCCTCTCCCTCTCTCCCTCTCCCCAGGCAGTCATCTGACGCAGCTACAAATTTATGCATCCCAGAAATATCGTTTCCTGTCATATTTATAGTAATTATGTCAAATGGCGAATTTAAAGCGTTTGATTTGATTACTGCTGGTTTGGGAAAACACACTGTTTGATCAGTCACAAGCTGTAATTACTGTATGTGGAATGTGATCACATGGAATGTATATTATATATATAAAGTTGGGGAAGGGATGTATACAAATGGCATGATTTCAGGGGGAGAGAAGCACATTCTTAAAGCTGCCCCACTGAAATCTATGTGACTTAACTGTGATTGTGACATGCCTTAAATAATTAGCTCTTCCAAAAACAACATTAATCAGTAATTCGCTATCCAGTACAGGTAGTGGATTTATTTCCAGCGATCCAGCTAGAAGCCATATGGATGTGGAAGCAGATATGCCTAGGTTGCAAGCAGTGTTCCCAGCATTCCCAGATGTTGTTGACTCAACTCCCATCATCCCCAGCCAAAGGCCATTGCAGCTTAGGATGCTGGGAGTTGTATTCCCCGATACAGGGAATACTGGTTGCAAGTCATGGGACAAATGCCACATCTTTCCTGTGCTGGCAGTGTGCTGTTAGTTGCACAATACTTCAGATCATCATGATCATCATCAAAATGACAGCAGCAGCAGCAACAACAACAACTATATTTGTTGGCTGCTCCATAACAATTGTTCTCTTGGTGGCTCAAAAAGTAGATCACTTAATTTATCTGTTTCAAGTCTGGCAACACTGCAAATGGTCACACAAGTGCTTGCGCAAATGGCCTCTGTGCATGCACAGTGATAACAAAAATGGCCTCCACACATGTGCAAAGGCCCAAACTGGGCCACTACCAGCCCTGCCTCCTCTGGGGGATGCTGGCGGGGGTGGGGGTAGCCGCCCACTGTGGCTGCTCCCACAGGGAGCTGCCCCCCCCCCATGGCAGCCAGCGGCAGCACTGGTATATAGTTATTTGCTCTGCTCCCACCTGCTTTAACCTTAGGAAAGCCCCCCTGCCCTTTGCGGGTAAAGGGGAATCCTCACTGGATTCCCCATTACCAGCAGAGCTTCAAGCTGGTTGAACCAGCTTGGTTTGAACTTGAACCGTGTCTGGTTTGACCAGTCACAAAACTGAGCCAGGCTGGGTTGGCTCGAATCAATTCAGATTCGAGCTGAACCAGCAAAACTAGTTTTGTGCACACCCTGATTCTCTTGCTATGCACTCTCCCATCTCAGGGCTCTTACGGAGAATGCATTTTTGCCTTGCTGCTGCTCTTCTGTTTGGATGATATAAGCAATGATATTACTGCAGAGACCAAAGATCTTAATGCTCTAATCTTTCTGAGCTGCTATGCTCAGAACAGTGATAATTATGTGATCTTATGTGATAATATAAGCAGCACCAGAGTGCAGTGGAACACCTCAGCCTGGAAGCTTCTATATATAATTTATGTACCATTCTTCAACTAAAAAGTTTCAAAGATTTACATAGTCTAATATATGCAGAAATGTCCATAGCCAGAGATGGATGAACTTCTTCACTGGATAAACATTGACCATTTTAGCAGACTTGTAGCTTCCCTTGAAATTTCTACTGGTTTTTCACATTGTAGACAAATCAAAGGACCCGTGATACCCTTTCATTGAGAAATATAACAAATACCATTGAAATTATTGTTTATTTCCCCTTGATATTCTTGAAGATGTCTTTGCCCAAGCAGGATGGTCCAAATTATCTTTGAATGGCGTTTTGGGTTCAGTGTTAATGATTATGTGCTGTATTTACCTGAATCCAAGAAATCAGGCAGTCATCTTAGAATCAGATTTGTCTTCTTTTCAGGGAAATAACCTTATTTCACCTCTGTTTTAAAGGGCGTTGTCTTAAATTCAGAGTTGTCTTCTATTCGGGTAAAGGGTGCTGCACTAAGACCAGGGAAACCCGAGTTCAAATCCCCACTCAGCCATGATACTAGCTGGGTGACTCTGGGCCAGTCACTTCTCTCTCAGCCGAACCTACATCACAGGGTTGTTGTGAGGAGAAACCAAAGTATGTAGTAAACTGCTCTGGGCTCCTTGGAGGAAGAGTGGGATATAAAATGTAATAAATAAATAAAATACTAGAAGCATAGGAAGCTGCCTTATACCAAGTCAGACCAATGGTCCACCTAGCTCAGTATTGTCTGTCTACCAAGACTGGCAGCAGCTCTCCAAGTTTTCAGGCAGGAGTCTCTCCCAGCCCTACCTGGAGATGCTGCCAGCAGAGATGTTCTCCCCCCTGGACTTCCGGGCTGATGTCCAGGGCCTCCACACACCCTGGGGGCCCCCCATTCCTCTTTAGCCTGTCCCAGGTGGTGTGGTAACTGTCCTGCGCCATGCCGCCAACCCTGTGCTACACCAGGCGGCCGAGCTTGACCTCTGCTTTTGAGACAGAGAGGGGAGTGGGGAAAGAAATATGTGGGATGGGAATATGTTAAGTTGTGTGTGGAAATGTTTCTGCTGATGCCTATTTGCATCAATATCCTGGTTTTATATTCTTACATTCTTGTGAGTTCAGTTGATGTTTCTGCCCTACAAAAGCCATGTGTTAAAAATACTGTGTGTCATGGTGTTTATGTGTAGGGAGATGCTGCTTAACTTGTGGGGAGGGGCCTCCAGAGGACTTTAGGTCCAGGCTCCAAAATTACCTCGATGCACCTCTGGCTGCCAGGGATCAAACCTGGGGCCTTCTGGGTGCAAAGCAGATGCTCTACCACTGAGCTACAACCCCATACCCAGAAATAATGGAAATAATGTCTTTCAGTCACACAACTGCAATTGCACAGTCTTTGCATTTAGCGCAAAGGTGCTCTTGTGCAACTGCACGGTTGTTGCATTCCAGTGAGCATGTCATGGTATGCAGTATGTCAGCCATTTAGACTTTGCCTTTCATGGTAGCCTTGAGGTGCTTTAAAAAGATAGGCGCTTTAAAATTTAATTCAATAAAATGCCTTCAAGGCACCTTAAAATCTAGTCTGTAAACTGTCTAGATACTTCAGTAGTGGGTTGCATAAAAATTTGTTAAATAAAAATAAAAATAAAAAATCCATTAAAATCAGGATCCCCAAACTTGGGTCTCTATATGTTGTTGGACTACAAGTCCCATTAGTACCAGCCACAATAGTTATAAAGGCCAAAAGATGATGGGAATTACAGTCCAATGATGCCTGGGGACCCAGGACTGAGGACCCCTGCAATAAAATATAAAAACCACTAAAATCAGTGAAACAGCTGAACAGAACAGCAGATAAAAAGCAACAAGCCAGCAACTAAAAATCCAGCTAAAACAGCCAAAGGAGCTGAAGGAAGGTAGTGGTGCTAAAGAGAGAAAAAATGCATCAGGCAAACATATCTAAGGATGGAGTTCCATAATTTGGATGTTGTATTATTATTATTATTATTATTATTATTATTATTATTATTATGCCTGATATGTAGATCTCTAGGTGGTGCATAAATCTCAACATTAAAATCACAGGTTAAAATACGTAAAACACGATAAAAACAATATAAAACAAATTATTAACATTATTAAAATTCTAATTAAAAGCTTGCAAGAACAGGAAAGTCTTGAGGGTCTTCTTGAAAACAAACAGAGAAGGAGATGCTCTTATTTCAGCAGGGAGCATATTCCAAAACCCTGGGGCAGCCACAGAGAAGGCTCGGTCCTGAGTCGCCACCAGATAAGCTGGTGGCAACCATAACCGGACCTCTCCAGAAGATCGTAAAACGTGGGAGGGTTCATGACAAAGGCGGCACTCTCTTAAATAGCCGGGACCCAAGCCAGGTCCAAGTGCAACAGCATGTATGAAAGAGGTTCAGTAAAGCAGGGACAATCTAGATATACGGTGGAGAAGAGTTACTTGAACAGCCACAGAAAAAAGCCCTCTTTCCAGAAAATCAATTAAAGATCGACAGTACTAACACTTTTAACTCTCCAGAGAAACACCTTTATTCTTCTCAAGATCCTCTTTTCATCTCCTTCAAAAATCCTTTGGCCATTTTACCTCAGCATGGCTGAAATTTCACGTTAAGGGAAATTTCAGCTCTAGTATGTGTAGAAACTCTGAAAGAGTCTTTTACAAAAGTCAATTTTTTGCTCTGAATTCAAAGAGCAAGAGCACTCAGTGGGTCTCCCTGGGTGCATTTCACCTCAGGAATTTCCCTCCTCTTGACCATGACCGGTGCTCAGAGGTTGCCTCCAGAGCAGCTGTGGCCCATCTGAGTTCTCAGGAACATCCTTCATGACTGGAAATGAGGACTCTGTTCCATATAGTTTTTGCTCTTTTTGGAAAGCAATGTAATTAGATTGGGGGTGGGGAGGGAGAAATAAAAGTCCTTTCCTCGGAGCTGATGTATGTAAAGGTAAGTAACCAGCAGCTAAGCTATTACCGGCTTGCTGTGCATTTTCCCATCCAACCTCCAACACTGACTGAAACCTAAATGGGGCTATTAAAGCTTTTCCCCCCATTCCCCACATCACTATTCTATTATGATGATGAATTCTTTTCCATAATAACGCAACACCAATTGGAGATCAGCACAGTAACAATCTTTCAGGATGATATGGGGTGCCTAAAGGTCATATTTCTTCCTACATTAAAAAAATGAAATGCGTTTTCATTACCGTTTCTAAGTACACATCCGTCAGTGATGCAGCAGTACTAGATTCCACCATGTAGAACAGGAGAGCGGTGTGGACAAGTGTCAAGGCAAAATTATAATTAGAGAACCACCTGGAGAGGCTATATAGTTTCCTTCTCAAAAATAACCTTTTATTTAAATATTATGGTATGCCTTGTCTCGTAATCAAGGTAATGGTAGGAAATGCCCTTTGGTCTGTAGAAAGGGCCTAACTATCCAGATATATATTTTTATTTTAAAACATGATTTTCATTGACCTTTTAAAATCAGCAGGTCATATCCCATCTATTGTTAGAGCCCGTGAAATAACTCATTATATTTTAACTCCAAATGGACAAAGGTAATTTGGTTTGACGTAGTGGCAGCAAGTCAAGTTCAAGCAAAGAAGGGAAAATAATGAATGCATTAAGAACAGCAGCAATATGTTCAGAAATGGGGGAGAGCCGATGTTATGGGGCCCAAATGGGGATCTTGCGTCCACATTTTCAATGGACTGATTACTTTGCTATAGAAGTAGGCACTTCTGTCATAGGAGGCTTCCTTATACTGAGTCAGAACATGGATCCATCTAACTCAGCATTTTCTACACTGATTGATGTTGGTTCTCCAAGGTTTCAGGCAGAAGTCTTTCCCAGCCCTACCTGGGAGATGCTATTATAGTTTAATTATAATTTTATAATTTAATTATAACTTGAACTTGGGACCTTCTGCACATAGAGCAGATGCACTATCACTGAGCTAGTGCCCCATTCCATCCATTGTGCTTTCTCATGAAGATGGGAGATGAAGAAGCAGGTAATACTATTTGTCAAGGGCAGGGTTGGAAGGAGGGCCACTTGGCTCTCTCTCTGGTTTTTAGATCAGGTTCCAGGTTTTCCTGTGGAGCCTGTGGAATTCAATTCCATGCGTGAAGCTGCCCAGCTAGGAATTCCACATTCTGAGTCAATCTTTCTTAGCAAAACCCTAAATCAGAGATGTCTTGGCTGTTGCTGGGCAAGCCAGGAACAATGGTTTGGTTGTATCCCTGTGGTCCAGCGTGGTGTAGTGGTTAGAGTGCTGGACTAGGACCAGGGAGACCCGAGTTCAAATCCCCATTCAGCCATGAGACTTGCTGGGTGACTCTGGGCCAGTCACTTCTCTCTCAGCCTAGCCTACTTCACAGGGTTGTTGTGAAAGAGAAACTCAAGTATGTAGTACACTGTTCTGGGCTCCTTGAAGGAAGAGCGGGATATAAATGTAAAAATAACAACAACAACAACAACACAGTGGGCAGGCTGATATCACCAGAAGCAGCCCAATATTGTGTCTAGTAACAGACAGGTAGGCACTCAGGTCTTTGAGTAGCCATCCATTTACTCTTAGCTGAAGCTAGTACTTCGCAGGGCTGTTATGAGGATAAAAGGGCGGTGGGGGGGGGGCTTATGTACTGTCCTGAGCTCCTTGGAGGAAGTGGGGATAAATAGATTTGTCGAGCATGTGGGGCATGGCCTTCTGTTCTTGCCCCCAGACTGTGGAATTGGCTCCCTCTCTCCCAGCCTTTATCAGGAAAGTGAAGACTGCCCCTTTTATCCAGGATTTTGGCCAATTAGCTGCCCTTTGCTTTAAAAAAACAACACAACAACTTTGAGTTGTATTTGTTCTGTTTTTAATGTGTTTTAATCAATTTTTCAAAATATTCTTGTTAACCCCCCCTTGGATCCTGCGATGAAGGGAGGTATATAAATATAAATATATAATAAGTAAAGCAAATGGCAGCACTAGAGAAATATTTCCAGGGGGCATATAAAAGGAAAAGTGTATTTTTGGAGGGTGGAGGAAGGAATAAGAATATGAGAACAGCCCTGCTGGATCAGGCCCAAGGCCTATCTGGTCCGGTATCCTGTTTCACATAGTGGCCCACCAGATGCCTCTGAAAAGCCCACAGGCAAGAGCTGAGGGAACACCCTCTCTTCTGCTCTGCAACTGATATTCAGGGGCATCTTGCCTCTGCGACTGGAGGTGGCCCATAGCCACCAGACTAGTAGCCATTGATAGGCCTGTCCTCCGTGAATTTGTCTAAGCCCCTTTTAATGCCATCCAAGCTAGTGGCCATCTCCACATCCCATGGCAGAGAATTCCATAGATTAATTATGCCCTGTGTGAACAAGTACTTCCTTTTGTTGGACCTAAATTTCCCAACCTTCTGTTTCATGGGAATCTTTGTCCACATGTACATTTCACATTTACAGCTCTAAAGTGTTTGGACTCCAGATCCCTTCAGTCTGCCTGCTCCTTGCTGAATCTAGCCACCTGACTAGGTCGACTGGGAGGACTCTGATCTGTGTGCTGATGCCGGCTGAAGCCCATTGGTCTAGCACACAGGAAGGGCCTTCTTGGTGATTGCCCCAGGCTGTCGCCCTCACATGCAGATTTTATCTGCATGGCTACCTCACTCCCAATCTTCCCGAGGAAACTGCCATTTTTATCCAGGCCTTTGGCCAATGAGTAGCCCTCTGATTTTCTTTTAGTTCACTGCAATGTTATCTGTTTTATTCTGTGTTATTCTTACAGAACTGTAGCACGGCACCCTGGAGCTGCTGCAGATTCTTCAGGTATTCCCAGTGTTGTTCATAAGCAGCAGTTGTGCAAGCAGCACTACTGCAGTTCTCCCCATTGAGCAGCACTGCCTGCTCAGCTGCTGCTTCTGAACAGTGCTGGAGATGCCTAGGACACCTACAGCCCCCCTTGAGGGACAGCGTTATGTCTCCAAAATGCTGGGCATCATGTAAGCCAATACGTTTTTAATAGAAATTTTATTATGGTGGTTTTTAATTTATTGTTCACTACCCAGGGGTCTCAGGATGAAGAGTAATATAGAAATGTAAATCATGCAGAGAATGAATGAATGAATTTACATAAGAACATCGGGGGCTGCCTTCTCCCAGTCAGACCATTGGTCCATCTAGCTCAGTATTGTCTACACAGACCGTGGCAGCGGCTTCTCCAAGGTGGCAGGCAGGAGTCTCTCTCGACCCTATCTTGGAGATGCTGCCAGGGAGGGAACTTGGAACCTTCTGCATGCAAGCATGCGGGTTCTCTTCCCAGAGCAGCCCTGTTCCCGAAGGGGAATATCTTACTGTGCTCATATATGTCTCCCATTCAAATGCAACCGGGGCAGACCCTGCTAAGCAAAGGGGATAATCCATGCTTGCCACTACAAGACCAGCTCTCCTAATTTACACTCCCATGATCAATATATTTTTGCAAAAGTAAGTTGTCTTGATTTTGATGGAGTTACCTTCATCAAATAAGTAAGCATGCTTAGGAATGCAACCATATTTGAATCTCCAGTTCATGCAGAAGGGCTCTTACCCCTGGACTTCTGGACTGAAGTCCAGGGCCTCTACACCCTCTGGGGGGCCCCAGATTCTCTTTAGCCTGTCCCAGGTGGTGTGGTGGTCACTGCACTGTGCCATGCTGCGCTGGTCAGCCTAGCGTGACTGCGACCTTCTCAGGGTGTCTGGGCATGACCTCTGCTTTAAAGACAAAAGGAGGAGTGGGGAAAGAAATATGTGGGATCGGGATATGTTAAGTTGTGTGTTTCTGCTAATGCATATTTCCATAAGTATACCTTTTAAATATTCTTACATTCTTGTGAGTTCAGTTGCTGTTTGTGCCCTCAAGAATCCACATGTTAAAAATACAGTGTATGTCACGGAGTGTGTGTGTGTGTGTGTGTGTGTGTAGGGGGATGATGCTTAATGTGCATTAAGTTGAGCATGATGATGCCGCGGTGCGTGTGTGTAGGGGGATGATGCATAAAGGCGGCGGGGCTCCAAAGGCCTTTAGATCTAGGCTCCAAAATTACCTAGGTGCACCCCTGAGTTTATGCTTCGGCAATGTAGGAATGGGGGCGGGGTTGAGATCTCGAGGATGCTGGCCCTTTTGGCTACACCAACACAATGAAGCCTCCAAGCGTATATCAGGGGAGGCTATTTGACCCTCCTGAAAAGCTTTTGGGTCTGGCTCACTTTCTATTCTGTTCTATTTCTATCACTTTCTATTCTCAGCTCTCTAAGGAGAGCTGCTCTCATTGGCAACAAACTTCGCCTCTAACTAAGCAAAGAGACAGACACCTTTCAAAGTGGTGATTCTCTTATATTTAGTGTTTACGTGTGTGGGGGGGGGGGGCAACTGGCCCTATTCAACCCCAGTACAGCATCCTTCCTCAGTGCATTGCTCGTTTCAACCTTATTTTTCTTTTTTTGACTGTGAGCCCTTTGGGGGACAGGGAACCATCTTGTTATTACTATTCAAGAGCTGGTCTTGTGGTAGCAAGCATGACTTGTCCCCATAGCTAAGCAGGGTCTGCCCTGGTTGCATATGAATGGGAGACTTGATGTGTGAGCACTGCAAGATTATCTCCTCAGGGGATGGAGCCGCTCTGGGAAGAGCAGAAGGTTCCAAGTTCCTTTCCGGGGTTCTCCCAGATAGGACTGAGAGAGATTCCTGCCTGCAACCTTGGAGAAGCCACTGCCAGTCTGTGAAGACAATAGTGAGCTAGATAGACCAGTGGTCTGACTCAGTATATGGCAGCTTTTTATGTTCCTATATTCCTATGTAACCTTTTCATTGAAACGCAGTATATAAGTAGTAGTAGCCATCGTACAAATTGACTTCGCATCCTTCCACCTCTGCCTTTGCCCTGCCCTGCCCTCCGCTGCTCAGGAGCGGCGTCTGACAGGTTTTCTTCTAAAATAATCCCATGTGGTTAACTGAACACACACGCTTATTCCTCGCGATGTTGCAAACAGCCCCTGATGATGGCATGTCATTCCAGATTAATTGATCGGGATTGCTGCCCACCCTTCTTGGAGAGACAGACATATTGACAGATCTGGGTGAGAAAGTACAAAAGGATTAAATTCTCAAAGTCGCTGCGCCGGCGAGCAGGTGGCAACAGCTATTCATAGCTGAGGTGCATATGCCAATATGATGAAGTGATGATCCCCCTATTTATTGTCAAGCGGCTCCACTTCATGACCTGGGACACCAATCTGGAGTCTGAAAGTTTTGCCTTCTCTGACAACCTGACTCTATGGTAATGGATGTACTTGGCCCTTTTCCGCCTAATTAGTTACATTTTACGGTCCTTGGTGTGGAACAATGACATTAAGGGAATCTCCGGGAGGGTCACAATTGGACTCCTTTTACCCTTCTCTCTCCCCTCCCCCCCCCTCTTCCTCTCTCCAAGAATTAATGAATTAATTTTCCTACAACATTGCATACTGTGTTAACTGCACCTTTTAATTAACCAGAAAGGTTCCTCATAATTAATAAATTATCCCAAAGACAGAGCCAATTAAGGTTTAAAGGGGAAGGAAACAAATGCATGCCAAACAGAGCAAGGAAAGAACAGCCGTACCAAGGACCTCCAAAGTTTTATAGAGACAGGTTTTTTGCTCCAGTTGTACCCTTTTTCTTATTGACATCCTCTCGGGGGAATGTGGGGAACAGTCCTGAGCAATGTTGCCTGAAACTGGGATTCCTAACAGGGATTGACTACAATTCCCATAATCCCCAGCAAAAGGTGACTGCAGCTGAGGGTGATGGGATTTGTAATCAATAACATCTCGGAATCCCTGTTATTGGGAACACTGGTCCTGAGAAAAGATGTTAGTCTTAAATTCAAAACTGTTCCCTTCAGAATTCCTTCACTGTTTCTCCCAAATCAGGGACTTCCAACTTTGTTTTGATAATTGAGGATAAATAGATTTTCCATATTCTGTTCCTTTCTGGCTTAATTGGTTTGCTGCTCTCCTTTTCAGCCATGCTGAAGCCTCAGGAAAAAAAACTCCATTTCCCAGAAGCACCCAGCACCATTCAGGGGCCCAGAAAGGAATTTAGAGGACCAACAGAAGTGTATTTTAAAATTGAAGGCCAGGTTACTGCTTGATGAGTGCTCCCTCTGGAGTGAAGAAGATATGATGCAATGTGTCTCCTGACCATATCTGGTGTCCAGGTAAAGGACAGCACTGGAAAACTTGTTCACTTTTTTTCTACCTTGTGTTTTTCTTATTTTCTTACCATTTTGTAAAAGGAAAAGAGGAGGAGGAGAGGGCAAGGTAGGGCAAGCGAAAGAGCCAACAGACATGTTGGATTCTGACCCGACAAGACACACTGGTTTTTATAATGTTTTGGAATAACAAAGGACAAGATGCCACCCAACCATGTATTTTTCTTGATGTTCATTGCTGGAACAAGACAAGGCTTGCATTATACATAGAAGTGAGTTGAAGTCTCCTATTCATTAAAAATCTGCAATGTGTGTTTGATTGTAAGTGAAATACAGATTATAAAATATTATTGTAATCGCTTTTTGATAATTGAATTTTGTAAATTGCCTGAGACAATAGTTATGTGTATATTAATTTTAGATGTCATCAAAACTTGTGAATTATCCTTGAGCTTGTCTATAGTAACTTTTATTTCTAACACTAACATTGATAATAAACATTTTAAAGTGAATGCTTGTACATCATTCACACAAAAACATGAACAGGCACCTGTAGATACATACAACATATTGTGTGGATAGCCCTTCTCCTACTCTGTTTATCTGAATCAAAGACGACTCTGAATTCAAGACGACCCCCTGAATTCAAGAGGTTAAATACAGGTTACACCTGCATTTACTCAAAAGGAGCAGCACTCTGAATTTAAGTTGACCTCCAGATTGGGAAATATTGAGGAAAAACCTAGTCTTTGATTTAGGTAATAGAGTAAATTCTGATTAAACTAATAGAGTTTCTAAAACTGGTACTGAAACGGAAAGTTTCTACAACGCAGTACTGAAGTATGCATGGTTTTCTGCAGCATGTGGATCTTTGTGTCATTTTCCTCTTTCTGTTTTTCTGTGCCCGTGTGCATGTTGATAAACTACAAAAAAGCAATATTTATGGAATCATATGTTTCCCAGGAGAACCTCATCCTAATGAGGCAGGGGGTGCCCAAGGCGGCAGCCCACACTTCCTGCAGGCTGGCCAATGGCCATTCACCAGGCAGAGCTGCGTGGTTAGCCATGCAGCTCTACCTAACATATGATATGTTTCCGGGCAAAATACAAGGTTTTAGTTATAACCTATAAAGTCCTAAACAGCTTGGGCCCTGGGTATTTAAGAGGACGTCTTCTTCGTTATGAACCCCACCGCCCATTGAGATGATCAGGAGAGGTCCATCTGCATTTGCCACCAGCTCCTCTGGTGGCTACTTGGGGATGGGCCTTCTCTGCTGCTGCCCCGAGGCTTTGGAATGCACTCCCTAGTGAAATAAGTGCCTCCCCATCCCTGACAATTGTTAAAAAGTCTTTAAAGGTGCATCTGTTCACCCAGGCTTTTACCTGATATTGTTTTGATTGTTTTTAATGTAGTTTTAGAATATTGTTTAAAAAAATTGTTGTGTTTTAAATTTCTTGTTTTTGTTTTTAACTAATGTTTTAATGTTGTTTTTATCTTGTTGTTGTTACGTATCCCAGATACGTAAGTTTTGGGCGGTATAAAAATATGTAAAATAAAACAAAATAACAAATAAATAACAAATAAATAACAAATGGCCAGCCAGCAAGCAGTGCAGTTCTCAGGCAGGACAAGAGAGAGAGGAGCAACCCAAACTACCACCTTTGGCAACCCCCTGCCTCATTAGGACAAGCCGCTCCTGAAGTATCCTGCATTAAGATTCTTTATGGGTGGCTTCACATGATTGTTGCCACTTTAGCAAGCCAGGGAAATAGCAGGCAGATGTTTGGAACTGAGAGTGTGCATTGCCAGTGGCATGTCATGTGAACCCACTCAAGTCCAGTTTCTGTACTTCCTTGTCAAGATTCTCCCAGGACTCCCCACTCAACTTCAGTTCTTGGTTACAAGTGGGTAGAGAATCTCAGGAGAAGCTCGTTAAGCTGATGCAGGGATTGGCTTGGTCAGATTCATACGGCAGGCCCACCAGGAGTGTTCGGTTCCCAACATTTGCCCGACATTTCCCCAGCATCCTGACTTGATGGAGAACATGTGAAGCCGCCCTATGCGTAGTTTTTAACCTGATGCACTCTTGACCATTGATAAAACACAATTTTTCTTGATATAATTATATGGACAGCCCCATCAAAACATAAGTTGTTCTAGAAAGAATTGATCTGCCTACTCTCCTTTCAATATCCCTATAACTGGACTAAATTTGGTCCAAATCAGTTAGGCAGTTCATGTTAGCCCATTTGTGCCTCAAATGTTCATGTGTGTGCTGTCATAAATCGAGGTGGATGACATAATCACAAACTATGCATTTGAGGTGTCCCCATGTGTCCCTACAACTGTCCAAAATTTGGTCCAAATCAGTGCCCACTTGCACCACAGATGTTCATGTGTCCGCCATCTTGAATCAGGGTGGATGACATCATTACAAACTATGCCATTGAGGTGTCCCTACGTGTCACTCACTACAGCTGTAGCAAATTTGGTTCAAATCCGTTAGGCAGTCCACAAGTTAGCCCATTTATGCCTCAAAGGTTTACACATCCCCCATCTTGAATTGGGTGGATGACATCATCACAAATGATGCCATTGATGTATCTCTTTGCGTCTGTACAGCTGTAGCAAATTTGGTTCAAATCCGTTAGACAGTCCCCAATTAGCCTACTTGTGCCTCAAAGGTTTATGTGTCCACCATCTTGAATTGGGGTGGATGACATTGTCACAAACTACTGAGGTGTCTCTATGTGTCCTTACAACTGTGCCCGATTTGGTTCATATTGGTCCAGGTATTGTGAAGTTGATAGGGGTGGAACAGACACATGGATAGAGACACACACAGTATGCCAGGTGATCTCATAAGCCTACTGGGAAGTAGTCTAAAAACTCATAAAATGTTTTATGAGACATGCATGCACACTGGTAATATTTAAGTGGGAAAGACATGAATGTATTGATGAAGCTTAAAGCACTCTGTCCAAAATTGAGAATTAAAAACCAAAGAACAATGCACAGTTATCAGTGTATTATTTCCACACCAGAAACGTGTCCAGGTAATCCAGAACTCCAAAATCTGGTTGACAAATTCAAATGCAGAGTCTTTCCAAAGCATTCCTATTGATCATTCACATTAGGATAACTTACTGGCAATGACTCATGATGATAAAGGCTGTAAGCTTTAATCGGCTTAATTGGAAGATTCCTCAGCTCAAGTTTTAGTGGAGGCTAATTTTAAATAGTGAACACAGATTTGAATTAGGGAGGCAGTGAGTTAAAGACACATCTGCTTATTCTTTGCCAGTATTTTGGCCCTGTTATGTGACTGTAATAGAGGATGGAAAAGAAAACATGAGAGGAAGCCTTCTCTTCTGTCAGTAAGTAGTGGCTTTTGTTTATTAAATTGTAAGTTATCATTAGTGATGTTGCTGAAACCTGTAATTACCTGGTTCAGAATCCAAATGTGTCTAGCTCATAATGCTTGAAAAGCCATACAAACAGAACATGATTGCTCTGAATGTTTTTCTACTGTTTGGGATGAAAATTAGATTCTGCATACACTATGAGTGTTTTTTAACATGAGTTTATTTTTACGCCTTCTAGATGCCAAAGGCTGCTCCTATGAAGCTCAGCAACTGCTCCTATTTGCACAGATTATCTGAGGCAGCTGGGAGGAAGCATTTCCTTTTTCTCCTTCCCTTCTTTCCTTCCCTTCCTTTCCACTTCAAACACAGTTATTCAGAACCCCCTGAGAAATTTCACTTGTCTTCTAGAAACTACTTGAGCTTCCCTTGAAAATTCTCAGATCTTTCTATGTGAGAGGAACCCTGAAAGTATCACTTTGAATTTCATGTTTTTAAAAAATCCTACTCAGCTGTCTCACTATAACCTACACAGATCAAGGAACCATATGCCAAGGAGATTGCTAGCACAGCCTGCACTGAATACTTCTGTTCAGTGGGCCTAAGATGAATCCGAATGCTTGACTCAGCAAACGGCAGCTTTTTCTGCTCCTCAAGACATGGGGCAGTCCCAAGGATTGGTCCCTGAAGCCTTAACAATTCCCTTGGGGAGTTTTGTTTAACTGTGTTGGAGCAGAAACTTAAGCACTATTTAGGTGGAGGTTAGGATAGTGGCGGGGAGGGCAGAGCAGAAGGCAGGGTATACTGTTACTGCTTGGTAAAATCTCCCACCGCCACCCAGCATGCACCATGCACTCCCACCCAGCTGGTCAATGCGCATGCATGGTGGCCATTTGAACTTGCTGTGCTGACCCCTCAAATAGCCACCACACATGTGCATTGGCCAGCTCAGCGGCGTGGCTGGTTGGCTTCATGGGATGTCAGGCAGTCATGGTTACTTTTACTGAGCATTAAAGGTTTCCTTTTGCTCTATCTCCTACCCTAGCCACCATCAGCCACCACTGCCTACCATCTACTTCCTGTTGTATGCAGAGCCTTCTGCTCTGTCCCCCAGCCCCAGTCTCGACCATCCACTAGGGATGTGCAAAACGTTTCGGGCACAGAACGATCTGTGCCCGAAACAGCGAATTTCAGGTGATTCGGGGCCAAACCAAATCACCCACGAAAAGATCCAAGAAATTTCGGGCACGAGCCAAATCACCCGAATTTCGGGCCCAAAAATTCGGGTGATTCGGACCTCCATTTTTTTGCCTTCTTTTCCCACCTCCGTTTTGAACTATGAAATCTATTTGAATTTCCGGCCTTTTTGCATCCCATTGACTTCAATGCAAAAAGGTTGGATGTGATGTCTGCTCGAATTACGGGTGCCAGGGGCAAAATAGTGGGGTGGGGTGGTAGTGCCTAAAGGGTGGAGGTTACCACCCCAATTGCAGAGGGATTGGGCAAAGGGCTGATTTTTGGTGAATTTCTGAAGTTTTAGTGTCTTTGGGGCAGATAGGGGGATAACGTGGGATCTGTGCCAAAAGGGTGGGGTGGGGTGGTAGTGCCTAATGGGTGGAGGCTACCACCCCAATTGCAGAGTGATTGGGCAGAGGGCTGATTTTTGGTGAATTTCTGAAATTTACGAGTCTTTAAGGTTTTCCCTGTGAAGGGTGTATCGCTTCACGTCAGGGGGAAAGGGGTGTCCTAGAGTGGGGTGGGGTTGGTGGTAGTTCCGGGTAGGGGCAAGGAAGCTACCTGAATTTTTTCAAAGGATTTGGGCAGAGGGCTGATTTTTGTTTGTTGAAGTTTTCGCGTCTTTAAGGTTTTTCCTCATAATAAGTTATAATGGAGCTTTCATCAGCCCCATAAGTGCACTTAGGGGGTGCTGGGGTGGCCCAGAGCGAGTAGTGGTGTAGTGCACATAGGGTGCCAACTACCCCCATGGGTTTCTAACCCATGGGGTACAGGGTTCTGTTGTTTCTTGGGTTTTCTGAGTGTGGATTCTATGATAGCAAATGAGATTTTCAATGAGACACCATGAATCCACTCTAATGTGCTAATTTGATTCGGGAGGGCCATATTTGGCCACAGAACAGAACGGGGGTGTTTCAGCTAGGGTCCGAGCCAAAACACCAAAAATCCGAATTGCACACCCCTACCATCCACCACTGTCACCCAGGGAGCTTTTCCCTATGCTTATTCACTTAATGCAGGACATAAATGCCTGAATAGGGCTTATGTTTCCAGGGTTTGGACCAAAAATGGGTGTGATTTTAAGCAAGTTCAACATAGTAGAACCAAAATTCACCATTGACGTGTCCCTATGTGTACCAACAGCTGTAGCAAATGTGGTTGAAATGGTTTAGGCAGTTCACAAGTTAGCCCACTTGTGCCTCAAACATTCATGTGTCCGCTGTCTTGAATTTGGGTGGATGACATCATCACAAAATGCGCCATTGAGGTGCCCCTATGTGTTTCTACAACTGTGCCCAATTTGGTTCATATTGGTCTAAGCATTGTAAATTTTATGGGGGTGGCGCGCGCGCGCACACACACACACACACACACACATATAATGCCAGGTGATCTCCACAAGCTTACTTTCCTTAATGAAAGTAGGCTAAAAAAAATCTGAGTTTTTGTCTAAAAATACTTGTAATTAGTAACTCATATCCAAATCAAACTGAGGGAGATTTGCCCATCACTAGTTATTGCTTCCTTCCTTCACTGTCTTCAAAAGGCCTCCCCTATTAAGGATTCAGTCATATGCACATTTATTTAAATTTAACCCATTCATTAATTGATAAATCAGTTACAAGGCAAATGGTGACTCAGTTACAATCTTTTCATCCAGGCTGCCAAGTGCAGCCTGCTGGGGGTCCCAGGGGCCCAAGAAAGCTCTGGAACAGCTCACATCTAGATGGGAAAAGTCTGCTCCTTTGCAATCCTTTCCCGAATTCAGTGCTCTGTATAAAACATGAACATTGGCCTTAGTAGCAACAGTAGCAATGTGCTGCTTGATTCAGTGCCCGTCAATGTCCAGAGGGGGGTGGAAAACAACACACAACACTTCTTTCAGCAAATAGACTGTGGATCAAGCTACTTGTTTCTAAATACCACTATCTGAAGCCAGACTCATTTGGCATAGCTTTAAGAGCCTGCATTTGCTGCAGCGGATCTTCATCCCGAATGGAAAGCCCACATTTGATTGGAAATCGGGAGGCAACATCTTGTTTGCAGAAGAAAAACGATTTAGCAATAGTCTCGCAGACCTCACCCACTGAATACTTGCAAACCAACCGTGAGTGAGATATATGAATTGCTTTTTTGTCTTGTTTGTAAACTGTGGCAAGAATGGATGCATATTATCTCCAGAGTGATAGCAGCTGAGATGGTTAGATTATCTGGCTGATTTCACTCTGTCAGTGCAGGCATATGCCGTCATTAATGGATGTGTTGTAGGCATCCATTAATGTTGATATATAAGGAATATACATTTCTTGCATTATGAAATGTATATTCATAATAACTTTGAAAGATTAGCCCTAAACTAAGTCTGAGGCCAATTTGAGGAGGGGGCTCAGGGGTGAAAGGGGGTAAAATCAGCCTAGCTTTTTTTCTGCCCTTTTGTTGCTGCTCCCAGTTTCACATGGCTGGCGGGTTCCCCTAGTGCCCCCCCTTTTTTGACAGAGCAAAGAGTAAGCTTTTTAAAGTGGTGATTCCCTTTATTGAGCAGGGGGAGAGCAACTGGCCCTCTCCATCCCCAGCACAGCATCCCTCCAGTGGCTGTTGCTGGTGTCTGTGTTATGTTTTGTTTTTAGATTGTGAGCCCTTTGGGGACAGGAAGTCATTCTTATTTATTTATTTATTTATTTATTTATTTATTTATTTGTAAACCACTTTGGGAACTTCTGTTGGAAAGCGGTATGTGTGTATATATATATATATATATATATATATATATATATATATATATATATATTCCTATTAAAAAATTCCTCTCTGTAGGATGGTAAGACATCACATACCATTGTTCTAAGGGCCGTTCTGGGGAAAAGATTGAGCCTCCCTGCACCCCTTACTTACTTACTGTATTTATTATATTTGTACACTGCTACAAATCTACCTTTCCGGGTGGTTTACAATGACGTGAAACAGATTAGAACAAAAATTTAAAACATTAAAACAATTTAAAACCACAACTCTAGTTTAAAAGCTCGAGTGAATAAACACATCTTTCAAGGCTTTTCAAAAGTTGTCGGAGATGGGGAGGCTCTTATTTCAGCAGGGAGCGCATTCCAAAGTCTCGGGGTAGCAACATCAAAAATTGCCCAGCTTCCCTCAAAATAATCAAATGCTCTCCCATTTCTCCACCTGCAAATGAAGCAACAAAATAGGGCGAGATATTTTGACTCAGCCCTAGAAACTGCTTGTCTGGATCAGAAGTATCATCCAGTTTCTCTTCCCCAGGGATAGCATTTCAGAATTCTGTGTGTGCACACGTGGGAAGGAAAGTATTTCTGTTTGTAAATCGAGATTCTCTGTAGGATTTGATAGCCCATACATCTTGATCTATATATTCAATATAATATACAAATACAAATACAATGAATATTTAGTACAACTTTTCAACCAAAGTTCCCCAAATGGTTTACATAGAAATAAATAAACAAAATGGTTCCCTATCCCCAAAGAGCTCACAATCTAAATAAGAAACATAAGATATATACCAGCAACAGCCACTGGAGGGATGTCGTGTTGGGGGTGGATGAGGCCAGATGCTCTCCCCCTGCTAAATAAAGAGAATCACCACTTTTAAAAGGTGTCTCTTTGGTTCAGTTAGAAAACGATACCCCACCTATTTTCACCAGTAGCTTGGGATGCTACTGGTGAAAATAGGTGGGATATGGTTTTCTAAAAGAAATGCTGGCCAATGCACTCAGGAATGAGAAAGACTTTTGGCATGCCTAATATGCTGAATAATTCTCCCGCCCGACCACCCACCCATAGGAACACAGGATGCTGCCTCATACTGAGTCAAACCATTGGTTCAACTAGCTCTGCATTTTCTACACTGACCAGCAGCGGCTTCTCCACGGCTATTTATTTATTTATTTATTTATATCTCTGCAAACGTCTTTGGGAACGTTTGTTGAAAAGCAGTATATACATGTTTGATCTCATTGGTTTCCCCCCTTAACCCTATCTGGAGATGCCAAGGAGATGTATATATCAGGCGGTATATAAATATTATCAAACCCCCTTCCCACCAGCCTTCTTTATAGAACGGGGTTGGGTTTTAATTCAGACATGGCTGCTGTGAGGAATGGATCCAGATGCTGCACATCTGTGGACCTTTAAAAGAAGTGCCATTTTTTCTCATTTAAGATTGATTCAAATAAAAACAAAAACGAGAGAGAGAGAGAGATTAAGCAAGCAAGCAATTGCTTTCAGGTAAGTGGGTTGGGGAAAGAGAGAGAGAAAAGCAAGTAAGCTAAGCCTTCATATCATTTTACTACGCCTAGTTTTAATGAGGCCAAGAAAAGACAATGATTCCCTACGGGCTGCTCATTAATCAATGGAATGTAAGAATAGAGACGAATTAGCCCACACCTAGATTCCATGAAAGGCAGGTGATTGTGGGCAGCAATTTGCAAAAGAGGCCTGTGAATAAATGATGTGCAGCAAAACAAGAGACCCTACAACTGTGGTGTAGAAGAGAATAATGATCCCTTTTAAAATCATCAGCCACATTGCAACCATGAGAAAAGGCAATATTTTACTTGCAAAATCAGATTTGTAAGGGCTATGCTGAAAGCTTGGTTGTGAAATTTTGGGCTTGAAAGAGGATTTGGGGACGGTTTCCCAGAGCCACCCCGTCCCCGAATCCCATGCTGCTCAACGTTTTTGTCATCTTTTGCCACCTGGTCATAGGAACATAGGAAGCTGCCTCACTGAGTCAGACTGTGGGTTCATCTACCTCAGTATTGTCCACACTGCCTGGGACTTTCTGCATAAGAACAGCCCTGCTGGATCAGGCCCAAGGCCCATCTATCCCAGCATCCTGTTTCACACAGTGGCCCATCAGATGCCGCTGGAAGCTACAGGCATGCAGATGCTCTTCCACTAAGCAATGGCCCCACCTCCTAAGAAGAATATCTCACAGCAGACAGTGCTCACGTGCACTGTTCCCTCTAACGGGGATTCAGATGTTGTTCACAACAACTCTTAGCATCCTTAGCTGCAATGGCCTTTGGCTGGGGATTATGGGAGTTGTAGTCAACAGTATCTGAGACTCCCTGCTAGAGGGAGCACGGCTCAGGTGTAGTCACCCATTCAAATGCAAACCAGGGTGGACTCTGCTTAGCAAAGAGGGCAATTCATGCTCGCTGTCACAAGAACAGCTCTTCTCCCCGGGGGTCATGGTGGCTGTGAGGTTGAAACTCCTTTCTGAATGACTGTAAATTAGAACAAATTGGCCCAGGTTGGTTCAGTTCACCACTTGCCACAAAATGCATGAACACCCTGACAGCAGAGGCTCTAGATTCTCAATGGTTGATACCCTGACTAACACTGCATGCATGTATGGTCCGCCATCTGGACCTGCAGTTTGGCGGTGCCAGAGTTATGTCCAAACGCTGGCACCGCTGTTTCCCCCTCCTGAGGGAGGAGGCTCCTCCCTTGCTCCAGCTGCTATTGGCTGCTGGGGCTGTCCTTCATTTCATCTGAATGCATATGGGACTGCAAGGGGAGGGGGCGTGGTTCTGCGTTACGTCTGAAGGCAGCCATAGAGTCTAGCAAGATGTTGCTCAGGTAAGCTCCTAGATTCTCCCATTGTGTTGCCTTCCTGCTGCCGACCAGCCTGTGTGCTTGCTCTAAGAAACTGACCTACATTTAGGCCTGCACACCTGACTGGGAGGAAGAATAAACAGTATTAGCATAATCCCTCTTTCCAAAATCTGTGATAGAACACAGATAGAAGTTTCACACATCTCCCACTCCCCAGCAGCCTGGATTCTAACAGATATTGGATAGCTATGAATTCTAGGCATTCTGCATATTTGAATAAAAACACATCTTCAAAGATGTACTTTGCAACCTATTATCACCTATTTGGGTACAAAATACGTGAAAAGACATGGGGGGATGTTAAAATGTACCCCAAAATATATACATATTGCCTGACATGATGCACACTAATGGAGCTGGTATGCTACTAATAGAGCCAGAAGGCAGCCCCAATGCTGGAGAGAACCGCAGTTGTGCAGTCAGCATTACCATTTCTACCCTTTTCTACAATGGGAGAAACTGCAGTAACACTGGTTGCATGACCACCGGTTCTCTCCAGTGTTAAGGCTGCCTTTTGACAGCCCTGACGTAGCATAGTTTTTTGAAAATAAACTAGAAGGGGGGAACGCATATATTGGATTCACAAGTGACACCCACCACCAACCAAGAATCCAAAACAATAATGTCTAAGAAATAATAATGCTAACAAAGACTGATAAAGAATTAAAAAATATTGACAGTTCAAAAAAATTGCACTAAGATATAGGAATGTATAATAGATTTTGACAAAACATTGGCCCAGTTCAAAACAATACAAGAATAATGATCTTCCATAGGAGTTTATATCCCAGACAAGCAGAATAAAGCAAATCCCAAGAATGCTGCCAACATCTGTAAAAACCCAACCAAACTGATGTAAACTTCCAAAAGGAGACAATCTCAAGAGTCATAGAAAGCCAGACAGGTTTCAAACCCCCCCACCCCAGGTCTTCCTCAGTGGCATTGACTATCTTCTTATATTGGATAAGGACATAGTGTAGACCAGGGATTCTCAATGTTGGGTCCCCAGATGTTATTGAACTTCAACTCCCATAATCCCCAACCAAAGGCCACTGGAGCTGGGGATTAAGGGAGTTGAAGTCCAATAACATCTGAGGACCCAACGTTGAGAATCCCTGGTGTAGACAGTGTCTATCTCCTTATATTGGATCAAACAAAACAGTAGAATCTTGTGAATTACAGTACTACTATAAGTCAAAGCAGCAACGAGAAGTAATGACAAAATTTCCATGGGTTTTTAATGGAAGAGAGTGGAATTGAAATCAAAGAAAATCAGGAAAAGTTTGGGATGGAACAACAACAGAGCGATCTTCCATATTTACCCAAATCTAAGATGAGGTTTCCACCCAGTTCTTTCCTAATAAATATTGTGGGGAGGGGGGGTCATCTTAGATTCAGATTCCTCTTTCTTTTGGTATAAATTGTATTTAGTCTCTGTCTTGGAAGGCATCATTTTACAATGAGTCGCCTTCTATTTGGGTAAATATGGTATCCATCCCTATGACTAGCAGAGTCAGAAGAGACTGCCTTCAGAGGAACCCTTGAATAAAAAGAAGGGACCTAACATTTAGCTGAATTTCCAAAGAATTATTGCTGGCAGCAGTCACTGCTGTTCTCTATGCACATTTTTAGACTTAACTAGTATACATATTTTTATTGCTTTGGTCTGCATACAGACTATCTGGACTCCCACAGCAGCTGGTCCATGTACAAATTACTCAGGTTTCCTGTAAGAGCTGACCTGATTATGCTCCATTGGCCAAGTTCAAGCATCAAATTAATTGCTTCACCCTCCTGACTCACAAAAACTCCCTCATCAGCTTCCCCTATCATCCCCAAGTCACAAATTCTTAATTGATTTCACACACTTGCATACACCCCAGGGGATGTCCAGATTTGCAAAATGAGCATAGAATATATCTGGTATGCTTACCTTAACATTCATGGCAGGATACGGGAAAATTAATCCAGGGGAAATTCTGAATGCCTAAGAAAGAGGGGAAAATATAGGGTAAAACCCATAAGAACATGTCAGAAATAATTAATACCTTATTCAACAACAGTGCTATTAGCTGTGCTTTTACCCCTTTGGGTTCCTTCAGAAGGGGGTAAAGGAATAGTAATGTTTGCTTGGCTAGGTGTTGCACATGTGGAAAGGACCTGAAAACTTGTGGATCATAAGCTGAACATGAGTGATACTCATGTGATGCAGCTGCAAAAAAGGCTAACATGATTTTAGGCTGCATGGATGGAAACATAGTTTCCCAGTTTGGAAAAGGAATAGTCCCAAATTATTCCATACGGTTAGTTAGACTTCATCTGGAATATTGTGTCCAGTTCTGGGCACTGCAGTTTAAGAAGGAGATAACTGACAAGGGGGTCAGAAAAGGGTGACAAAGGTGGTCGGGGGTCTGGAAAACAAGCCCTCTGAGGAAAGATGGATGGGGCTGGGTGTGTTCAGCTTAGAAAGAGAAGATTGAGGAGAGATGTGGTAAAGGTAAAGTGTGCCATTGAGTCGGTTTCAACTCCTGGAGACCACAGAGCCCTGTGGTTGTCTTTGGTAGAATACAGGAGGGATCTACCATTGCTTCCTCTCACGCAGTAGGAGATTATGCCTTTCAGCATCTTCCTATATCACTGCTGCCCAATACAGATGTTTCCCATAGTCTGGGAAACATGCCAGCAGGGATTCGAACCGGCAACTTCTGGCTTGCTAGTCATGTCATTTCCCCGACTGTACTATTATGTGGCTTGGGATGTGATAGCACCCTTCAGATACCTGAAGGGCTCATCCCATGCAAGATGGCAAAGACTAGAAGAAGAGGAGGCTAGATCTAAAATGGGATTATATTACAGGAGGGTAGATTTGGGTTGAATGTTAGAAGATAAGAGCAGCTACCTAATGGAGCAACTGGGAAATGACTTGATTAGCAAGCCAGAGGTTGCCGGTTCGAATCCCTGCTGGTAGGTTTTCTATATCGGGCAGCAGCGATATAGGAAAGATGCTGAAAGGCATCATTTCATACTGCGTGGGCGATGGCATTGGTCAACCCCTCCCGTATTTTACCAAAGACAACCACAGGGCTCTGTGGTTGCCAGGAATCGACACTGACTCAACAGCACACTTTATCTTTACCTTTAGATTTGGGTTGAATGTTAGAAGATAAGAGCAGTCTGATAATAAAACCAAGCGCACAGAGTGGGGTACTGGGATAGATCTCCCTTACCGGAAGTCTTCAAGTGGAGGCTGGACAGTCACCTGCGGAGGATGATATTGCTGAACAACAACCCCCCTCATCCCAAGGTTACAGTTTATTGTGGCTGGGGATGATGGGAGTTGTAGTTCAGCAACATCCACAGTACCACTAGTCGGGAATCCCTGCTCTAGCTCTTGCATTGAGAAGAGAGTTGAACTAAATGACTTACAAGCCACCCCTCTATGATTCTCTGATTAATCTTATGGCCCTTAATAAAGCCAGGCATATGCAGTTTGATTGCATATTACACTGTAAATGGAATAAGAAAATTAACACAGATTGATTGTCCTTTCCCTTTTGTGGTACGATTAATAGAGCCAGTAATTTGAAAATAAAATGGGAACTCCGCTTGGGATGTAGGAAGGCCTGCTACGTGGGATGGCCTCACATTGCCACATTATGTAAGAATATAAGAACAGCCCTGCTGGATCAGGCCCAAGGCCCATCTAGTCCAGGATCCTCTTTCACATAGTGGCCCACCGGATGCCTCTGGGGAGCCCACAGGCAACAGGTATGTGCATGCCCTCTCTGATGCTGTGATTTGACTAATGTTGAATTTTCATGATGTTGCAAAACCCAGCTCTTTGGGAAACTGCAGAAAGGACTGCCAAGCACCCTATTTGCAACCAGAGTTCCTCTGAGCTGCTGCTGTTTGCTGCTGCTTTGGTGCCATTTGCTCGCTTGATTAGACATCCCCACGGGGCTTTACACACAGGACTTCTACCCCGAATCTCCTTTGGGAGAGAGTGTGTGCGTTCACACACCAGCCAAACGTACCCCGAAGTCCCTTCGAGATCCTTGGACCCACTCCACACACAAGTCAGGCTTTGTCTTGCGAATTCTAGCTTATCTCAAGGTATTTAAGGGTTTTTAAAATGCTGGCTTTAAGCAAGTCTTTCTGAAAACGCCAGAGTAAATAGGGAGAGGCACTAATGTAGAATCATTAGCCTGATTAGAAGGATACTCTCTCCACAAATGCAGATGTAGCTCTTCAGTACTCTCTCCCTCCCACCGCCCAACATTGGTTAGAACAGGGTTTCTCAACGTGTGGGTCCCCAGATGTAATTGGACTTCAGCTCCCATAATTCCCAACCAAAGGCCACTGGGGCTGGGGATTATGGGAGTTGAAGTCCAATAACATCTGGGGACCCATACGTTGAGAAACCCTGGGCTAGAAGGAAAACATGTGAAATTGCATCAAAAGCAGACCCAAGAGCAGAGGAGAGGCGCAAGTGTAATTTGAAGTGGCTTCGCTCAACATTTACCCTGCATCATGAAGCCATGTGCGCATAACTCCCTCCTCTCTTTTTCCAGCCCCAAGGTGATGCATATGCAAATGCACATTATAGGACTCTAAAGAGAACGGAAGCCTCGTTGACGTGCGTGAGCACCCGTCTCTAAAAACAATTGCAGCATTGAGACATGCTTTTCTAAGAGCAGTACACTGTCACACTAATGCAGCAGCCGATTAGGATTTCTTTAAAAAAGGGTATTGCTGTCACTGTGTGCTAATGCAATGGTTCCAAAAATGGGACCCCCCAGCTGTTGATGAACTACAACTCTCATCAGCCCCAGCTACAATTTATTGTGGCTGGGGCTGATGGGAGTTGTCGTTCAGCAACGGCTAGGGGCTCCCAGTTTGGGAACCACTGTGCTAATGTATATTGTGTGTTTATTTGGTGGTTTATAAAGCAGCATTCAGACTACATTTAGTCATGACTAAATTTCATTGGCTGACATCCAGACTAATGCTGCAGGATTTACTCCTGCTAACTGAGCAAAAAGGCACCTGGTAATTCTTGTGGTGTCTGGGGTTAATCCATTCCTTGATCCAGGCCAGCTTTTGAATGGGGCTTGAGTTACTTGTATTCCAGTCCTGGAGCAGAGGTGGGGTTAACAGACGGACAGCAGCAAGAGCACTGAAAAGTAGCCCGCACTTGCCTCTCTGTACATAATGAGCCCTTTCTCACAACCAGTGAGAAAGGGCAAGAGGGCTAGCAGGGAAGAAGATGAGCAGGTTCCTTGCTTTGGGCGGGCGGTTCGCCCGCCCAGATGATCACAGGCTGCTGCCAGTAGCTCCGAGGGTCAGGGCACCCGATGCGTCGCCCCACGTTGTCCCTCCCCTGAAGCTCCAATAATGCACCTCATGAATGTGTGGTGCATATGGGGACCCCCCCCACCCGGAGCTGGCCTGGATCCCCACCAATAAATCGGGGTTAGTAGAGCACTCCTAACTTCATTTTAGAGGGTGGCTAACTAGGCAGGTTTGCTGCCGAAGCGCTGCCGGGATCAGGGCAGTACACACGCGTGTGCAAAACTGTGCTGGGCTTTCTTAGCCTGGTTTTGCATGCATGTGTGAATAGCTTCGGTATCTATTTCATTGAACTATTAATATTCCTGATTCCACTCCACTTCCTTATCTTTGCATACCACGACTCTTTCCCTTGGGTTCTACTTCTCTGATATTTAGCAGGGGGAGAGCAACTGGACGTATCCAACCCTATCACAGCCAGTGCTTGTTGCTGGTGGCTAACTAGCTTGTATTTCTTTTCTGAGTGTGACCTCTTTTGTGGGCAGGGAACCACCTTATTTATTCATTATTTATTTTTCTAGGTAAACCGTTTGAGGACTTTTGCTGACAAGCTTTCTATAAATCTTTAGTCGTGCAACAAGTAGAGATTCACACACACCAGAAAGTTGCAAAGCTGGGCAGATATTGCAAGCTGCAAACCTGGGCAGTCTCTTTTTGCACACTTGGTTTGCTTCTGCATGTGTCATGTTTGCAGAACAAGGACAGAGGATAGCTTTGCATCCTTCCCTGCAGGTTATATGAACTGAAGCATAAATTTCACAGCAGGAAGTATGCCACACCATAATACACTTGTCTGAAATGCAAGCTTCTGACTTAGCGGAATCTGTGAGTGCAGCACCCAAGCCAATGCAACATGTTAGCCAATGAAATTAATGTGCCTTAGGTTAGTCATGGGTAACTTGTATCATTGGTTTCAATTATTATTATTATTATTATTATTATTGTTATTATTATTATTATTACATTTATATCCCGCCCTTCCTCCAAGGAGCCCAGAACGGTGTACTACATACTTGAGTTTCTCTTTCACAACAACCCTGTGAAGTAGGTTAGGCTGAGAGAGAAGTGACTGGCCCAGAGTCACCCAGCTAGTTTCATGGCTGAATGGGGATTTGAACTCGGGTCTCCCCCGTCCTAGTCCAGCACTCTAACCACAACACCACAATGGCACTTGGAGCTTAGGACTAACTAGACTAGATGCTGCCCAATATTTGCAGCCACACAGAAAGGTCTCTCAAAGCACATATAATTTAGAAGCAGAAAACAAAGACATAAAACAATAAAATAATAACAAATTTGATAAATAAAATAACCACACACCACAAACTTGCAGAATAAAAATAGGGACAAAAATATCATCAGTCCTCAAATTTGATCAAAGGATGAAAAGGCTGGACAAACTAAATGTACACAGTGATTCTTTTATAGCATTCAGGAAAAAAAAAGATTGAACAATGGAGGGTTGCTAACTCATTGGTTCCACTTTGAAAACTGGATCAGAAAATATTCAGAATAAGGGTGGTAACAAAATTTTTGGAAATGTGTCATTCAAAGTAATGTTTTTAGGTTTCCTCCCAAGGAGAAACATCTGATAATTTTGAAGAGAAGCCAAACAAAATGTTTGTAAGAAAAGTAAAATTTCTCAGGGGTTTTTGGCACACCATTAATTTCAAAAATCCCGGGAGAAATCAAAATGAGCAGAATTGTGGAAACACCCCAGTTTTTCAAAAATGGAAAATGTTTCCAATCTTGGACTCAGTAGGTCAGTTCTTATAATCAATATAGTAGGAGAAACCTCCTACCACATTTTTGATTGATTGATCGATAGATCTTTATTACAGTACTTGCTGGGAACAATTCACAACAATTAAAGTTCATAGCAAGTACACAGTCAGTACAGTCAATCTATCAAACTAACCACATTTAGATAAAGAACTGTTCACTTCAAAAGGTAAACATCTTTGCCTAATCAGTAGCGAGAGCCTTAACCATTACTCGGCGGATTTTTGATTGTATGATAGAGAAAAACAAGGTTGGGGAGGTTGATTGTCAGTCAAGCCCCAGATGGGTTGGACGATTTTCCCGCCTAGTTCATTCAAAAGTTGGGATGGGATCTGGGGCTTGATTGATGATGAAGGTCCCCACATCTGACTTTGCTTTTAACTGACATACAACCGAAAATTGTGAGCATGCCCAACCCAGCTCCCAAATTAGGGTAAGAGAATGCCGACCATGTCAACTTCTCTAGTATCTCCTTAAAAGTGTGGTTTGTCAGTTTTTTCATTTTAACACATATTTTTTTCCTTGTCAGAAGAAGGAATATTCTACTTTATTTAATTTCATTTGTTGTTTTTGGCAAATTCAGTTTGCTACTTCATTCAGGATAATGAAAGTTATTGCTTCATTCAGGTTTACCACCCCATGGCAAATATTTCTGTTTTGAACCTTTTGTCGTGAAAAGATTAATTGTTTTCAGTTGTATGGAATTACAATTTTCAGCTAGCTCCCATCAATAGGTGATGGGGAAAGTCTTATTATTACACCTTAAATTACTATATTCACCATCCTTAAGAAGTGCTTGGGAGTGGTTGGCAAAGCCAACCACTGGAGAAAAATAACACAACTCATCGCAATTCAAAGGATCTGAAGTATCTGCAAATGACAAACAGCCTCAAAATGATTCTTATTTTAATATAACTTTGATTATATATTTAAGATTTGGAAAGTAGAGTGCTTATTGAAGCATTCTGACTGTGGTATGTGAACTATTTAATGAGCACAATGAATACAATTACTTGGTTTTAAAAATACGCAATCATTTCCTAGTCCAGTGTGAAGGTTCTATACATTGGAACCAAAGGAAGGTTGTGCTGGAGACCTTCCCCAGCAGATTGGATTTTATGTTTTTGGTAAAATACAGAGAAGTTGACTAGAGCTATACAAAGTCCTAGAGGGCTGAATCAAGGTCCAGCTGGCAAAATTTGGCCGATTCAAACCAAATCAAACTGTTGCCTGGCTGGGTTGAGTTATCCCCTGCTAACTGAACAAAAAGAGGCACCTTTTAAAAGTGGTGATTCTCTTTATTGAGCAGGGGAGAGCAACTGGCCCTATCCATCCCCAGCATAGCATCCTTCCAGTGGCTGTGGCTGGTGTCATAAGATAGACACCAGCCACTTCTTTTCTTTTCTTTTTTCGATTGTGAGCCCTTTGTTTTATTTTATTTTATTTTATTTATTTAAAGACCCATCCGTTCACCCAGGCTTTTAATTAATATTGTTTTAATGGTTTTAATGCTGTTTTAAAATATTCTTTTAAAAATTCTAAATTGTTGTAATGTTTTAAACTTTTCATTTTTGTTTTAACTAATGTTTTACTTTCTGTTTTTATTTCGTTGTAAACTGCCCAGAGATGTAAGTTTTGGGCGGTATTAAAAATGTTAATAAATATAAATAAAATATTAGATTTATATACTGCCCTTCCAAAATCGCTCAGGGCGGTTTACAGCACAGCAAAAACAATTAAAACAAGTTAACAGTTAAAATCAAACTATAGAAACAGAATAAAACCAATTAAACAATTCAAACAGCTTAAAAAAAGCCCTGGAAAACCAGGGCAGCAATTTAAAACAATTTAAAACAGTTTGTCAATCATTTAAAAACCCTGGAAGGCCAGGCCAAACAGATAGGCTTTACGGTAAAAATACCCTTGTCCCTTTGAGGACAAGGCGCCATTTCATTTATTTATTTATATCTATGTAAACTGCTTTAGGAACATTTGTTGAAAAGTGGTATATAAATATTCATTGTATTAGTATTCGCTGCGTGAGATTGAATTGGGACCGATTGAATTCAGCCCCTGATGCTTTGGGTTGGCCCATTTCTCCCCGCACCCACCCACCTCACCACCCCACTGAACCCTAAATGTCCTGGGTCTGCAGCCATTACTATGGGCTGTGTCCCAGAAACCCCATGCCTTTTCCAGGACCGCAGAGGAATTAAAAAATAATCATCATCTGAAATATTTTTAAAATTCAGGCTGCCACCAAGCTCTTGCTATGGGAACGGAGATAGAGTAAAGCCACACCTGCTGGCAAAACACCTTTGAGTGCTAAGGTGTAGTGGTGAGCTACTGCAAGGGAAGGATGGGTCAAAAGTTAAGCCCAATTTGAAGTGGCCATTTGAATTGGACTGAAGCTAAATGGGCTGGCTCTTTGAAGCACAATCAAATTCGAGGCCTCTCCAGGTGGATCCCAAATCAAATCATGATTGCTTCCTACAGCTCTTAAGTTCACAGATTCTGTGCATTCTGTATATGTGTGGAACAAGATGTATCTTAGAGAGCGCCTTCTTCTACATTATCCCCACTGTATGTTAAGGTCATCTGAGGAGGTCCGTCTCCAGTTGCCACTGGTTCGTCTGGTGGTGATGCAGAGGTGGGCCTTCTCTGTAGCTGCTCCTGGGCTTGCCCTGATTTCCAGGGTTTTTAGCTGTTTAATTGGTTTTATTGTGTTTTTAATAGTTTGATTTTAATTGTTAACATGTTTTAATTGTTTTTATCGTGCTGTAAACTGTCCTGGGACATTTTGGAAGGGTGGTATACAAATCTAATAAATAAATAAATAAATACATACATACATACATACATACATACAATTTAAAGACATTCTTTGAAATGCATTATTGCACCCGCTGTTTGGGCAGACAATATGGGGAAATACTTGGAAAAATAAATTTTGTGAAGTTTTTTTCAGTGACGAAAAAATCCAGGGATTTTTATTGGAGAGAGCAGAAGAGAAAACGGAGGGGAACTGTGCAAAGTTTGGATAGCATGGGAACTTATAATCCATCCATTCCTAGCTGCAACGTGAAAGAAAAGGGGACAGTATTGCCTTGCCATATTTCAGCATGCCTGTATACCACAGGAGACCTGGTGGTTCTTTCATAAAAGCACTGTTGGTTCATACTGAAGGTCCATCTAGTCCAGCATTCTGCTCCCCACGGTGGTCAGCTTGAATTTTCTGCAACAATAGCCCTCCCCTGCAATAGTAACTGGGCTAATTGTGGCTAATAACCATGGATGGACTTACCCTCCATGTGTGCATTTAATCCCCTTTTAAGCTTGTGCCCATCACTCTTTGACCTCTCTGACCATAAATGTGTCCAGATCATGCATGGTATCCTCCTCAGGGTAACAGCAAGGTTCTTGCTTTGTGCCTATGACTGAAATATAACAAAGCACCCGTGCAACAGTGCTGTATTCCAGTTTAAGGATAAATGATCTCCCCTTCCTTCTGTAACTGCGGGCACCACTCAGAAATATGTCCCTGAGATCTGCAGGCAGCTGCAGAAGGAAGGGAAGATACCCTGCATCCTTAGCTTAGAATGTAACACTGTTCTACCAGTGCGCTGTTAGTCAGTCCATGGGTCTCTCTCGGCGCATGTGCTGCTCCATGTGTCTACCTGGACTCATTTCTGCCTCCTCCCCACACTCTTCCCTGTTTGTCCGCTTGACTTCCTGTTTATTGCTCCTTTGTATTAAGGACATAGGAAGCTGCCTGATACTGAGTCAGACCATTGGTTCATCTAACTCAGTATTGTCTGCACTGACTGGCAGCAGCTCTCCTAGGTTTCAGGCAGGAGTCTTTGCCAGCCCTACCTGGAGATGCTACCAGTGATTGAACCTGGGACCTTCTGCATGCAAAGCACATGCTGTACCACTGAGCCATGACCCCATACGCTAAAGCCGAACGTTCTGTTTATCCTACTTTACTCCAAGGAGGTCAGTGTTGCATGGATCTCTCCATATTGCCTTTGCACGCCCTTAGGAAGCTGCTTTATAATGAGTCAAACCATTGGTCCATCTAGCTCAGTAGAGTCTACACTGATTGGCTGGAGTTTCTCCCAGCCCTACTTGTAGATATTGCCAAGGATTGACCCCGGGGCCTTCTGCATTTAGAACAGATGCTCTGCCACAGAGCTACTGCCACGTTCCCATTCTGGCCCCAGCTTTCTCTGGACTGCTTGCACACTTGGTTGTGACTTCCTCTGCCTCCAAATGGCTTCACTTGTGTTATGCTTATGCAGCTCTCCTTCCAAAGATTGGGCTCGGCTCTCTGGCAGAATCTGTGACAGTGCTCCATCCCAGCTCCAGTCCTAATCCTGCCAGGGCTCAGCACTCTGAGTGCTCCGCTGCCTAAAAACCCAGCAGTGACAGACGGCGGGCTGGCCGGCTGGCAGACTAAGGGGAAATGCAAATTTGCTAATGCAGGCTTTGCACCTTAAATTAAAATTGCTAATGCAAAGGCTTTGCCACTCCTGTCTTCTCAGCATCATCTAACATGGCTCTTTTCTCCTTGCAGTACTTATGGCAAGAGTAAGCTAATAGATTTGTGTCACAACACGGCTGACCTTTCGCCAGCTTGAGCCTTTTGTCAAAGAAAAGACGCAGGACGTCACCATGCTCTATAATTTCATCAGTGCCTGACAGTTTGGGCTGTGTCTGGTTGTGGAAAAGCTGATGCTTTTGCTCCTCCGTTGTTACCCTTTGATTAACTCCTGACTTTGGAGGTACTTTCTAAAACAAATCCATCTGCTGAAAATTGCTAGCTAAAAGTCAAAAATAATGGTAGCAAACTCCCACAGCTATGCAATCCCCCAGGAAGAAGCCTACAGTTTGAATATTCACTGCAAGGAGATGGAAGGGAGAATTCTATTTTCTCCTGTATGTCCTCCCTATCTCTCTCTCTCTCTCTCTCTCTCTCTCTCTCTGTGGAATTGGAAATAAAAGGGTTGAAAAGTTCTGCCAAATTACCCCCTGGCTCACCCTTTTTCACCACTGCCAGGGAGTTATTCACACATGGCTTCATGCTGCGGGATAAATTTTGAGTGAAGCCACTTTGAATTACACTCGTGACAGTGAGGGAAGGAGCCCCTCCCCTCTGCTCTCGGCTTTTGTTTTTGCAAGTTCACATGGCATGCCTCCATGTTTTCCTTCTAGCCAATGGCAGGGGGAGATTACTAAAGAGCGATATCTGCATTTCTTTCAGGAGTATCCCTCTTATCATGCTCTGGCATTTTCAGAAAAATTAGCTTCAAACCAGCATAGAAAAATCCAGAAATGCATTATGACATTGCCCATGTGGCAAAGGGGTTATAGAATCCACCTTGCATTTTATTCTTTACTGTGATTTGTATAGTGAACCCCATTTAAGACTTATATCTCCTAAGTTAGATAATTTGCCTGGCCGGTCTGATGAATTTTATTTAAATTATCTTTTAACTAATGTGGACGCTGATATTATATCTGTTGTGGCCAGGTTTTGTTATATTATTTGTAAAATACATACTGGTTTGTTGTAAATGTTTGCTGGTCAACTACCGAATATATATATATTCATATTTGAGATAAGCTAGAATTCGCAAGACAAAGCCCAATTTCTGTGTGGAGTGGGTCCAAGGATCTCAAAGGGACTTCGGGTAAGTTTGGCTGGTGTGTGAATGCACACACTCTCTTCTGAAGGAGATTCAGGGTAGAAGCCCTGTCTGTAAAGACTCCAGCAGTACACATGAGTACAGCTTTGTGGCTGTACTAATCCTGACTCAAAATTTCAGAATGGGGCTCAAGTGATCTAGAAACAGGAGTAAGCATCAAGACTGCCAAATTTCCAGATGGCACCAAACTATTTAGGGTAGTGAAATCCAAAATAGATTGTGAGCAGCTCCAAAAGGATCTCTCCAAATTGGGTGCGTGGGCAACAAAATGGCAAATGCGGTTCAATGTAAGTAAGTGTAAAATGAAATCAATTGGGGCAAAAAACACAACTAAAATCCAGATTTCACATATACATTGATGGGGTCTGAGCTGTCTGTGACTGACCAGGACAGGGATCTTGGGGTCATGGTGGGCAGCTCATTGAAAGGGTTGACTTTCAGTGTTGCAGCAGCTGTGAAAAAGGCCAATTTAATGCAAGGGATCATTAGAAAAGGGATTGAAAATAAAACTGCTAATATTATAATGCCTTTAAACAAATCTATGGTATGGCCACATTTGGAATACTGTGTACAGTTCTGGTCACCACACCTCAAAAAGGACATTTTAGATTTAGAAAAGGTGCAGAAGATGGCAACCAAGATGATCAGGGGGGTAGAGCACTTTCCTTATGGGGCAAGGCTAGGGCTTTTTAGTCTAGAAAAAATGTGATTAAGAGAAGACATGAAAGAGGTTGTTGAAATTGAGTGTGGTGCAGAGACAGTGGATAGGGAGAATTATTCTGTCTCTCACACTACAGGGGCGTAATTACAATAGGGCAAGGGGAGACAGTTGTCTGGGGGCCCACTGTCTTGTGGGGCCCCCCAGAGGCAAGTCACATGACTGACTCCCCCAGCTGCGCACCTGCCCGGGCTTCCTTCAGTTGTATTCATCCTCTGAAACTGATGTGAGTGTTAAGACCTGGAGCTACCAAAACAGCATGTCTTTCTCTAGTACCATTAAATGACTTGCATCGTCCACAATTTACACACACACACACACACACACACACACACACACACACACACAACTATGCTTTTTGTTACCACTATTCAGCCTCATTTAAGATTTCTTTACTTCATGAGCTGAACTTCAGTGAGGGGTGGGGGGCATTTTAAAATCTTGTCTCTGGGCCCACTCCAACCTTGCTATGCCCCTGCCTGCTCACACAAGACTAGAACCTGTGGGGTTCTCAGAGGCATCTGTTGGGCCACTGTGTGAAAGAGGGTGCTGTACTAGCAGGGCTGTACTCATGTTAACCAGGGGTCATCCCTTGAAACTGATTGCTAAGAAAATTAGGACTGACAATGGGAAGTATTTTTTCACACTGTGCATAATGAATCGATAGACTTGTCTGCCACGGGATGTGGTGATGGCCACCAGCTTGGATGGCTTTAAGCAAGGCATGGACAAATTCATGGAGTATAGTTCTATCAGTGGCAACTGGTCCTGATGGCTATAGGCTATCTCTGTGTTCAGAGGCAGGATGCTTCCAAATGCCAGTTGCAGGGGATCAATGGCAGGAAAGGGGGTATGCCTTCATCTTCTGGGTGTCCATGCCTTCCCAGGGCATGAGGTGGGCCACTGTGGGAAACAGGGTGCTGAACTAGATAGGCCTTGGGCCTGATCCAGGAAACATCTTTTTATGTTCTTATGGGCCTTCTCCATGTGACTGCAGGGAGGGGTAGATTTGTGCAGAGACTGTTGTTCTGGGGCACCAACTGCCTGATCATCTTGGCCCTATTTTATCTCGCAACATAGTTTGCGAGACAGGAAGGCTGCTCAGTCCTCAGGGACATATTTTCATGTGGCCCTGGGGAAGGAGGTGGCAGCAACAATTGCCACTTCCTTGCTGTTTTGATGCAGTTACAGTAGTTGGGATGTGCTGTTAGCTTGCTCCTCTCACTTTACCAGTGCATCCTTGTGCTGTAGATCAGTCAACAAATTTATCATAGTATATGCTTCCACAGATTGCAGTCCACTTCATCAAATGCATGCATGCATGAAATGTTATCCTTTGTACACACACGTGCGCGCGTGCGCACACACACACAATCTATGCAATATTCAGACAATAAGGCTATGCACATGAGCAACCCTACCCACGTTAGGGAAATCCTACATGGGTAGGGCTGCTTGTGTGCATTGCTGGGGTTGAGCCTGATCCCAGCTGCCCTCATGAAGCCCAGCTTTAACCAGGGTTCAGGGCATGAGCACACCCTTAACTCCAATGTCAGGGTTGTGCGTATACACGGAGCTGCCACCAAGCGTACACAAAGCTGGGTGGCAAGAGTGCCCAGCTGAGGAAGGATCCCTCAATGCACCATGCTCACTGCATAGTGCATTGTGGGATATCTGGAGGCCGGGATGCATTGTCATGGCCTCTGGAGATCTGCACTGCTCCAGGCAGTGTGCATCATGTGGGACCACGATCTGTATGTCCCACCAACTTGGGAGCATTATCTGGGGGGAAGGTAAGTTTGGCAGAGCCTTCCACCCCATCTCTCAGTCGTGTGAATAGCCTTATTATGTTGTACCTGTGTTGTTCACATGTGTGCACATACTTCCATGTTTTTGTGTGAATTTATTTATTTATTTATTGAATGACAGTACCTGCAGTCCTGTATTTGTAATTTAACTGCCATAACTTAGCTGATATGATTTGCCTGCTAGAGTTTTAAAGTAAAGTGTGCCATTGAGTCGATGTCGACTCCTGGCAACCACAGAGCCCTGTGGTTGTCTTTGGTAGATTACAGGAGGGGTTGACCATTGCCTCCTCCCACGCAGTAGGAGATGATGCTTTTTAGCATCTTCCTATTTCACCGAATATAGCTGTTTCCCATAGTCTGGGAAACATACTAGCAGGATTCGAACCGGCAACCTATGGCTTGCTAGTCAAGTCATTTCCCTCTGTGCCATTAGGTGGCTGCTACAGTTTTACTCGGTTATAATTTACAAGTGGGACCTGAAACCAAATGCTCAATTTCCCTGTTCCTAAAGCCGACCTCCAAGGTAAAACAAGCAAGCCAGCAGCATCAAATTAAACCTTAACAACTTGGACAAAGGAAAGGTTCTTCTCTGCCTAGCACCAAAGCCTGATCAAACAAGGTGATGGGAGAACATCACTAAGATGAACATTTCAAAGATGGAGCCCTGTGGCAGAACAGATTCTTCCTCTGATCTCCACATGCCAACTCAGAGATGGTCATCTGACAGCAAGCTTCACTAGGGCTGATAGGTTGGGTGCATACCAAATCCTAAGTCTTCTGAGTTGGGACCTGGTGATATCACAAGTTTGGGTCTAGTAATATCACAAGATAGTTGACCCTTGGACAAAGGGCGAAAACCTTGGGAAAAGGGGAAAGACCTTTGGGAAATGGGAAAACTGCAAGTCTCAGAAGTAAAGGGGCAGAGCCTAGAAGTAAAGGGGCGGAGCCTGGCAATAAACCCTTGGTGGAAATTGGGGGCAAAGCAGCTCCCAAATAGCCTTGATTAAATTTGCTGATTAAGAAATTCCTGCCCAGTTGTGTGTAATTATAGGAGATTAATATAAGATTGTGATCCACAGAAGGAGGAGAAAGAACACTGAGGCTGACATATACACATCGAAACGTTTGTTTTTACAGCTGACTGATATTTGTCTTTTTTTTTTACACAATAAACAAAGGTCCTGAAGGAGAAATAGAGAGTTATCTTAATATGTGTACTGCACTGCCTGCATATCAACTAATATAAATTTTGATGCCTATCTGCTGGGGGTGGGGGCTGGTTAGCAAAAAATAAAAAAATAAAAAATGGATGACATACAGATCAAGGATGCACCAGTGCAGTGTGAGAGCAGCCTAACAGACATACTTGCATTGGTGCAGCAGGGAAGTGGCTCTTTTTGATACCCAACCTCCTCTCAGGAAGCCCTCTGTGTCATCCAAAAATATGTCCCCAAGAACTGCACAACCCTCAGGGACATATTTTTAGGAACACAGAGGCCTTTCTAGAGAGGTTGAGGGTGCCAAAAATTGCCACTTCTCTGCTCCACTGGTGTAGTTTGTTGGGAAGTTCTGTTAGGCTGCTTGCTTACTCTGGGTGTCAGCCAACATCGTTTTTGGCAAGCTTCATAACAGAGCAGGATCATATGAGAACAAGTGGCCCTTTAAATACCCACCACACAAAGGTCCATTCAGCACTTGTCTGATAATCGGTATGAGGCTTGCGATTTCTATTACTTCTTCAGCAAGCCTTTTCTGATGCCCACTTGATGTATATCTGGAAGACACCTAATGGCTGGAAGGGGAGCACCAAACCGATTTACAAGAGCTAACAGGCCACTGTCTTACCTCTGACACATTTCAATTAAAGTATTACATGCCGCTTAGTCCCTAATTGGTATTTCAGCAAAGAGCTGACAACCCAAATGCCATCTTTAGGATGGTGGGAAGTTTTTTCCTTTCCCCCCTCCACTGCAGCTATCTTTCAGGATGTAAAATGTGACATGTCACAGAGCACACCCTAAATAGCTTTTTAAAAATCCATTCAGAAACCAAGAATGAAATACAGCCTCTCCGTCTGTTTGTCATGTCCATTCCCCGCTTGGTGATCGCTTTTGATCACACCCAGGGCTGCAGAGGGAAACAGCTCTTCATAATTTATTGGATCCAACACTCAGTGAAATGTCGTGCTCATTTTTAAATAATATAGCATTCGATAAACCAATCTTCAGGTTTTGGTTGTGGGGAAGAGACTGATTTTCAAATTATCCAGGGAAAGACTCTCAGTTATAAATGTGCCAATTGGAATGAGCCCAGTTTTATGGATTCTTCCTTTTCCAAGCCCAACCCTGCATATTTGCTGTTGCAGGTAAGTGTCCAGAACAGGCAGCAGATTTGTAAATTGTATAATCAGTGATGAGAGAGGTTCCCTCATTCCCTTCCTTTACTGGAAGATCAGCCCTGCGTTTCACTCCTCCTGTATTTGAGGTTAACTGGGAGATGTTAAAAGTTTTTTTTTTTAATTTAACTTATTCGTAAGGCAAAGTAAATTTGTGCCATTGAATCAGTTTCGACTCCTGGAAACCACAGAGTCCTGTGATTGTCTTTGGTAGAATACAGGAGAAGTTTACCATTGCCATCTCTTGTGCAGTATGAGATGATGCCTTTCAGCATCTTCCTATATCACTGCTGCCTGATATGGGAAACCTACCAGCGGGGATTTGAACCGGCAACCTCTGGCTTGTTAATCGAGTCATTTCCCAGCTGCACCATTAGGTGGCTGCTCTTACCTTCTAACATTCAACCCATTGTCTGAGCAACATACCAGCAGGGGGTCGAACTGGCAACCTCTGTCTTGATAATCAAGTCATTTCCCTGCTAAACTGCCCAAAACTTACATCTCTGGGTGGTTTACAACAAAACAAAATAAATGATCTGTTCTGGATGGAGTCACACTTCCCCGGAAATAACAGGTATGCAGTCTGGGGGTGCTTCTGGATCCAAACCTCTCCCTGGTGTCTCAGGTCGAGGCAGTGGCCAGAGGTGCCTTCATCTCCCGAGTTCTGACCCTGCACAATGAATACCTCCATCTTATCTGGATTCAGTCTCAGTTTGTTATCCCTCATCCAGTCCATTACTGCCTCCAGGCAGGCATTTAGGGAGGTTATGCCCTCTCTCGATGATGCACTACAACTCTCCGTTCTTTGTTCATCTAACTCTCCCTACCTATGTTACCAGCATGCACATCATCAACATTCATTCATTCATTCATTCATTCATTGCATTTATATACAGCCCTTCCTAAAGTGGTTCAGGTTGGTTCATTATTACTATTATTGGCTGACATCCAGAGCAAGGATGCAGTGGCGAAGTGAGAGAGCAGTCTAACAGAATCTCCCAACTAACTGTTCTGAGGAAAGGGGTGTAGAGGGGAAAGGGAAATTTTTTGATGCCCTCCCATTCCTCAGGAATCCCTCTATGCTATTCAAAAATATGTCCCTGAGGGCTGCATAACTATTGGGGACATATTTTCATGTGGCGCAGTGTGCTCCCTGAACTTGAAGGCATTAAAAGTGGCCCCTTTCCCACTGTTGGGAAATTCTGTTAGGCTGCTCTCTCTAGTTGCACCACTGGATCTTTGTTCTCTGTGTCAGCTGCTATCATCATCATCATCATCATCATCTGACATGATGGGCAATGATCCATCGACAGGATCTAAGCTGCATCGAAGCCCAAAATATGTCCACGAGGACTGCATAGCTATTAGACATGTGTCATAACGCTGCTGACCTATGCAACCATCACGGACACATTTCTGGCAGTGAACAGTGCTTTTGCAGGGAAGGGAGAGAAGCAAAATCACTTCCCGATCTCCCTCCTCCTATGCTGTCCTGCCCATCAAGCCTGCAGGTCAACTGCTCTGAAGCTTTTCTGCCTTGAAGAAGCTCTGAACCCATCGATGGATCACAGCATGTCATGTCAGCCATTATTATTAATAATATTAGTTTGTTTTATTATGCTTTTCAACCACAAGGTTCTCAAAGTAGTTTACACAGAAGAGATACTATGCTGTCTTGAATAGGGAGAGTTGCTTCCCTCTTGCTAAATATAAGAGAACCACGACTTGAAAAGGTGCCTCTTTACCCAAATCCGGCCCGTCAGTAACAAAAATCAGATATCTATTTTTGCAGAAAACATCGTGGATGTTTGATGCCAGCATGTGGCTAAGTGGAAATATTGATAGAAATAAAGGGACATGCTTTGCACATCCCTCCTAACTTCTGTGCTGGAGGTGGCAAAATTTGTATATTTAAATGAATTAGGAGAAAGACAGAAGCAGGCAGGCATGGATGCCATTGCTAAAGCAGCTGCTTGAACATCTGGAGCTGATGTCTCATTCCCTATATTAAGAAGTAATATGTTTAACTTGCATTCTATATTCAGAAAACATGGAAACGAGTTTAATAGTGTCAGTTTAAAACATTTGTACTATGATGGAGCACTTACAACTGGAAGTAGTTTGCTCTAACAGTCATTACATATAAGCCTCCTGGGTACATGGGAACATCAGAAGCTGCCATATACTGAGTCAGACCATTGGTCCATCTAGCTCAGGATTGTCTACCCAGACTGGCAGAAGCTTCTCCAAGGTTGCAGGCAGGAATCTCTCTCAGCCATATCTGGAGATGCTGCCAGGGAGGGAACTCTGAATCTTCTGCATGCAAACATGCAGGTGTGCTTCTTCCCAGAGCAGCCCCATATAAGATCGGGCTGAGAGAGATTCCTTTCCTGCCTGCAGCCTTGGAGAAGCCGCTGCCAGTCTGGGTAGACAATACTGAGCTAGATGGACCAAGGGTGGTATCACATGCTGGCATCAAACATCTCAGTATATGGCAGCTTCCAATGTTCCTATGCCTTGCATGCAGAAAGTCCCAGGTTCAGTCCCTGGCATCTCCAGGTAGGGCTGGGAAACATCTCTGTCTGAAACTTTGGAAAGCCACTGCCAGTTAGTATAGACAGTATTGAGCTAGATGGACCATAGGAAGATAGGGAGCTGCCATATACTGAAATGGAGCCTTGGTCCATCTAGCTCAGGATTGTCTACCAAGACTGGCAGCGGCTTCTCCAAGGTTGCAGGCAGGAATCTCTCTCAGCCCTATCTGGAGATGGGAACATCGGAAGCTGCCATATACTAAGTCAGACCCTCAGTCCATCTAGCTCAGTATTGTCTACCCAGACTGGAAGTGGCTTCTCCAAGGTTGTAGGCTGGAGTCTCTCTCAGCCCTATCTTGGAGATGCTGCCAGGGAGAGAACTTGGAACCTCCTTCATGCAAGCATGCAATAGTCTCCCATTCAAATGCAAGCCAGGGTGGACTCTGCTTCAGGAGTAGAATCATCTAATTGAGCAGATGGGTTCAAAGAACCTGAGACCCTCAGCTCACGAGGGCCCCCTATCTCTACCCTTCCCTATCTTCTTCATTATCTCCCTCACTCCAAGGGGCCGCCGGGGAGAGGGGAGATCCCGGGCCGCCTCTCCCCTAGTTACACCCCTGCTTAGCAAAGGGGACAATTTGTGCCTGCTGCCACAAGCCCAGCTCTCCAGGTCTAATATGAGGATGCAAAACATTGGCCCTCCAGCTGTTTTTGGACTACAACTCCCATCATCCTCAGCCACAGTGGCCAACAGTGAGGGACAATGAGAATTGTCATCCCACATCTGCAGGAGGGCCACAGTTGTGTAGCTAGGTCTAACGTTGGAACACTGAGGGGTTACTACAGAAGGAAACTTTAGTAATCCTTTGCCTAGCACCTGGCTGATGTTATTTGGGATGGCAAACACTCTCCTGCTTGCAGCGGAATAATTTTCTGAGCCAATAGGAAGCTCCGTGAATGTCCTCGAATGTCCTTGCCAGCCCTCCAAATTCCCCCAAATCTGCCCTTTAATTTTCACAGTGGCATTAGGGTGTGGAGACTGGGGTCCTTTCTCCGTGCATTGACCTGGTATGTTGCACTCAAGAGTAGACAAAAGAACTATTGCTGTAGCCCTAAGGAAGACTACAACTCCCAGCAGACCCTCCACCTGTCTTTCCAGTCACCATAGCAATAGAAGGATGTGAGGCAACATGACAGAAAGAAAAAGGCTCGGTGTCCACCCCACACTTTACTCTTAGAGTGCTATGGAGTTCACTCTCCACACCCTGCCAACTGCCTTCCAGTCTCAGCTCCATCCCTACCCTCTCTCACAATGTCCTCCATCTCCCTGACCCAATCTCTACCTCCCTCCCTGATCCACTGATCAGCTGCCATGTTCGAGAAGCATAATCTGAGCTTCGAATTGCCATATATCTCTTTCCAGCTCATGCCGGTCACTGCCACCTGCAAGCTACCAACAGATCCACCTCATACTACAGTGTTGGCTATGGGCACTAGCATTGGGGTTTCCTGACACAGATCCATTCTTTCTGAGCCTCATTCTGAGCAAAATCAGCCCTCCAATGTCACACCTTCACTTTCCGTCATGAGAATCCAAACACTCCCACCCACAGGAAGTGGGGATTTGACTTCTTCTTCGACTTCTTTTTCGATTCAGATTAAAATCCAATCTGGAGAAGAACTTCCAAGCTGTAACAGTCCTCTTGTATTTGAGGTGAGTGATGAGTTGCTCGGATTTCAAGAGTCGGGTCTCACGATCAGTGAGACCCAGTTGAGGGGGGTGAGCGGGGAGAGCGGGCTATGCCCGCTCTCCCCGCACACGAACAGGGAGGAGCCCTGGGTGGTTCTGACGAGCCTGGTGGTTCTGACGATCAGCAAAAATCGGGCTAGCCTCCACTAGCCAGATTTTTGCTGATCGTCAGAATAGCCCTCTTGTTTCCACACAACTGGAAATTGGGAGCACAGACAACTCCCAAACCTGGGTAGAACACAGTTTTTGATTGTGTGAATGACCTCCATGTTTTCTGCAAGGCAAACACACAACATTGTGACTTCCTACAGACAGCTCTTTTCTTTGGTGGATGAATTGTTTAGGACATTGTCAATTCTCCCATGTAGCCTAATGTAGCTTGAACAATACTTCACAGCTGTTGGAGCTCACCGATCTATAAAATACCTTAAAATGGTTAATCATTTTCTAATGTGATTTCTAATGAATAGATGTTTCCCCCCAAAAAAGGATGAAGCAAAAATACATTACAGTAACGTTAGGGGGTACTGATTTAGTAACATTAAAGTAATGAAATTCTGATTTATGTCAAAGCTTCATTCGGGGACAAGGTATTTCAGGATGTCTGATGTTTAAAGTGACACTTTCTGAGTAAGTTATGCTTCTTCCTAATAAAATCCTGGCCCAGTGGAGTTGTCCTCACCCTCCAATCAGCTTTAGATGTTATAAAATGTAATAAGCATATTTGCCTTTTGCCATCTTTGTGATCCTTTCGGAGCCGGGCGATGCCTGCCCAGTTCTCTTGGGTTTTTAACGTCTTCTGATGATCTTGGAGAACTTTTAAATTGCCTTTTATCTGCTGCCTTTTGATGTTCTGTTGTTTTAGCTCCTGCTTATATTGTTGTTTCCTGTATTTTGTTGTAGTTTGATTAAAGTGTTTCTTGTTGTGAGCCCCACAAAGTTTTGTGGAAAAGCTAAAATAGATATCTTATCAATAAATAAGAGCAGGGAAATTCATCAGGAAAAAACAAGCAGGTAGCAACTTTATTTTGCTAGTGTTGACACAGTTTTGTATCCTGTATCGGTGGGGTCCAACACACATCTGTGGTTCTCTAGTCTCTCTGCTACTCAGTGGCTGGTTGCCTGGTGGCTTCGGCCTTCTACTGCAAGGCACAGGTTTTTCAGACACTACTTTAGATTTTAGGGTGTGGAGGATGTCCTTTCCCATGCTGCCATGGTGGTTGCATTTATTTATTTATTTTAGCATTTTAGGCTCAAGAAGTCTTTCCAATGGGGTTTGGGCTTCTATCCCTTGTGGTGCACAGGGCAGATTTGACATTATTTTCCCTAGCATGTTGCCATTAGACTTCATTTCTCCAAAACAGATAAAAAGGAGAAGGGGAATTTGTTCACCCTTTGTAGAGCTGCGGGCAGAGGCGCATCTAGGGGAAATAGCACCTAGGGCAAGCACTGAAATTGCGCCCCCTGTCCAAACATCTGACACCCATCTTTCAGATAACTTTACCATAATATCAGCTGAAAAATACAAGTCAAGCTCGTTAATCTTTTAATATTTCAATGTGGATGTAGGCTGACCAAGAAATGCTGGAAAACTACAAATTTCAGTATGCTGGGGCTCCTGAAATACCCAAATGCTATGTGGAGGTGTACTTGGAAAACTAAACAGAAGTGCCTGTCTAATTCTCTACTGTGCATTTGTAGCATCACTATTACATAAGTTTTAAAAATAAATGCAGAATTTGACTTTTCCCAGATACTCTGAAAATAATTAAAGGATATGCAGAGTAAACTGTGTCACTGCTTGGAATATATTCTAGTATTTCAGAAAGACAGTTAAAATGAGAGAAAGAAAGCAAGAAACTCCAGTGGGCCTTAATACTAAGGATTTCACACTGATTCAAAGACAAACTCACCATTAATAGCCATATTATTAAGATACTAGCTGACCCGTGCGGCCGCCGCCGCCCTGCGGGGGCCGAGTGCAGCCGCCGCCGCTTCGCCTCCGCGGCCCGGCCAGTCCCACCGCCTCGCTTCCGCGGCCGGGCCCGGCCAGGCCAGGCTACCTCTCTCTCTCCTCCCGCCCCCCGTCTCCGGTGGGGCAGAGTGCGGCTGCCACCGCCAGCGGGCCTGGCCGGCCCCAGAGTGCCACCATCAGGCCCGCCGCCTCGCCTCCATGGCCGGGCCCGGCCCCGCCGCCTCGCTGGGCCCCGCCGCCTTGCCCCGCCTCACTGGGCCCGCCGCTCACTGGGCCCCGCCACCACGGCCTGGCCCGCTGCCATCGCGCTGGGCCTGCTGCCTCGCCCCGCCTCACGGCCGGGGCTGCCGCCACCTTGCTGGGCCCACCGCCTCGCTGGGCTCCGCCGCTGCGGCCCTGGGCCCGCCGCCTTGCCTCCGCAGCCGCCCAGCAAGCAAATTCTCCTGGGTGTGCTGCCAGCCAATCAGGCGCCCCCTGCAGCCCAGCCAATCAGCTGGGCTGCCGGGACGCATTTCTCCTGGGCACACCCAGGAGAATTATATATATAGATGACATTTAACTCACTTATCACAAGAAGCAAAGTAAGAGCAAATGAATACAATCCTAGCTCATAAGCTTCAGCTCAGTATTCACAAGCCCTGATTCTCTGTACATAGTGCCAAACTAAATATGTGTACAGTGACTTATATTATATTAATTTCTAAAAAATTTTTTAACCTGTAACCCCTTTTGGGGGCTTCCTAAAGACTGTGTGTGTGTGGGGGGGGTATCTGCAAAGGTTCCCCTCCCCCCCCCACTGGCCTCTAGGGCCTCACAGGGACCATTTGAGCATGTGGGGTGGCCACTTTTAAAATAATTTTTTTTTTAAAAAAAGGCAGCTGGGGAAAAATGGCCACTATGCATGCTCAAATGGTCACTGTGAAGCCTGGCATGGCCTAGGGCCTCAAAGAGGCCATTTGAGCATGTGTGGTGGCCATTTTGTTTTCGGTAGCCATTTTTATTTTATTTTTTTATTTTTCAAAATGGCACCCCCTTCAAGTGGTGCCCGGGGCAGGTGCCCTGCCTGCCTCACCCTAGGTACACCCCTGGCGAGCTCAGTTTTGTGCCCAGTTGCGGCCTTGAAATGCTATGTGTCTTTGGCAGGACCATCTACAAGGTGTTTATTTAGTCACATTGATGGTCTCCTCTGACCCAATATCAGTTTGGGCAGTTCTTCAATATGCCTTGTGGGCAGAGGGTTTGCTGGTGGATGCCTTCCCACTCCAGTTCCTTTGTATTGGTGCTGCGTCCACTGTAGCTCGGCTGGCTTTTACTGAGCCTGCAGTTCAAAGACTGGAGTGTTGGTGTTCTCAGGCCTACAAACATTACGTTTGCTAATCTAAGAATGTAGATTATTTGTTCTTTTAATTGGTACGTATTTGGGACCCCCCCCCCCTTTTGGCAGCTCCTGCTATGTCTATTTGGCCAGTCAGGAAGCTGATAGTGGGACATTCAATTTTGTTTTGGGCTCACAAGTGGGTACAGGGATACAGTTCAGCTTGAGCCACTGGGCATCAATCTCATTGATCGGGAGGAAGGGCATGCTTTCGATCTGCTTTTGCCGATGATCTGGGAATTTCTTGGGTACAATCAGCCTCTGAATATTCTCCTGATATATTTAGGAAAAAACTATTTTATTTATTGTTTGTGTTATTTATTGTTCAATTTTTATACCACCTATCATAATGCATCTCAAGGATTTGGTAGATAGATGAGGGTTGGCCATGTCTCTCCAGGTGATCAGGGATATTGAATCATTTAGAAGCTGGATCCCAGGTGTTTGGGTGTTTGGGTCAGACCTTCTGCAGCCTCAAGTTTGGCATGGTGCTTAGAAACTTGGTAGGGTGGATAGATCCTGTAGGAAGGTTAACTGAGACTTGGGAAGATTAGTTTCATCTCTTAATACCACATCCTGATATAGAGTTTTCTCACCCTGAGTTGTTTTGGGGTGATGGAGTTAATGGGAACATAAGAAACTGCCATATAATAAGTCATAGGAACATAGGAAACACAGGAAACTGCCATATACACTGTACTGAGTCAGACCATTGGTCTACCTAGCTCAGTATTGTCTTCACAGACTGGCAGTGGCTTCTCCAAGGTTGCAGGCAGGAATCTCTCTCAGCCCTATCTTGGAGATGCTGCCAGGGAGGGAACTTTGAACCTTCTGCTCTTTCAAGAGTGGTGGCTCCATCCCCTGAGGGGAATATCTTCCAGTGCTCACACACCAAGTCTCCTATTCATATGCAACCAGGGCATACCCTGTTTAGCTAAAGGGACAAGTCATGCTTGCTACCACAAGACCAGCTCCCCTCTAATAAATTGAATAAATAAATAACAACAACAACAACAACAACAACAACAACAACAACAAGTAAATGGAGTTAATGGGGCCACAACTTTATTTCAATTAATCTGAACAAAGAAGGAAGATTGGCTCTCCACCCCCTACAGGGTGAAATCTACAGACCCCCTGTCCACAGCAATGGACCAATGGTTGGACTCAGTATATGGCAGATTCCTATGTTCCTATGATTTCTATACCGCCCTTCCAAAAATGGCTCAGGGCGGTTTACACAGAGAAATAATAAATAAATAAGACGGATCCCTGTCCCCAAAGGGCTCACAGTCTAAAAAGCAACATAAGAGAGACACTTGTAACAGTCACTGGAGGTACTATGCTGGGGGTGGATAGGGCCAGTTACTCTCCCCCTGCTAAATAAAGAGACTCACCATGCTAAAAGGTGCCTCTTTGCCAGGTTAGCAGGGGTTGTCTCATATCTTCATTGGGTCTGGATACGACTGGCCTTTATCTCCTCCGTATTTAGCTGATGTGCTTTGATTCTGCACTGTAGTGTATTTCAAATGAGATTGGGATGGCCCAACCAATTAGCCTTCTCTCAGATCAAAGCATTTGATGACTGGCACTAACTGCACAGAAACCGGTGTCACTAATTCATGTACTGAATGCCATTGCAACTCCTACCCAGGCTTTCAAAGGCCTGGGATTACTTCAAAAGGGCAGGATGCAAGTACCCCCTCGCCACTGGATTAGATCCCTGTTGAGACTACAGTCACCTCCACAAAGGCGTCCCAAGGACATGTTTGAACTCCTCCTCACCTTCATTATGCTCCAAAGGTCTGTAATTGCACCCTCCTGCCTACTCAAAGGTAGCACAGTGTCATTAGCATATGTGGGGGAAGAACATGGTGTGCTGTCGGTTTCCAAGATTAATTAGCTGCTCTGTCCTTTGCTGCATCCAGCCTGCCCACTCAATAATGGAATAATCGGAGAGGAGCCCATGAGAATCCCTCCCGCCATCCATCTCTGTTAAGTGGAGGCAGCCATTAGAAGATCCCTACTGGATCCGATCAAAAGGCCACCTCGTCTAGATCAAGCGTCATTCTGAAGTCCTGCCTCTGTTTGGAATTCACTTCCCCCAGCAGCCAGCCAGGTATCTCTAGGATACTCAGAAGCAGGGCATCAAGACAAAAGCCCTGTTGCTGCTTCCTGCAATCTTGCTTGAGTCAGTAGAAGTGGTTGGTACCATCTGGAAGGACAAATGCCTGTGGAGATTTCTGACAAGGTCGACACCCCCAGAGATGGGAAAGAGGTGTAAACATTGCAAGACTTCTAGCTTTCCGTGTGTTATGAAGCTTTTATTGTCCTGACCGTCGAGCCTGCAGTGGCCAAATTTGCAGTGGTGCTTGAAAAGCTTTGAAACATTTCACAACCACAAAAACTTCTCTAAAACTGTATCGATCTTGTCAGAGGAATGGGAATGGACATTGGCAAGAAAATCCTCTAAAGATTGCCCCATGGGGAGAGTACAACCATTTGTTCATTGTTGCCCTGATCCTTTCCTCTGTGTAAAATTGCCTGCAATGTCACCCTAATTGTTTGGGGGGTAGGGATAAAGAAGGGGTGAGAATGCATAGAAAGCTGACACTTATTTTCCATCTTGGGCGGCGGGGCTGACATTGCCAAAAGAGCCTCCTCATCTTTAATAGCCAGCGGCGCTCTTACCCCTGGACTTCAGGGCCAAAGTCCATGTCCTCTGTGAGCCTCCAAATCCTCTTTAGTCTATCCTGGGTAGTGTGGTTGCCACTGGCCCACACTGCACAAGGTGGCTGAATGTGATTGTGACTTGTGCCAGGTGCCTTAGAGACAGAGAGGGGAGTGGGTGAAGAAATATGTGGGATGGGAATATGTTACGCTATGTGTTGAAATATTTCTGTGAGTGCATGTTTGCATACATATACCTATTTTATATCCTTACGTTCTTGTGATTTCAGTTGCTGATTGTGCCTTCAAGAACCTACATGTTAAAAATATTGTGTGTGTCATGGTGTGTGTGTGTGTAGGGGGATGATGCTTAACTTGCCATGTGGGGGGGGGGGGGCGGCTCCAAAGGCCTTTAGTTCCAGGCTCCAAAATTACCTAAGTGCACCTCTGCTGACAGCTTTTAAAAGGGCTCTCAAGACACGTCTGTTAATCTAATCTGTTAATTAGATTTATAAAATGTATCATTGTTTTAAATAGTTTTAATGTGTTAACTCTGTTTGCAATCTGCATTGCTTTATTGTAAACCGCCCAGAGACGAGAGATTTGGGTGGCATACAAATACGCTAAACCAGGGTTTCTTAACCTTGGGCCCCCAGATGTTGTTGGACTACTCCTCCCATCATCCCCAGACATGGCCTTGTGGCTGAGGATGATGGGAGTTGTAGTCCAACAATATCTGGGGGCCCAAGGTTAAGAAACCCTGAGCTCAAAAAACTAACAAATATCACTATGAGCATTTATCCTCTGAGATGGTACCAATGACCAAAATCTGGACCACAAATTATGTCCAAGGGCCTGACACGAACCCCTGCCTCAGAACCTTAGTTTCCACACAGCCTTTATGACAAATAGCCAATGGAGACTTATCTACTATGAATATCCATTGTGTATACAAAGAGAGGAAATGGCTGACATTCTGACTGAATGTACTAGAGGAAGTCCTATTGGGATGTAGTTGACTTACAGAGAAACGTCTGAGTAGTGCTAGTGAGTAAGTTAATCAGGATGTCAACTATTGGCTTACTTGATGCTCAGCCCTCCAGAGAGGAAAGGAGGACTGTGGTTCTGCAAGGAACCTTCCACGTCCCTGCACTGAATGCATCTTTGCACAGACGACTCTTGACATAAGAACATAAAAACAGCCATACTGGATCAGGCCCAAGGCCTATGTAGTCCAGCATCCTGTTTCACACAGTGTCCCACTGGATGCCTCCGAGAAGCCTGCAGGCAGGAGGTGAGGGCATGCCCTCTCTCCTGCTGTTGTTCCCCTGCAACTGGTATTTCGAAACATCTTGCCTCTGAGGCTGGAGGTGGCCTATAGCCCTCAGACTAGTAGCCACTGATAGACCTGTCCTCCACGTATTTATCTAAACCTCTCTTAAAGCCATCCAGACTCTTGGCTGACATCATAACTTGTGTCAGGGAATTCCATAGCCTAATTATGCGCTGTGTGAAAAAAGTACTTACTTTTGTCAGTCCGAAATTTCTTGGTAATCAGTTTCATGGGATGTCCCCTGGTTCTTCTGTTATGATAGAGGGGAAAAAATTTCTCTCTCGCACCTTTCTCCACACCATTCATGATTTTATAGATCTCTATCATATCTCCCCTCAATTGTCTTCTCTCTAAATGTAAAAGCCAAAGGGGAAGGGGAAGTGATTTTTGCATCTCTCCCCTCCCTCCAAAAGTCCTATCCATTTCTATACAGTAAATCTGTTCCTGAGGTCTGCATGATCCCGAAAAATATATATTATTTAGACAATTATAAAGGGCTTTTGAAGGAAGGAGTGAGAGGAGAGCTGGTCTTGTGGTAGTTGGCAAGAATTGTCCTCTGCTAAGCAGGGTCTGCCCTGGTTTGCATTGAATGGGAGACTACAGTATATACAATTAAATTACTCTCCAACTCAAGCACCGAGGGCAGATATGACCACCAAACTACCCAAAGGCCAGCTGTATATAATAAGCCTGTTCATTTCCTTGAGTGAGCCTGGCAAACTTCACTGACAGCTCTAGCGGTGATGCAGATTTGGTTCCCAACCTGCCAATTGAAGACCAAGACTGTTCGACTTTATTCTTGCATTCCATGGGGACCTAACTTTTAATCCACTGTAAAAATGCGTTCCCCCCCCCTTCCAAACTAGAAGGCTGTGGCTTTTTCTCTGCAATGGATGTTCTCATTATTTCTTTTTCCACGGAGCAGGAGACCATTATCAATTCTGTTCATACATAAAAGGCATTAACAAGAGTGTATAATGAACGGAGTGCACTCCTTTTCAGTAAATGGCGTATTGATTTCCAGTTTTTCATCCATATTGCACCACTTGAAGACAATATCTGGGCTAACTTGCTGCCTTTCTCGTTGTGACCATGCATATTGAAAAGAAATGATTTCACTCGGCACAATATCCACCAAGACAAAAAGAAAATAAATATTGCCTTACTGCTCTGGTCCTGAAAGGGTGGCCACAAGTCTACCTAACCAAGGGCAATAACAATCCGAGAAAGTGTTAGATAACTTCATGCCAGGGGCTAGGGTAGAGGGGGCCCGTGTTCACCCCTCTCCCCAGGGGTCCCTTGGAGTGAGGGAGATAATGAAGAAAATAGGAAGGGGTGGATTGGGGGCACCTCAAGAACTGTGGGGCCTGGGTTATTTGAATCCAACCGCTCAATTATAGCTACACGCCTGCTTGGTGCACCTTAAAGCAATGGTTAGGAACATAGGAAGCTGCCATATGTCGAGTCAGATCCTGGGTCCAGCTAGCTTAGTATTGTCTACACAGAATGGCAGTGCCTCCAAAGTTGCAGGCAGGAGTCTCTTTCAGCCCTATCTGGAAATGCCAGGGAGGGAACTTGGAACCTTCTGCGTGCAAGCATGCAGATGCTCTTCCTAGAGCGGCCCCATCCCCCAAGGGGAATGTCTTTCAGTGCTTATATGTAGTCTCCCATTCAAATGTAAACCACAGTAGACCCTGTTTAGCAAAGTGGACACATCATGCTTGCTACCACAAGACCAGCTCTTCTCAAACTAAATTAGGGATGCTTGCATCCAGAAGGTTAGGAACATAGGAAGCTGCCATAGACTGAGTCACACCATTGGTCCCTCTCACTCATATGGTCTACACAAACTGGCAGCAGCTTCTTGAAGGTTACATGCAAGCATGGAGGTGCTCTTCCCAGAGCATCCCCATCCTTTGGCAGAGGGTCTCAACCTTGGGTCCCCAGATGTTTTTGGACTACAATTCCCATCATCCTCAGCCACAGTGGCCAGAGGCAGGGATGATGGGAATTATAGTCCAAAAACATCTAGGGACCCGAGGCTGAGATTTCCCTGCTCTAAGGAAAATATCTTACAGTGCTCACAAATATAGTCTTCCATTCAAATGCAAGACAGGATGGATCCTGCATAGCAAAGGGGACAACTGATGCTTGCTACTACAAGACCATCTCTCCTCCCATCATGCCCCATCACTATAACTCCCATCATTACCTTTGGAAAATGTGGCTGTGGATGATGGGAGCTGTAGTCCAACAACATCTGGGGATCCAAGTTTGAGAACAACTGCCATAGTGGATGGCCCGGATGGCTCATTACAGTTAACAGAGCTTACTTTTGGTTCCAGTTGTTTCATTTCTGCACAGCAACTAAGGCAACAACTAGTATTAACTATTTTAAGAGCATAAGAAAAGCTCTTCAAGATCAAGACACATAACTTCTGCTCCCTAACCTCACAGTGGCCAATCAGAGACTTCATGCAAGCCCACAGGTAAGCCCTCTCCCACTGTTACTCCCACTGTTACATGGAATACCACTGTGTGGTATTCCATGGTATACTGCCTCTGCACATGGAGGTTCCATATAGCCATTATGACTAATAGACCCTGATAGGAGGATTGGAGACTATGCAGTAGTGAGCATGTATTGTTCCGTTTGCTAAGCAGGGTCTGTCATGGTTTGCATTGGAGGAGGGACTATGGCCTCATTCGCACGCAATGCCAAACCGGAGTTGAATGGGGCAGAGGTTGGAATTCATCTACGTCTGAATGCATGGTTTCATGGCAAAAGTGACCTGCAGTTTCTCTTGCCAAACTCCAGTTTGAACCTTCTGTTTGTAGTGAGTTTCTCCTTGGGTGCAGGAATGCACTCTATCTATCTATCTATCTGAAAATATTTATACCCCGCCGCTCCAGTACACTACTGCTCAGGGCGGCTCACAACAATAAAATAGATGCAATGTAAAATAAAACTAATAAAATTAACCCAGTTAAGTAAACAAGTTAAAAGTCAGGCTAAAACCACAATCAGAATTAAGTTTCAAATTAAAAGTTATTTTAAAAGCTAAAAATTGAGAATGTTTTAAAAAAAACAAAAAACCCTAAAGACTAAAGAACTTACCAAATATAACCAAAGATGGGGCATTAAAAAGCCTCTTTAAAAAGATGTGTTTTAAGTTTTTTTTAAAAAAAACAGTGAGGGAAGGGGCATGGCAAAGCACTTCAGGGAGGATGTTCCAAAGCCGAGGGGGTCACAAACGAAAAGGCTCTGTCTCTAGTCCCTGCTAACTGGATCTCTGTTAGTGGTGGGGCCATGAGTAGGGCCTGAGATGATTAGCAGAGGGCCCTGGCAGGTTCATATGGGCCAATGCAGTCTGACAGGTACCCCAGCCCCAAGCCATGTAGAGCGTTAAAGGTCAAGACCAGCACCTTGAATCTAGCCCGGAAGCAGACCAGTAACCAATGAAGCTGCCTCAGGATGGGTGTGAAACTCATGAAGCACCCTTCATGCACCCACAAGCAACTTTGCAGCAGCATTCTGGATCTGCCGAAGCTTCTGAACCATCTTCAAGGGCAGCCCCATGTAGAGTGTATTGCAGTAGTCCAATCTGGGTGTTACCAAAGCATGAGTGACTGAAGTCAGGTCTGACTTCTCCAAGTAGGGTTGCAGCTGGTGTACCAGCCATAGCTGGTAAAAGGCACTTCCACACAACTCACTGCCACCACCTGTACCTCCAAGGACAGAGCTGAGTCCAGAAGCACCCTCAAGCTGCGGATTTTGTCTTTCAGAGGGAGTGTTACCCTGTCTAAGACCAGATTTACCTCCTTACTCGGATGATCAGTTCTACCAGTCCAGAGCACTTCCGTCTTATCTGGATTAAGTTTCAACTTCTTTGCCCCCACCCGGTCCAGAACAGCCTCCAGGCCCCAGTTCAGAGCATCCACTGCCTCCCTGGTGTCTGCTGACTTAAAATATAGGTAGAGCTGGGTGTCATCAGCATATTGATGGCACCACAGCCCACACCCACTGCCAAGGTCCCTCCCTGACACCCTCCCCTCAATTCCAGGGAGGTGATTTGTTTTTATTGTTCTATGACAATTTAGTCTCCAGGTTCTGGGAATTCATTCAGTTTTTACTTTCCCTCGTGGCTACCATATACATTCTTGTTACCCTGCTATCATTACTCAACCTCTTTTGGCTACATAGCCTCACGAGCACAGGGTAGGCGTATGTTCAAGATATAAGTGAAACAAGAATAAGTTTAATATTTACTGATTAGAATAAAAATCTCTGCAAAGCAGGGTGCATAAGCTTCTCTACCAAGTTACTAGGTACATCCGAGGTTCAACTTTGTGAGTGTTTATTTTCCTTTGGATAAAATATAACATATGAGGGCTGAGATAACTGGGACAGAGGTAATTAAACCTGGGTTTGTAAATTTAGTGAATTCTTCCAGACCTTCTTGTTTGTTACTAGGAGCTGCCCAGAACACTGCTGGTTCTCCAGCCTCCACACATTCACCCTTCAAGTTCCATACAAACTCCCCACCCCCAGAACAATATTTCCTGTTCAGAACACACACCTCAATCTCTCAACGCGCTACTCAAAACCCCTCCTACTCCAATGCAACAAATTCCCCTCCTCTCTCTCAACTGCCTTTATTTTATATCCTTCCCCCTCTGAACCTTCTGTGCCTGGTTGCTAGGGCAACACACACACACACACGCACTCACCAGGTCCTATATATACATCCCATCACACCCACGGATGACCTCTCCCAGAGGTTTCATGTAGATGTTAAACAGCATGGGGGACAGAATTAATCCCTGTGGCACCCCATAGGCCACAGGCCAAGGGGTGGAGCAGACACCCCCCAGAATAACCTTCTGAGTACGACCCTCCAGGTAGGAGCAGAGCCACTGTATAACTGTACCCCTAAGTCCCAACCCAGAGAGATGTCGCAGAAGGATACCATGGTCGATGATATCGAAAGCCAATGAGAGGTCCAGGAAGATCAACAAAGTCACACTCCTTCCCTCTGTTTATCTCCCAGCATAGGTCATCCACCAGGGTGACCAAGGCAGTTTCCATCCCATATCCATGTTGGAAGCCAGACTGGAAAGGATCTAAGTAATCAGATTCATCCAGGACTACCTGGAGCTGAGACACCACAACACTCTCCAACACCTTGCCCAGGAATGGGAAGTTTGAAACTGGTCCAAAGTTATTTATGTCATCTGGGTCCAGTGAGAGCTTTTTAAGGAGGGGTCTAATGAATGCCTTCTTCAACATGGGGGCAGGAGTGTTGTTGGAGGTACCTGGACTGGTTTGCCAGGCTCTGCCATCACAATAGCATCCTTGGTCACAATGGTCCAGACCCCAGGATCCTTTGCCCTCCCTCATAAGCATATTCCCTCCTAGGCAATCATCACAATCCCTTCCTGGAGTAACAGAAAAAAATAGTGCCCCTTGGCATCCCCCCATTGCCAATAATTGTGCTTGTGCGGAATTGTGTACTTGTACAACTGTTTTGGTGTGGGGCTCATACAAGGTGTCAATAGGTGTCAGGATAAGGGCTCAAATGCCATCTAAAGGGGTTTAAATGCCTTTTCCCTGCCGAGGGTGGGCAGTCCATTCTGAAAGGCACAATCACGCTCAGCACCACCCCTTGAAGATCATAGCCAATGGCTGTCACCCTGAAGATGTTCTGAGCTTGCTGGGATCAGGAAGAGGGAGAGGCCCCCCTCCTCTCAAACCAGAGGTTGCTGGGCTATGGTTGGATGAATGTCCGTGATGCAATGCATGGTTACAAAAATTAACCTTATAGCAATAGCAATAGCAATAGCAATAGCACTTACATTTATATACCGCTCTATAGCCAGAGCTCTCTAAGTGGTTTACAATGATTTAGCATGTTGCCCCCAACATTCTGGGTACTCATTTTACCGACCTCAGAAGGATGGAAGGCTGAGTCAACCTTGAGCCCCTGGTCAGGATCGAACTTGTAACCTTCTGGTTACAGGGCAGCAGTTTTACCACTGCACCATCAGGGGCTCTGGTGTTATGTTCATCTACCCCTGGTTTGCCATTACACACAAATGTGGCCAATATGTGAGCACTTTAAGATATTCTCCTTAGGGGATCCACTAGCTCAGTGGACAAGCATTTGCATGCTTGCATGCAGTAGGTCTCAGGTTCACTTCCTGGCATCTACAGGTAGGGCTGGGAGATACTCCTGCCTGAAACCTTGGAGAGCCTCTGCCAGTCAATGTAGACAATCCTGAGTTAGATGGACCAATAGCCTGATGTGGTATAAGGCAGATTCTTGAAGGCTATGTGACTTAGCCTTCATTTATTTGTCTTTAGATGATATGGTAAGTGAAATATTTTCTTTAGTTTGTCCTAACTGCCACCTATCAATTCCATTGGATGACCTTTTATTATGAAAGGGAGACATTTACTTTTACACTTACACTTCTATTATGCTGGGGCAAAGCTCAGCCAATGGATCCCAATTCATTGCTTGAAGGGATGAGACAATATCATACTCTGGAAAAGCAACTCAAGATAGCCCCTCAAAGGCAGCCCTGCATAACACACTGCAACAGGGGTTCTTCAAACGTGGGTCACAAGCTGGTGTGAGACTACAACTCCCATCACAATGGTTGAAGCTGTTGCAGTCCAACAACATCTGGGGTCCTTGTGGCTAGGAATTGTAGTCCAATACCATCTGGAAGTCTGAGAACGCTAGCACTACAGTATTCCAGTCTAGGTGAAATTAAAAGCAGGCATGAATGTAGATAAATGTATCTTGAGAAAAACACTACAAACCAAACTTTAAGGCCGATCCACTTGTATCCTCAATATTCACTGGCTTTTTTCTCCCTTCCCTTCCCATCTCATAATGGAAGGTCTGTCCTGGTACAGAGAGGATTTCATGTAACACACCGTTCCAGAATTTTGTTAGCCATTTCTTCATTGCATATGTGTACAGCAAATATAAAGCATTACTCATTTCTGATAGCTTCCCAAATGTCCCAGTTCTGCACATTAAGATCAGCCACAGTTGAGGAATATATCTTGTTTCCACACATTCAGTTCAGCTCAATTTGATACATTTCTTTTAATGTGAAACTTCTGGGGACTAATAATAACAGAACTCATAGTCAGGAACTAATTTCCCGCACATTAGAGAAGTGCTGTAATTAGTTAGAGCATCTATGAGAAAGTACGTTAATCAGTCTGGAACTCTTTTTACCTTCTTCACCAAATGGAGAAAATCGGACAACCCAGCCTATCATTTGGAACTTTGAAATGCTCATAGGAGATAAACTGAGTGACTTACATTTTATGCAGTGAGCAGTAGATCCAAGGGAGAGGATTGACCTTTCATGTAGACCTTAGATGATGTAGACCTTACATTCTACACAGTGAGCTACCAATCAGGTAGAGGAGAGCTGGTCTTGTGGTAGCAAGCATGACGTCCCCTTAGCTAAGCAGGGTCCACCCTGGTTGCATTTGAAAGGGAGACTAGAAGTGTGAACACTGTAAGATATTCCCCTCAGGGGATGGAGCCACTCTGGGAAGAGCAGAAGGTTCCAAGCTCCCTCCCCAGCACCTCCAAGATAGGGCTGAGAGAGATTCCTGCCTGCAACCTTGGAGAAGCTGCTGCCGATCTGAGAAGACAATACTGAGCTAGATAGACCAATGGTCTGATTCAGTATATGGCAGTTTCCTATGTTCCTAATCAAATGTGAATATCATCGGAAGTGTGAAGACACATTCCATAGCAGGCATGGATGCTCCCCATATAAAGCAGTGCAGAAGCAGTGAACACACCTCTCCTGGGCTGGCAGCTTGATTCATAAAATGTTACCCAGTATGCTCTGTTCTAAAAATCTTGCAGCACAATCCCATGCATTTTTTTTCAGGAGTAAGTTCAACTGTCTTCAGTGGAGCTAACTCTCAGGTCAATTACCTCAAAACAGTGGTACATCTGCTGATAACCTCTAGGCTGGATTACTACAATGTGCTCTATTTGGGGCTGCCTTTGTACGTAGTCTGGAAACTGCAGTTGGTTCAGAACATGGCAGCCAGGTTGGTCTCCGGGCCATCTAGGAGAGATCATATTACTCCTGTGTTGAAGGAATTGCACTGGCTGCCAATACGTTTCTTGGAAAAATACAAGGTGCTGGTCATTACCTATAAAGCCCTAAACAGCTTAGGCCATGGGTATTTAAGAGAACGTCTTCTTCACCATGAGCCCCACCGCCTGCTAAGATCGTCTGGAGAGGTTCGCCTGCGGCTGCTGCCAACTTATCTGGCAGCTACTCAGGAATGGGCCTTCTCCGTTGCAGCCCCTGGACTTTGGAATGCACTCCCAGTTGAAATAAGAGCCTCCTCATCTCTGAGCAACTTTTTAAAAGGTACTGAAGACACATTTATTCACTCAGGCTTTTAATTAGATTTAGAGTTTTAAGTAATTTTAATACAGGGTTTTAAATGTTTTTAATCTTTTAAAGGATTTTAATTGTTAATTGATTTAATGTTTTTGTAAAACGCCCAGAGACGCAAGTTTTGAGTGGTATAGAAATATTTTAAATAAAGAACGAAAGAAAAGAGCACAGGGTTGCTGTTTTTTTAATTTATTTAAAATATCTCTGTTCCACCCCTCCATTGCCATACTGCTTGGGGTGGCTCACAACAATAAAAGAAATAGAACTCAGTTAAAAACGAGAGCAGATTTACAAGTTTAATATTAAAGGTCCACTAGAACAGACAAGAATAACAATTGAAAAGGCATCTCTAAAAAGATGGGTCCACTTGCCAAAGTAGAGGTCCCCCAACAGCAACAGAGTCTGTGCTTAGTAAAACTGGACAAGGTCCCTGCAAACAACAGGGCCAGAGAAGGAAAAGGGCCAATCCACTCTGCTTGGGCAGTAGCCATGACACTCAGCAGTCAGCTCCCAGCAGCTGCTGGACCAGCTTCCCTCTTATGTTATTATACCCAGCTCTCAGTCTCTTGTAGTCCTCTTTGGAGCTATCCAAGGTCCTGACTCCATTGCCCATAGAGATGTCCAAGGTCTGTGTCTCTGCTGGACTGCTACCTTGGGGGAGACTCTGGCTCACTCTGGAAAAGGATACAGTCACAGGTTTGCCAATGATGGTCAAGTGAACCTAGCTCAAGCAGAATAAGCCAGGCCATGCAAAGGCCCATTGAATAGCCACTGCACTGAAGGGGGAAGGCTGACAAGTGGCCGAAGAGCAGCCGAACATGGCTTAACAGTGCCTGGCAGTGAGAGGGGGAACCTCTAAGGACCCCCTCCCACCTTGAACAACTCCCGGGGGGGATGAAAAAAAACCTCGTGAACACCCCCACCCCCGAACTGAACTGAATGGTGGGTGGGCTGGCCCGATCCGGTTCGGGCCCAGTTTGGACTTGAACCAGACCGGACCAGCTGGTTCTGTGCACACCCCTAGAGGGAACCTCTGGGAAAGTATAGAATTCTTACTTGGTGTGTCAATGCCAAAGCCAGGCTGGGGCCATGAGCTGCTTTACCAGAATTACTGGGATGCTTTTTCCCCCAGCTCAGAGTCCCTGCTAGAACTACTGGAACTAGAACTTGTAACAGGCTGGAGTTTGCTGATGATACTGTGCTGTTGACCAGGCAAACATAGAAAGCCAAGATCCCGGTAGTTATGTCAAACCCAGCCAATCTAGAGGATCCATACTGCCTTCCAAACACGGGGGCTGATGTTATACTCTTCCATGCCTAAAGATGACTTTTTGACTGAGCACCCAGAGTCCCAGATGACTCTCTAGGCTTTATCTCATGAGCTTCCTGGTTCAACTCTGAGAGTTAATGACACTTGATAAGAGAGACTGTAGGGCCCCATCTGTCATGACATTCCCACATCTAGTTCAAAATTCATGGTATCCACCTAGGCTTAAAAGAAACCTGCATTAAATATCCAGTCTCCAGGGCCTTGGGTATGCACGGCTTCTTGTGCTGTTGAACAGAAATATCCTGAGGATGTATGGCCATACTATAGCTCCTTACCTGGTGTCCAAGTGCGTTTTGACCCATACTGCAAAACCTGGGATGGGGATTGGAAAAATCTAACATTTGGGTTCTCTTTAATTTGGCATTTTTTTCATTAAGATTTAACCAAGCTTTGTTTCAGAGTAGTGGACTGTGAAACTAGGATGGGAAGATTAGACTGAAGGAGAGCTTTGCATGAAATATGACTATGACAAGGGTTTTGCTGCTAGTTTGTGATGTGTGAAATGAAATCTCTACTCAATGTGCCTAGACAACGCAATTAGTACTAGGGTGCTATATTGGCTGAGGACTTTTTCCTTGCTTTTTTGGGAGATTGAAGGAAGTTCACCGTGTAAAATAGAGTACAATGAATATGTCTGACATAATGCCTCCAATTTTGCCAACAACCTTTTTTCCTCTTCTAAAACAATAGACACTGGATTTGAATAATGAGATCTATGTGAGTTGAAAGCTAAAAGAGTTTGACTTGTGTTTTTAGAAGTTTTGCAAGTCAATTTGTGGCTTATATGCACCATCTGACCAGAGATATGAATCTCTTCAAAATAATTTTGCAGGACTGCAGAGTACTAGGCAAGATTTGGAGGGGATTCAGCCTCAGTGGGTGTTGTCCAGCTGTGGAATCATTGCAGCATTTGTTCATTTTGCCCAGAACAACAGTAGACTGCCTGGTACATAATCCAGTTCTTCTGAACCACCCCTTGCTACTATATTCACTACTTAGAACCTAAGTAGTGGATATAGTAGCAAGGGGTGGTTCAGAAGAACTGGATTATGTACCAGGCAGTCTACTGTTGTTCTGAGCAAAATGGACAAATGCTGCAATGTTGTATTCAGAAGAAGGGAGACGCTGGTTGCAGAGGCGGGACGCCTCTGTGCTGACCAAGCATGGCATCATTGCTGCTCCACTGGTGCTTCCATTAGAAATTATGGGAGTCTTATCTACAGATGTGCACAAAATGAATTTTTTTATTTGTTTTGAATTAAAATCAAATTCCAAAAACGCATTTTGAATTAAAATCAAATTCAAATCTGGTCTGAAAATTTATTTGAATTTGAGTCAAATTTTCAAAATTTGATCCAAATTCAAATTGAATTGCCCTTTTAAGGGGTGATTCAATTTGAATCACTAGAATCACTCAGGTTTGCTTCAAATTGATTCAAATTTGCATCAATTTGCACATCCCTAGAATTGCCAGAAAAGTGATGGTGCTTGTGCCTAGCAGGCACGGAGGTACCCTGTCTCTTTAACCAGCTCTCTCCTTCTTTTGAGTACAACTTTGCAGTGTGTGTGCATTTTACTCTGAATAACAATAGACTGAACAGTATGTAAGCTGGTATACCAGTGAATGCCAGTTACTGGTGACAGCAGCCAGGATCCAGTGCTGCCATCATACCTTGCTTGTAGGTATCTGAGAGGTACCAGGTTGGTCACTATGGGAAACAGAGGGCTGGGCTTGATGGACCTTAAATCTGATTCTGCAGGGCTCTCTTATGTTGATTCGTCTTATATTCATAGTAAAAGAAATCACCATAGGTACAACAGGCTCATCATGAGTCAACTCAAAACCCCAGCTGTGCGATTCAGTGCCTAAGAAAGCCCTGCATATGCTGGCTGCACCATTCACTTCAGGGGATGGATCAGCTCTTTGTGTACAAACTGGCTTATGTATGCAAAGCCACACTGCTCCACAGAAATAAATGGGTAGCCCTTGTGGGCATGGGAACTCTGTAGTTGGGCCATGCATCAGATTGGAACAATGATCAGTTCAGTTCTGATGTGATACAAGCCATATTGGGGCATTTTTCACCAGAAACAATTCTGATGAAAAATATCCCTGATATTGGCAACAGATTCAATGCAATGCCACATTGTATCTGCATTGCATCAAACCCATTTGAGGAGTGGGGGCCTTAGCTTTAAAAAAGATTCTGAGTATGCTTGCACAAAGGGGAAGGGGTGATTTTTGCCAACCACCGCATCCCTCTGAAGCCTGCTGTGCCTTTCAAATATATGTCCCTGAGGGACATCTCCCCTTCCCCATACTGCCAGAGCAGCATTCATCTTGATGGCAGTCAGTGAGTGCAGTGCTCCTATAGTGTGGGTCTGTTCATGGTACTCATCAGAATTAGGATTGGTATCGACTTATCCTGGTAATGATTGAGTTTTGCATTCTATCATTATGTCAGTTGCATTGCACTGATCCATCAGTATCAGTTCTATGCATCAGACTGGGGGTGGGGGCTTACCTTTACAGGATATCTGATGTTTAGAGGAGGAAGTGGCTACTCAGAAGCCAGCTACAGTGCTGACTTTCCCTCCATCTTCTCACCCTAGAACACATAGTTGCATTGTGTCCTTTTCCTGGTGTATTACTGGGTCAGGGGAAATGGCCACACCCAGCTATAAATAGTATAGGGCATGGATATTTTCTTCCCAGTAATGTAACAGGAAAAGGAAGCCACGCCATTGTTCCTTCTTCCTCTGGTGCATTCTAGGGTGGGAAGATGGAAGGAAAGTCAGAAGTTTGAATTGTTGCCCCCCGCCTTCTGTCCAGCCTAACTCCACTCAGAAGCCTGACTATTGGCTGAGTTTAAGAGAGCAAGCACTCCCCTAACCTGGCTGCCAGGATCATGTGTTTCCTCCGGTACCATGGAGACAGGTGCAGAGTCACAGAGTCACAGAGCCTAGAGTGCCCATTTAATGGGGGAATCCCCTAAGGCACCATGCTCATTGGATCCTTTGCAGCACACTCATGGCTTACATCCATAATTGTAGGGTGCCTGCTGGGTGGAGGTGGTGCAACGCTGCCATGGCTTACACTTCAAATGGTCAAGTGTTGGATAGCCAGAGCCGGGTTTCTTGGAGTTTGTCATCTATAACTGATTTCTTTTGGGGAATAGTAGACTTTGTAGTTATGTTTTATAGAGTGTCATTTGAGGAGAGACTACACATCTTCCTCCTCTTCAAGATATGATGATTGAAGAGGACCTCCAGGATTTCCTCATTGCAGAATGGGTTAAGTAAAGCAAATCCACCACCAATGTCTGGAGATGGATGAGGAAGGTAAATGCCTGCTTTTAAAGGCAAGCAACTGGTCATACATATTTGCAAGACTGAGAAGACCTGCAGTGGGGGTGGAGCAAATGGGTCTGAGGGCTGTTAATGTGTATGTCCAAGGTGATCTAACCAAGATTATCAGGGGCCTAGAGCACCTTCCTTATAAGGCAAGGTTACAACACCTGGGGCTATTTAGTTTAGAAAAAAGACGACTGTGGGGAGACATGATTGAGGTCTATAAAATCATGCATGGTGTGGAGAAAGTGGATCGAGAGAAATTCTTCTCCCTCTCACATAACACTAGAACCTAGGGTCATCCAATGAAATTGACTGCCAGGAAATCTAGGACCAACAAATGGAATTACTTTTTCACACAACACATAATCGTGGAATTCTCTGCCACAAGATGTGGTGACAGCCAACAACCTGGATGGCTTTAAGAGGGGTCTGGATACAGGGGTGTAACTATAATAGGACAGTTGTCTGGGGGCCCACTGCCGGGGGGGGCAGAGGCAAGTCACATGACTGACTCCCCCAGCCATGCACCCACCCGGGCTTCCTTCAGTTGTATCCATCCTTTGAAATTGATGTGAGTGTTAAAACCTGGAGCTACCAGAACAGCATGATAGATAGATAGATTTTACTAGGGGTGTGCAATTCGGGATTTCGGGTGGTTCGGCTCGGACCTGAACCGAATCACCCCTGTTCTGTTTTGTGCCCGAATCTGGGTCACCCGAATCACCCTTGATTCGGTTCAGATTCAGATTTAATCCGAATCCGAATCCAAATCAATTCGGGGGGTAAAAAGGGGCCCAGGGGCAAAATTTTGGGGTGGGGTGGTAGTGCCCAATGGGTAGAGTCTACCACCCCAATTTCAGGGGGATTGGGCAAAATCCTGATTTTTGGTGAATTTTTAAAGTTTTAGTGACTTTGGGGCAGTTTGGGGGCATAGTATGGGATCTGGGCAAAAGAAGTGGGGTGGTGTGGTAGTGCCTAATGGGTGCAGGCTACCACCCCAATTTCAGGGGGATTGGGCAAAGGGCTGATTTTTGGTAAATTTCTGAAAATTTCATGTCTTTGGGGCAGATTGGGGCATATTGGGGCAGAAAGTGGGGCCTGGGGCAGAATAGTGGGGTGGGGTGGTAGTGCCTAATGGGTGGAGGCTACCACCCCAATTTCAGGGGGTTTGGACAAAGGGCTGATTTTTTGAGAATTTTTGAAGTTTTAGTGACTTTGGGGCAGTTTGGGGGCAGAAAGTGGATCTGCCCCAAAATAGTGCGGTGAGGTGGTACTGCCTAATGGGTGGAGGCTACCACCCCAATTTCAGGGGGATTGGGCAGTGGGCTGATTTTTTGAGAATTTTTGAAGTTTGGGTGTCTTTGGGGCAGATTGGGGGCAGAAAGTGGATCTGCCCCAAAGGAGTGGGGTGGGCTGGTAGATAGTGCCTAATGGGTGGAGGCTACCACCCATCCCCAATTTAAGAGTGATTGGGCAGAGGGGTGAATTTTGATGAATTTATTTGTATGAGGTTTGTCTTCATAAGGTGAAGTGTGCTAAAGTGATTACTTCCTCATATTATTCATAGTAAAGGAAAGTGTGAAAAAGTGAAAGTGGGGTCATGAGAGTTGTTTAATTGAAAAATAGCTCATTTGCTATGATAGAATGAGAATTCACACCTCAGAAAAAACTTCTGAGGTGTGAATTCTCATTCTATCATAGCAAATGAGCTATTTTTCAATTAAACAACTCTCATGACCCCACTTTCACTTTTTCACACTTTCCTTTACTATGAATAATATGAGGAAGTAATCACTTTAGCACACTTCACCTTATGAAGACAAACCTCATACAAATAAATTCATCAAAATTCACCCCTCTGCCCAATCACTCTTAAATTGGGGATGGGTGGTAGCCTCCACCCATTAGGCACTATCTACCAGCCCACCCCACTCCTTTGGGGCAGATCCACTTTCTGCCCCCAATCTGCCCCAAAGACACCCAAACTTCAAAAATTCTCAAAATATCAGCCCGCTGCCCAATCCCCCTGAAATTGGGGTGGTAGCCTCCACCCATTAGGCAGTACCACCTCACTGCACTATTTTGGGGCAGATCCACTTTCTGCCCCCAAACTGCCCCAAAGTCACTAAAACTTCAAAAATTCTCAAAAAATCAGCCCTTTGTCCAAACCCCCTGAAATTGGGGTGGTTGCCTCCACCCATTAGGCACTACCACCCCACCCCACTATTCTGCCCCAGGCCCCACTTTCTGCCCCAATATGCCCCAATCTGCCCCAAAGACATGAAATATTCAGAAATTTACCAAAAATCAGCCCTTTGCCCAATCCCCCTGAAATTGGGGTGGTAGCCTGCACCCATTAGGCACTACCACCCCACCCCACTCCTTTTGCCCAGATCCCATACTATGCCCCCGAACTGCCCCAAAGTCACTAAAACTTTAAAAATTCACCAAAAATCAACCGTGAACCGAATCACGCGAATTTTTCATGCCCGAAATTTGGGTGATTCGGCTCATGCCCGAAAAATATCGGGGGACATCGGGGGTGATTCGGTTCGGCCCCGAATCACCCGAAATTGTTCGTTTCGGGCACAGATCGTTCTGTGCCCGAAATTTTTTGCACATCCCTAGATTTTACTATGCTTTTTGTTACCACTACTCAGCCTCATTTAAGATTTCTTTACTTCATAAGCTGAGCTTCAGTGAGGGGGTGGCATTTTAAAATTTTGTCTCTGGGCCCACTCCAACCTTGCTATGCCCCTGTCTGGATAACTTCATGGAGGTGAGGTCTATCAATGGCTACTGGTCAGAGGGCTATAGGCCACCTCCAGCCTCCAAGGCAGGATGCCACTGAGTACCAGTTGCAGGGGAGTAACAGCAGGAGGGAGGGCATGCCCTTAACTCCTGCCTGTAGGCTTCCAGTGGCATCTGGGGGGGGGGGGCACTGTGTGAAACAGGATGCTGGACTAGATGGACCTTGGGCCTGATCTAGCAGGACTATTCTTATGTTCTTACTTTTTCACACAGTGCATAATTAATCTATAGAATTCTCTGCCACAGGATGTGGTGATGGCCACCAGCTTGGATGGCTTTAAAGGGGTCTTAGACAAATTCATGTAGGACTGGACTATCAATGGCTACTCCTAGTCTTATAGCTATTGGCCACCTCCAGCCTCAGAGGCAAGATGCCAGTTTCAGGGAGCAACTGTAGAGGAGATGGCATGCCCTCACCTGTTGCCTGTGGGCTTCTCAGAAGCATCTGGTGGTCCAGTGTGGGAAGCAGGGTGCTGTACTAGATAGGCCTGGGGCCTGATCCAGCAGGGCTTTTCTTAAGTATCAGTCTCAATCCTGATAATGAGCACCATCCACAGATCTACACCACAGGAGCATTGCACTCACTAGCTGATATCCAGATTAATACTGCACTGGCACTATGAGGGAGCAGAGATTTCCATAAATTTCCATAAATATCCCTTCTCTTTGAAGCCTGCTGTACCTTTCATAAAATATGCCCCTGAGGGTCACATTACTCTCAGGGACATATTTTTGAAAGGCACAGCAGGCTTCAGAGGGAAGGGGAGATGAGCAAAAATGCGAGCACAGCATTCATCAACCACCTTTCATCAACCACATCTTCAGAGGCAAGATGCCTCTAAATACCAGTTGCAGGGAGCTACCATAGAGGAGATGGCATGCCCTCACCTGGCATGCCCTCATCAACCACAGCATTCGTCAACCACCACAAATAACCTACTGTTAGAAGCTACTGTCTATGGATCATAACCCATTTGGAATAACCATTTTATTTTTCAGATTAAAAGGACCAGAGTTGAAAGCAAATAGAGGATTAAAAAATGAATAAGCAGTCAAATGAACCTTTCCTTTTAGGATGAGTCATACAGCTCCCTGCAAAACTTACAATAATAAACCTTTGGACGCTAAGGTGGTATTTGCGGGAATGAATCTCTTGTAGAGATGAGATTATAAACCTAATTGTAGCAATGTTTCCCACTGAGGAATATCTGTCAGGTGGTTGCACAAATCCCTTACAAAGGCATATTTTCAAAGCAGTGACCTTTCCCGTCTTTTCATGTCTCTTTCATTTAAATTATTTCTCCGGTTTTATCAAAGCCACTTTCTCAGAAATCAGAGAGATTAGATCTAGGGAATACTGACTGAAAGAAAGAAAGAAAGAAAGAAAGAAAGAAAGAAAGAAAGAAAGAAAGAAAGAAAGAAAGAAAGAAAGAAAGAAAGAAAGATGTACAACAGGAGTGTTTACTTTTTTAAAAGTGTACTTGCTGCTAATGACATTTTTTCTTTGCCTTTACATCTTAAATGACTCCATATTTTGCACAGCAATTGTGTTGTCACTAGGGATGTGCTCAAAACATGATTCGAAGTCCGAATCGTAAGCACATCCCTTTAAAACGGAGGGCTTACACAGCCCCTTTAAAGGGGAGGAATGCAGGTCCATACCTTCTCCTCCTCTGATCACTGCCATTGCCGTAACACCCCCTGCCTGCAGCTATGCTTGCATGCCAGCAGGGCATCTTTCTGATGCCCCTGCATGACACCGGCATGCACATGGCCTCTGCGCATGTGCAGTGGCCATTTGTATAGTCAGAATGCAAATGGCTGCTATACATGCATGGAGGCCATGTGCATGCCGGCATCATGCAAGGGCAGCTGGGAGATGCCCCACTGGCACACGGGCATAGCTGAGGGGGGCGCTGGGTTTCTGGCAATGGCAGTGATTAGAGGAGGAGCAGGTATGGACCTGTTCTCCTTCAAGGGGCTGTGTAAGCCCTCATTTTAAAAGGCTGTGCCCATGATTTGGATGCCGAATCGCATTTCGAATACATCCCTAGTTGTCACCGAAACATTGATGTTACAATGGTGTCTCCTATAAATCCTTCCCACATGTTATGTTCGATGCATGTACAATCTGTGTACAGCGGACACATGTACAGATCTTACACACATACAGTTCTTCACATGTTATGCTGTACCCATGCACAGCAGTACACTTCCTGGCTGACATTCTCTGTAGGGCTATGAAAAAGGAAGTAATCCTGAGAGATGCAAAGAGACTGTAGCCTAGTTTAACTGCATAGTAGTATTTCCCTGCAGCCCCAGCAGCAGCAGAGGTAGAGAAGGTTTGATTTTTGCTTCTCTCTCCTCCCTCCAGATGGAATGTTTACTTCCAGAAATCTGCCCCTGAGGGCTGCATGACTCTCAGGGACAGATTTCTGGAAGTAAAAGCTTCACACCTGGATTGAGAAGAGAGCAGCAGCAATGGTGCCTTCCCTTTCCCACCATCACTGGAGGAGTTACTTCTGAACACACACACACACACACACACACACACACACACACACACACTTACACTTTTTGAAATTTGGTATCACCCCTAGTTTCAGGAAAAAAGTATTTTTGTTTTCTGCTATATGCTAATCAACCATGTAAGCCTTCTCAAGATTTCAGTCCATATAGGCCAAACTTCCAACACAATGGCTGCCTTCGCACATAACGCCAAACCATGGGATGACAAACCTTAAACCAGGAATCATCCTGCAGATTATCTTCCATCCCGAGTCTGGCAACCTCTAGTTTCAGGGCAGAGAAGCCCCTGGTCCTCTGAGACCACATCTCAGCTAGCTCCATAGTGCTCGTATCAAGGCACCAGCACATCAGCAGGGTGGTAGCCATTGGCCACAATCTTCAAGTGGACGTGCCCTATTACTGGTAATGGGGAGATAGAGAGGGGCACTATTATCCTGTTACTCTGGAAAGGAATCATGATGACCTCCTAGGAGGGGATATGTATATGGGGGGCGGGCAAAGGGGTCTGGTCCACTGTGACAAACAATAATCTTGGGATGGCCCAGTCAAATCAATCCAGGAACCCCCACCGCACTCCTGCTCCAGTGTCAACTTGCCAGCCAGGGATTAGTCCACTCATGAGAGGGTCAGTCCACTGGGGAGGACCAGAGGCTCCATGAGCTTCACGTCTCTGTTGAACTGCACCCTCATGAGTTAGGTCATCCAACTATAGGGGCCTCCCCTGATGTGGCCCCTCCGGTATATTTGTTTAAAAATAGAACTCATACACCTTGCCTTCCCCTCTACACTCAACCCCTACAGACTCCTGGCTGCACCAGGTGTCCGGCTGATTCCCTGTGGGCTCAGTCTGACAAGATCGGAGATGGCTCCTAGAACACATTCAAAATTCCCGGGCTGGGAATGGCATAGCAGTGTATACTAGTGCTGCCCACTAGTCTCCGCAACCTGGAACATACTAAGGCGTGTGTGGATCTAGCAATGGGGTTGGTTGGTGAAACTCTTCCAGCCCGGATACGTGTCTCTATGAGAGAGCAGTCCTTGGGAGAAGGGGCATTATCACACATTATTAGTGTTCAGTGTACCCCATGATGGTTCTCATGAGTCATGCCGGAGATGGCAGAGCCACTCAATAATTCTAGGGACTGCCTTTCAACTGAGACCCTGGGTATCAGTCCCCTGACATGTGTTTTATTTGTTGGGAAACAACCAGGTTGCCTGGTTCATGGGGCCACCAGGATTGCATGCTCTTGTGCAAATAGGTCTTCAACACTTGATATGTAGAGAACTCTCTACAAAGTGCCTGTCTTGTCATCCCACCCACTTGTCCTGCAGATTGCCAAAGGGGGAGAACATGGGACCCCCCCCCCGTTCCACCAATGTGGCTTTCCCCTTTAACTAGGAGTGTTCACGGAACCGTCTGGCTCGGACCATTCGAGGCCGGACTGGCCTCGAACGGAACCAGGTGTAATTCGAACACACACCCTGGTCTGGTCCGGTGCCGGACTGGTCCGCAATTTTTTTAAGGGGCATTTGCGCGTGCGTGGCGGCCACCAAAATGGCAGCCACTCACTTGTACGGAGGCCCAAAAGGGCCAAAAAGGCTTTGGTTACCAGCCACGGCGGTGATGAGAAAGGCCGGTGGGGGGGAGAGAGAACCTGCACCCCCCCCCTCCCGCGTTGCTACAGCAAGCCCCCCAAAGGGGCTACAGGTACTTCTTTAACATTTTTTTTAAAATAAAAAATAAAAAAATTCGCGGACCGGTCCGGACTGGACCCGGCGGTCCGGTTCCGGTCTGATGGAACCAGGGGTGGTGGTGGTGGTTTGGTTCGATCACGAACCCACAAACCCCTGGACCGAACCGTTGGACCGCCGGACTGGTTCCGCACATCCCTACCTTTGACATGCTCTGAGTCTTAGGATGTGGCAATGCAGTGTCCCTGTTGCCGGGCAATAGCTGGAGGAGCACAGAGACAGTGGGAGGCAGGGCAAGTGCTCGGAGAGGCAGCAAGCATGAAGCGTGGCAGGCATAGTGCTGGTCCATTTCTGGGCTCGTCTGAGACACCCTCTCTATGGTTTGGGCAGCATACGCAGCACAAGGCAGAATCCAGATGAAACAATGCCGCCTTCAATCCTCAGGTTGGAGCAGTGAAACTCACTACAAACCAGAGGTTCCAATTACATTTCTGGACCAAAAACCTCAGGTTGCTTTTGTGACAAAACCACTGTTCCACACATTCGGACAAGCTCAAAATGGAACCTCTGGCTTGCTAATGCCAATGGCTTGGCATTATGTATGAAGGTGGCCGATATCTCTATATATCCAGTTTGGTACTATATTATAAAGTGGAGAGAGGGTCAGAGATCTTGGTGTAGCCTGCTCTCTTATGCTTGATTAATGGTACCTTGTCTCTAGGTGACTAATGGCACTTTAGGATCGTACAAAGAGATTGATGGAATCCAACTTAAGGATGACACTAGTTTGCCGGGCTGGACTGAATTCCTAAAATGATTTTGTTGTGAGATCCAGCTCAAATTTTTGAGAGCTTTTCTAGATCTGAACAGGGTGCTCAAAGGATGTGGTTTGGAACTGCTACTGTCTGCCTGTGTACTTGCTTCTGTGACCCCTAATGCCAACTCAAACTGTACCTTTGTAAAGAGAAAGTTTATTGCAAAGATGTTATACATCCTGTAGAAATTATATTGTTTTAATTTAAGGGAGAGGGGGGAAAGCCCAACAACACTCCTCTTTCCTCTGATCTAAGGGAGGAGAGCTGGTCTTGTAAGAGCGAGCATGACTTGTCCCCTTTGCTAAGCAGGGTCTGTCATGGTTTGCATTTGCATGGGAGACTACATGTGTGAGCACGGTAAGATATTCCCTTTAGGAGAGGGGCTGATCTGGGAAGAGCACCTGCATACTTACATGTGGAAGGTTCCAAGTTCCCTCCCTGGCATCTCCAAGATAGGGCTGAGAGAGACTCCTGCCTTCAACCTTGGAGAAGCCACTGCCAATCTGGGTAGACAGATTGGAGCTAGATGGACCAATGGTCTGACTCAGTATATGGCAGCTTCCTATGTCCCTAGGTTTGTAACATGACCAGAGATGATCCATGAGCTTTACCCTCTCACACAAATGTCAAATGCTTTATTGAATAAATTGCCAATCAATAGCAAAATGCATACAGGTTATACAAAAATAATTTCAACATTTCTGTTCTCTCTAGGATCCCTAAGAAAACATATCACCAGACATCTGATGGCTGGTTGGGAGATTCGTGTCAATTCTCTTAGCAGCCTGCAAGAATTCCAGTTCTCAGATTAAAGACAGCCCTGATTTAGAGTTGCCCTGAGTTTATAAATGCTCCTTGTTTTCGCCAAACTTCACAAAGATCCCATATTCTTCCTCTTTTGTCAAGATCAAGGTATCCTGCTACCTACATAAGAACATAAGCAGATAAGACAAGCCCTGCTGCATTAGGCCCAAGACCTATCTGGTCCAGCATGCTGTTTCACACACTGGCCCACCAAATGCCTCTGGGAAGCCCACAGGCAAGAGCTGAGGACATGCCCTCTCTCCTACTACTATTCTGCTGCAACTGGTATTCAGAGGTATCCTGCCTCTGAGGCTGGAGGTGGCCTATAGCCCTCAGACTAGTAGCCATTGATTGACCTGTCCTCCATGAATTTATTTAAACCCCTCTTAAAGCCATCCAGTGTGGGCTATTATCACATCTTGTGGCAGAGAATTCCATAGATTGATTATGCACTATGTGAAAAAGTCCTTCCTTTTGTCAGTCCTAAATTTCTTGGTGATCAATTTCACGGGATGTTCCCTGGCTCTAGTGTTACGCAAAAGGGAGAGAAATTTCTCTTTATCATAATACAAGTTACAGAATCCACTTTTTGAAGCCTTACTTCTCTGGTCCCAGAAATGCACACGGTTCTCGCTGCTTATTACTCACTCTCCTGGGGGAGGCGAACAATTTCCCTTTCTCTGTCATAATCTATCGTTGTCTGTCTCATCTCCCCCATTCCTGTGGCTTTTATGTTGATTGCAAATCTTTTCCCTCTAACCTTTGCCTGAATAAAGCAAGAGCTTTATTCAGACTCATGCTAACTTGGCCTTTACTTAGTCAGAGTGCTTTAAGAGCTACAAAACTGGCCTGGGTTCCATTGATAATATGAGCTATTACTAATCCCTCTGTTGGCCTTCCAGCGCTCTTCCCTCCAAAGGAAACTGACCTTTTAAAGGCCTCATTGACCTTCCCACTTCTTGGGGAAGAGGAAGTACTCAAACAAATGAGATGTCCAAAAAGTTTTTTTAAAAAAATTTCCCCAGAAAACAAGGAGCAAACTGGGGCAGAAAGTTTTTTCTATTGACTGAATGTTCCAAAGGGAAACGATGCTATTTGAGTGATAAATTATACCATTCGTATATTACGTAATTTGCAAACATATCTAGTTGTGTGTACCTGACAGATAAGATAGAATTTGTCTGGGTTTCCCCTCCAAAGATCTACAGAAAAACATAGATGGGAGAATGCATATAGGTTTTGGTATTATTATCAATTTTGTTTCGTTTTCCTGTTCCTTGAATTATTTGCTGGAAGAAAATTTAGCATGGCACAGCACTCTTAACAACATCTTATTTTTAACTAGAGACGAATTGCTCTTTTACTCCCCTACAGTCATTTAGGAAACTGTCAGAGCTCTAATAAAAGATTTTCACCTCCCTCTTAAGAGATGGATATGGAAGGAGCAGCTGAAATAGCAATATAGCACTTACGGCAGTCAATGGGAAGGAAGAGTGATTGTTCTAAATGGAAAAATTAAACTTCAGGTTGGCTCAGGGCTAAAATGCTAGACTAGTAAATAAAGCGTGAATATGTTTTATTTAAAAAAGATGTACAGAAGGTATCTTGCCTGCTCTGGGATGGGGTCATAGTCTTCCAGAAGGATCTAGTTCAGTTTTGGGGTTCTCCTGACCTAGCTCTGCTCCTGGAATACCAGTTATGGCTTCACCTGGAAGCATTTTTTACCAGACTAGGCTGGGTGCATGAACCACACCCTCTTTTGGATATCAAGCATCAAGCCACCTACATGCTGTAGTAACTTCCAGGTCTTGGAAACTGTAAACTGCTGTTCACGGCACTTCCCTTGGAAGTTATTCAGAAAGTGGAGATAGTCTAGAATTCAGCTGCTTGGTTGTTGGCTGGGACTGGCTGCAGGAAGCATATAATCCCACTCAGCCTTGAGAGATACAGTGTGGTATAGTGGTTACAGTACTGGACTAGAACTGAGGAGACCAGGGTTCAGATTACCATTCTTCTGAAGTTCATTGAGTGACCTTGCACCAGTTATGCTATCTCTCAGGGATAGGGTTATTGTGAGGATCAAATGGTGGTGATAGTGGTGGTGGTGGTGGAGGAGGAGGAGGAGGAGGAGGAGGAGGAGGAGGAGGAGGAGGAGGAGGAGGAGGAGGAGGAAATATGTAAAATATGTGCACTGCCCTGAGTTCTGTAGGGGTGCTCCTGCTATTCTTGATTTCTGAACTCCTCTTTGGATTTGCAAGTTTCAGTTGCCTGATCTTATGTGTGACATGACTCCAGCACATTAGCTATCTGCTAGTCTTCCATTTTTAATGTCAGACTTTGAAGAGACCACTGCACATTCATATTCTCCCACACCTTGCAGTTCCTTCTGGTCATGTGTGTCTTTCTTTCTTTCTTTCTTTTTTGCATCCAGTTTACCAAGGTCCCAGAAGCTCTGTGTGCATTGGAAATCAAGGGGGAAGAGACACAAATTAAGAGAAGGAAAAGAAGATACTTGTGGATGCACCAATTCTGGAATTTTAGAAATTCTTCATATGAATCCAAAGAAAGACAAAATAGAATGCCTGGCAAAGCCAGTCCGTGACACAATAATGGGAATAACCCCAGATCCAGGTCCTATGCAAGCAGGGGCAGATGCAGATATATCCTTATAAAATATATCCCTATAAGCAACAGACCCACTCTACCTGGACAGTAGCCATAAAACCACCTGGCAGTCTTTTAGAGAAACTTTCCTCTTAAGTAGCTAGACCCAGCAAATGAGATTTTCAATGAGACACTATGAATCCACTCTAATTTGCTATCATAAAATCCACACTCAGAATACCTCAGAAACAACAGAACCCTGTACCCCATGGGTTAGCAACCCATGGGGGTGGTTGGCACCCTATGTGCACTACACCACCACTCATTCTGGGACACCCCAGCACCCCCCAAGTACACTTATGGGGCTGCTGAAAGCTCCATTATACCACCTTATGAGGAAAAACCTTAAAGACGCGTAAACTTCAACAATTCACCAAAAATCAGCCCTCTGCCCAAATCCTTTGAAAAAATTCAGGTAGCTTCCTTGCCCCTACCCGGCACTACCACCAAACCCACACCGCTCTAGGCCACCCCTTTCCCCCTGATGTGAAGCAATACACCTTCCATTATACCTAATGGGGGGAAACCTTAAAAACGCATAAACTTCAACAATTCACCAAAAATCAGCCCTTTGCCCAATCACTCTGCAATTGGGGTGGTAGCCTCCAGCCATTAGGCACTATCACCCCACCCCACTCTTTTGTCCCAGATCCCACGTTATGCCCCCAATCTGTCCCAAAGACACTAAAACTTCAGAAATTCACCAAAAATCAGCCCTTTGGCCAATCCCTCTGCAATTTGGGTGGTAGCCTCCACCCATTGGGCACTACCACTCCACCCCACTATTTGGCCCCTGGGACCCAAAATTCGAGCAGACATCACATCAGACCTTTTTGCATTGAAGTCAATGGGAGGCAAAAAGGCGGGAAATTCAAATAGACGTCATTGCTCAAAATGGAGGGGGGGAAATAAGGCCACAAAATGGAGGTCCGAAACATCCGAATATTTCGGATCCGAAACGGGTGATTCGTTTCGGATCTGAAATTTTTCGGAAATCGTCGGGGATGATTCAGTTCGGATCCGAATCACCCGAAATTGGCTGTTTCGGGTACAGATCGTTCTGTACCTGAAACATTTCGCACATCCCTACTATTGGTCTATCTAGCTCAGTATTGTCTTCACAGACTGGCAGCGGCTTCTCCAAGGCTGCAGGCAGGAGTCTCTCTCAGCTCTATCTTGGAGGTGCCAGGGAAGGAACTTGGAACCTTCTGCTCTTCCCAGAGCAGCTCCACCCCCTGAGGGGAATGTCTTACAGTGCTCACACTTCTAGTCTCCCATTCATATGCAACCAGGGCAGACCCTGCTTAGCTAAGGGATAATTCTTGCTTGCTACCACAAGACCAGCTCTACTCTCCTTGCTCAGAGGAGCTATCCAAGGTCCTGACTCTTTTTCACTGGGAGCTCACTGATGCCTGCATCGCTTCCAGATCTTGACCTTGGCAGAGAGACCCCCAGCTTAGTCCAGAACAGGATGAATGGATTGTAATGGAAGAAAACAGCTTACCCCTTATTTAAAGATCCAGCTTTTGATCTTTTCAGTCCTAAATAGTCTGGAAATATGCCAGTTCTGCGAACACCTCCTGCAGTATGCTCTTTTCTATACAGTACAACCTTTAAGAGACAACAGCTCTGACAACAGCTCAAGCCAGATTGACACATTGTAAAAGCAAGGCCTTTTCTGTGGTGGCACCTTCCTTGTCCATCCCTCTCCCAGCAGGCTTGTTCTATTAAGGGTTTAGAAGAAGCTGTTGGTGGAAACAATGATCTTTGGCTCAGTCATATGGGAGTTGGAATATGAAGTTTCATTTGAGCTCTTGCTGTTAATATTTTAGCTACAATATATCCCTGCATGTGGAACTTTGAATTGGCTCTTAGGGTCAGTGTATAGGATTATTTATGACCGGAACAGGTCACCACAATCCATTTGCCTGCAGTTTTCCTGTGGTGATGCTTTCTTGTCAATGGGTCTCTCAGGCCTACGTTTAATGTATTTGACATATTTGTACCTTAACCGGTTCTTGGGGGATTCTCTCTCTTTTGGGACATGGTTAAACATTATTCTAGGGACATGGGGTGGGGGACATGCAAAAGAAATGTTTATCATGTGGAATCAATGGCAAAATTCACCATGCACTTATGTTATATCATTCTGTTATGAGTGACTGTCTAAACACATGTCAGCTTCTTTGGCCAAGTTCATATATTGCCCATGTGCAGTGGAATGGGCAAACCTCTTCCTCACAAAACAGGTCGAGATTGTATTAATCAGCACCTCCCCTCAGCATGTTTCACTCATTTCATCATGAGGACATCTGCACAGAGGAGAGATGGGGGGGTATGGGGATGTGGCCATTTTTTAAAAAAAACAATACCTTACCCTCTTCGGGGGAGTTGTTGGAGGCAACAAAATGGCCACTGTGCTGGAGGGGGGAGGCCTGAATGGGCTGAAGAGCTGGCCAAACAGGCCAATTTGGGCTGCAAGGAAGGTTGGCGGGGGAAGGGGGAACCTCTGCGGACCCCCCCCCCCGCTCGCCGCCTCCAACAACTCCCCCAAAGGGGGTAAGGTTAATTTTTTAAAAGGTCCGTGAACCCCCCCAGACTGAACCCAACGGGGGTGGGGGTTTCGAAAGGGTACCAGACCAAACTGGCCCGGTCTGGTTCAAGTCTGGTTCAGACTCGAACCAAAACTGGGCCAACCTGTTCCATGCACTTCCCTACTCAGTTGTAGGGCATCTGCTTTGCATACAAAAGGTCCCAGTTTCAGTCTCTGGTATTTCCAGGTAGAACTGGGAAAGACCCACCTGAAACTCCAGAGGGCTGCTACTAGTCAGTGGGCAACATCTAGACTACAAGAGAGGAGGAAATGTCATAGATTGTTTATGTATTAATTATTTTTCTATGTAAACCACTTTGAGAAGTTTGGTTGAAAAGTGGTATATAAATATTCATAGTAGTAGCATTAGACAGTAGTAGAGAGTAGTAGTAGTAGTAGTGGTAGCAATAGCAATAGCAATAGCACTTACATTTATATACTGCTTTATAGCCGTGGTAGTAATAGAAGTAGTAGTAGCAGCAGCAGCAGCAGCACCAGCACCAGCACCAGCACCAGCACCAGCACCAGCACCAGCAGCAGATCTCCCCTTCCCTCTGAAGCCGACTGACTCCCAAAAATATAAATATGTCTCTGAGAGCTGTGTGATCCTCAGGGACATATTTTCAGGAGTCACAATTGGCTTTTTGTGCCTTCCCCATAGCACATATGCAGAATTACTACACATGTACGTCATTAGTCAGGATGTCAGCTGCTGTTGACAATACTGAGGTAAATGGATCAGTGCTATGCTTCAGGATAAGGCAGCTTATGATTCATTACTTCTTTTATTATGCTTTGCATGCAAAAGGTCCCAATTTCAATCCCTGGTATCTCCAGGCACGGTTGGGAAAGAGCTTTGTCTAAATCCCTGAAGAGCTACACTGCCAGCCAGAACAGACGTAACTGAGCCAGATAGACCAAGTGTCTGACTCAGTATAAGGCAGCATCCTATGTAGATCTGCAAAGAATACTGCAGTCAACGTATGATGAGCCAGAACACTATCTAAATCTTGACAACGCTCACCTGAGCTTTGATGAGGTAGAAAATTTACTACAATGTGACCTACCCCCTGAAGTTTCCATGTGGCAAACCTGTCATTAACAATGTGTAAATTTACCATGGTGGGGTGTTTTGACCTGCCATGTATATGAAAACTGAGGAGAATGTTACTTAACAAAAAATAAATAAAAATTCTCATGTAAATCATCCCATATGGGAGCTCACACCTTTCTTTCAGCACACACAGTACTGGCAGTTCTCTTTTGTATGACCTTAGCAAGTGCTTGGCTAGCATTAGTCACTTTTCTTCACTTCATATCACTTCATGCAAACACCTCTTAAAGAGGAACATCAGTGCAAGAGAAGATGAGGAAATGGTCCTCTTTGGTTGTGATTCACCTGGAGGGGCAACTTGTGTGGAGTGAATGTATGAATCCTGCCTAAGTCTTACCGTTCGAGGCAGACAGTCAAGTTTTTGATTTTCCATCTCAAATTCCTTTCAGCATTACAAAGAACCTCCACTCCGGAACAATTTGTAGCTCGGAGGTTCTACTGTTTTCCTCTATCACAAAGGTGTATGTCAAAGGGTGGGAAGCTAATAGGTTTTGGTGAGAGGTTGTTCCTCATTTATACGGCCCCTTTCATCTCGTAGAACTGCATCATGTCTTTGTGAAAAATAAGTAAACACCTTATATCTTTCATAGGGTGCCTGCTTCAGATTTTGTGGGTCACAGGTCTGTAAAAGCTGCAGTATTTATTAAGGGTATCAGAGGCGAGGAAGAAGAAAATAAGATTAGGACAATGCCCACTTTACTGGAGGAGGAATCAATAGCAGAAAAACTTAAACCTTTTATTGACCTCACACTGTCCTTTCTGTCACATGGGATCCAGGCTCATCTCTGAGGCAAGGAGAGACAAATGTCCCTATCAGCACAAGTGAACCGAGCCATATCCATCATCAGGAAATAAGGAATAGCAGAGTTCCTTTTCTATTCCTTGCCTAGGAGCTGCCGTCCAGGCGTGGATGACTTGTTTGTCACTGTGTTGGAATGCTGCAAAACAGAACATCAGGTTCTTCTGGGACCTTCCCAATAGGGGCAACATCAGGGGACCGCTGATCATCAGGGGACCGCTGTCGAGAGCTCAGGGCCCTCAGAAGGACCCACTGCTAACTCCTGAGAAAACCTCTGTGCCCATAAGCTATGTGTCATGGTGGCAGAAACTCTCTCAGGGTCCATCCCAGAAGAAGGGAGCCCATGGACAGAAGGGGCTCCCTCCTGGAACCTGCTGCAGCTCTCGGTGGTTCTATGGTGCTGCTGTAACCACAACCATGTGAAAAGGTCCCCCTGCACAAGGCCTACAACTGCCTGAGTGGGGCCCAGTGGGTGGGTCTTTCCCACAGAATCAACCCCAACCCCAGGAAGCAGAACCCCACACAAGGTGCCCCACCCAAATAGTTGCAGGACTGTAGCAGAGGCAACCTTTAAATCGGTGATTCTCTCTTCTCAGCAGGGGGAGAGCAACTTGTCCCTATCCAGCACAGCACAACATCTTTCCAGTGGTTGTTTCTGGTGTCTGTCTTTTTGTATTGTGAGCCCTTTTGGGACAGAGAACCATCTTATCTACCTACCTACCTACCTGAACCACTTTGAGAACTTTGGTTGAAAAGTGGTGTATACATAATATTCCTCATCATAAATCTACCCCAGAAATCTAATGAAAGTTAAAAGCACTCCCTGAGCTGGGTCTCACGATCAGTGAGACCTGGTTTGGGAAGGTAAGAGGGGACAACAAGCTAAACCGCTCTCCCCACAGACAAGCAGGGCGGGAGCCCTGGGTCGTCGAATCGGTCGCCCACATGACTGCCGGCTCCGTGACGGAGCCAGCAAGGGCTGGGAGGATCGTGGGCCACGCAGCCCCCAGAAGCTCCAGTATGCCCTGCACAGTATGCCCTGCCCAGCTTCGGAGACCCCCGAAGCTGGGAGGCAGCTTTTTGCCCCCCCTCTGGGGGTCTACTCATGAGTAGCCGCAGCACAGAGCTTCGCTGCAGCTACTCACAATGAAAAAAATGGGTTTGCGGAGCGCTTGCTCTGCAACCCGGGTTTAAGGGGAGGGGTTGTTTGGTGGGTTAACCACTGGGAGGCAACCGGGCTCGCCTGCGAGCGGTGGCTCCCATGATCAGCCGAAATCGGGCTAGGCTCCCCTAGCCCAGTTTCAGCTGGTCGTGGGAACAGCCTCCCTGGCTGCTTCACTTTGCCCATGCAAAGGATTGCTGCTTCTGCTATTTGGATGGATGGATTTTTGGATATATGCAGGTGGCGTTAGCTTGGCCACATTTACCTGTGCTCTGGGAACCTCTTGCTTAGATTATTGCAATGTGTTGTACGTGGGGCTGTCTTTGAAAATGGTCCAGAAACTGAAGATGGTCCAAAATAGGGCTGCAAGATTATTAACTGGGGCTGGGCATTTTGATCATACTACGCCAGTGCTTTGTCAGCTGCATTGGCTCATTACCAGTTGGTTTCTGGGCCCAATTCAAGGTGCTGGTTTTAACCTTTAAAGCCCTAAATGGTTTAAAACCCTAAATGGTAGCGATTGCTCCCTTAAGCCCAGTTTAAATCTGGGCTAGGTGGCCCTGCCCTGCCCAGATTAGGCCTGATCCCAGCGGTTCTCACATGCAGCCTAACCCAGGCTGGGCTTCCATCATTCTGTGAACAGCCTCAGGGTCTTGTCTTCTTCTTTTGGGGAGTCCTGGAGGGAGGCTCACTTGTGATGAGTTTGGTTTTGTATTCCAATATCGCTTCTGTAAGTAAGTAGCTTCATGAGTCGTCTGGTCCGGACAACGGATTTAACCAGCCCCTTCAATGTATAAGGAGGAGGATGTGGGCATGCATATATTTTCCATACCTGGCACACTGTCCCACTGATGCATAATAGTGTGCAGAGAGTGGAGCATCTGAACCACTGCCCACATGCTATTTAGATGCTACAATCATATTATTAAAATAATAGTAATAATAATAATAATTATCATTATTATCATTATTGTATGTATGTATGTATGTATGTATGTATGTATGTATTCAATTTCTATACCACCCTTCCAAAAATGGCTCAGGGTGGTTTACACAGAGGAATGAATGAATGAATTAATTAATTAATAAGATGGATCCCTGTCCCCAAAGGGCTCACCATCTAAAAAGAAACATAAGATACCAGCAACAGTCACTGGAGGTACTGTGCTGGGGGTGGATAGGGCCAGTTATTCTCCTCCTGCTCAATACAGAGAATCACCACGTTAAAAGGTGCCTCCTTGCCAAGTTAGCTGGGGTCTGCCAAGTCAGCAGGGGTCAGTATGTTGATGTTTCACTCATCATCAATATGTTGATGTTTCTCTCCCATGTGATTATGTGGTAGTAGGACAGTGCCCCAGGTGGGGAGGAGAGTGTGTGCTCATGCTTCTCCATGGGTTTTTGGTGCCCTTAGGTGAAGTTTGCTTTGGGCTCAGGCCCTACCCGCTCCAGCTGAAAAGTGCAGCGCCCCAGTTTTAACATGAGCCGCATAAGCTGCTCATTCACTGGTTTGAACCAGCCTGCGTGGATGCCCAGTAAATGACTCACTCGTGCTGATTTGAGGACAGAATAGGAGAGAGTGCCCGATCAATTATAGGGGCGAACCCCTAACATTTGAGAGATGAAAAGATGTGGCTGTTAATTTGCAAATTAACCCGATGGGAGCTGGCAGTGCACTGCGCTCTTGTCCAACTCCTGTGAATGCTCCATTTGAAAATAAACAAAATATTGCCAAGATACTATAAGCCTCCAGTGATCTCTCCTATACTGTAATTTGGAATTTGGGTTATGCTGGCCTTCTGGATCTTCTCACTGCACAGGCACGTCTGGTGTGCAGATGTCACCATGGCTGACATACAACAACAACAACAACAACAACAATAATAATAATAATAATTCATGCACATTGCATGTAACATTCCTGCAGCTACACAAGTGCACTTTTGTGGAAGCACAAACATTGCACACACGGAGTTGCATGACAGTGGAGCTATTGGGAAGAATGGCCGTTCTATTGCACACCTGCACTTGCGCAATTTTTGCACGAGCACAAGTGTGTCGACATTACGTAGCAATGTGCAGGTGACATTGCACAGTCTGTCAGCCATAAAATGCTAAAGGGAAGCAGTTTTAAAAGGCAGCACTGTCTTCTGGAGGGACAAGCCAGGTCCCAGCTGGATTGCTATGATATCAATTGACAAATGTGCTGTCACTCAATCACATGCTACATTGTCCCTTTTTTTTAAAAAAAGGAGCAAGGTGACCTCAACCACTCGAAAGCATGAACTAAAGTGACTTTTAATAAGATTTCCTTCATTGCCTTTGATCTTTCTGGGAAAAGGAAAGTGTCTATGAGCAGAGTAAATTCCTCTGAGCAAGTTTGACAGAAGTAATCCTTGATTTTGAGCTATAAATCAATGTTTCCTCCAAGTTTACAATGTACAGATATATTAAATCGTCTCCTGGGAAAAAGCCATTCCCCATCCTCGGGAGGAGGAGGTCTGCCTGAGCTTCATTTATAGCATGCGGTTGTGATTTATCTGACTTATGTCCACATTGTTTCTAGATGTGTGAGCTAAGATTGCTAACTTCTTTGTTATAAAATACCAGGGGTAGCATCCGGATTATGTTCGTCATGTCAATGCACTGTTGAAAGCTATGAGATCTTGTCCCATTAATTCCAATAGCTGATGTTCAGAGCAAGGTAATGACGGCATTAGGGACCCATCAAGGTTGCTGCTAGAAGGCAGCCTCTGTGGTGTTTGCACAAGAGCACTCTTGCACTTAAAACAGCCCATGCACAATTGCACAGCACAGCTTCCACTGGAAACAATAGAAGGGGAGTCATGTTGCACCTCTGTGCATGGGCTAGTTTAAGTATTTACAAGGAACATAGGAAGCTGCCTTCTACTGAGTCAGACCATGGGTCCATCTAGCTCAGTATTGTCTACACAGACTGGCAGTGGCTTCTCCAAGGTTGGAGGCAGGAGTCTCTCTCAGGCATATCTGGAGATGCCTCCAGGAAGGGAACTTGGAACCTTCTGCACACAAGCATGCAGATGCTCTTCTCAGAGTGGCCCCATCCCCTCCGGGGAATATCTTCTATCTAGTGTTCACACATGTAGTCTCCCATTCCAATGCAAACCAGGGTGGACCCTGCTTAGCAAAGGGGACAACTCATGCTTGCTACCACAAGACCAGCTCTCTTCCAGAGCTCTCTCCTGTCTTGGTGAATGAGCAGCCTGAATGGCCTAAATTAAAGTCGGGACTTCAGGTTCACTTCAAAATGGACACAGGTACAGCCATTTACACAAAAACATGCTCATGTGTACAGCCATCTGAACACAGGTATAATATAATGCCTGGATCAGACTTATGGAATACCAGTTAATGGGATATTCATGCCAATCACCTTGCATGGGTGCAAATATAAATATGCCACTGTTCCTTGCAGGATTAAACCCACCAGATCAGATTACTATGTGCCACTAATTAGTTTTCCTCACGGCTCCTACTGGCTAGTCGTCTGGAATGAAAATCTAACTGTATTTCCTCCCTCTGACCTCTCCTCAAATTGCATGTTTCATAAAATCCTCCGTAGCCACCCTGACATCTGTTAATATTTTCCCTCATGAGTCCTCCCAAGTGACTGACCTGCTGTATGTAGAGGTAACCAGTCTAACTGATGCTATGTAATTATCGAAGAATGGTAGGTGCATAGAAACATCGTTATAATTATTCCATTAAAAAACAGAAGACCTCCAGAGCTAACCCTACAGCACTGCTAATTAGCTCCGCTCTATGTAGCTTAGGCAGATTCTGGGGCTCTGTGTAACTTGAAGTACGTCCAATGAATTCTGCAGGCTGGATTTAAGGTAGCATCTTTGAGATCGGAGTCTGGCCAGCTACATGCTATACAACTTAAAGATAGAATTTTTGCAATATTGATGGGGCTGAAAACTCTATCACCACCCAGGCAACCAACAGGGTTTGGAACGGGGTCCTTTTGCCACCTCCTCACCTCCTCTTAATTGCAGAGGTGATTTTCAAAAGTCCTAAACTAGTGCTCACAGTAGTAGCACACCATGACACTTGGCTGTGGAGGAGAGGCTATATTACTGGGAGAATTAGAATTAGAAATCGGATCATTAAAATGTGTGAAAGGGCCAAGGTGCAGGTGATGTGGAAGATTCCATGATTGCGTGGGTATCCTCCTGACCTCATTTTCATTCATTAAAACCAATCACTGGAAGGAGAGGATTAAGATGGGTCCATGACACTGGCTGACACACCACACAATAGTACATCAGTCTAGCAATTTTGCATGCATGCAAGCTGCGCAAATGATTTTAATTAATTAGTTAATTTTTACATTCATATCTCGCACTTCCTCCAAGGAGCCCAGAGCAGTATACATGGTTATGTTTAGGAAACCCAAACTATTAAGGGTAGTGAAATCCAAAATTGACTGCGAGGAGCTCCAAAAGGATCTCTCCAAACTGGATGAGTGACAGGCCCTGCCTTTTAGGATCACGCATTGGCCTTTCCCCCTAGCAGGAAATAGAAGAGGCTTCCTGGCTGAGGAAGGCCTTGTTTCAGTACCAAGGTGTCCTTGTTCTGGTGTGGTTGTCTCCGTGCCTCCTCTGTTTGCTTGGTTTGTCTGGGACTGTTGATGACCTTCTTGATGATCCTCTGGTTCCTGGCTACTTACTTGGGTTGACCCTTGGCTTACTGCTGACTCTTGGCTTCTTCTAGACCAGGCTGCTCAACTTTGGGCCCCCAGCTATTTTTGGACTACAGCTCCCATAATCCCCAGCCACATTGGCCAATAGTCAGGGATTATGGGAGTTGTAGGCCAACATCTGCAGGAGTGCCGAAGTTGAGGAGCCCTGTCCTAGACCCTCTGGCTGCTAGTTGTCAACCTGGCTTAGCCCTTGGTTTGTTCTTGACTTTGGGCTCCTGGGGGAAAATGTTGAGAGCAGCACCTGGAGAAAAGAAGGATCTAAATTTGCATGGAGAAAGTCTCTGCATTTTCCTTACATCCAGAGCATTTGCTCTGGACAGACCCTGCCTTTTAGGATCGTGCACTGGCCTTTTAATCTAGCAGGAAGCAGAAGAGGCTTCCTGGCTGCCTCAGGCCTTGTTTCAGTATCAAGGTTTTCTTGGTCTGCTGTGGTTGTCTCAGTGCCTCTCCCATCTGCTTGGTTTGTCTTGGACTGCTGATGACCTGCTTGATGGTCCTCTGGCTCCTGACTACTTATCTGGCTTGACTCTTGGCTCACTGCTGACTCTTGGCTTCTCCTAGACCCTCTGGCTACTCCTAGACCCTCTGGCTACTCTACCTGGCTTAGTTCCTGACGTTTGGCTCCTAGAGGAAAATGCTGAGAGAAGCACCAGGAGATAAAAGAGGCTCAAAATTGCATGGAGAAAGCCTCTGCATATTCATTACCTGCATTTGCAGACAAGCACTAAACATGCTCATGTTGGTGCATCTGTGTGGATATGGCTGGCCAGCACACTCCTTTCCCCCCTACTTCCTTGTGTTTAGACATAACACTGGGACAGGGTTCACATAATGTTCACTTAGGTTGCTTATATCAAAGTCCAGACCAAGGATGAGATTCCTCAACTTCACACTGAAGCCTGGATAACAGCGGCCACGTCCGTGGCTTCAAGCTATGGTCTTGAAAGGCCTGGCCACAATTTGAGTTTTTGGTCACATTCTAAAAGTGAAATTGGGAAATGTTTCACATTCAAACCACTAAATGAAAATGAGGCCATGAATTAAAATCTTGGATGTGAGCATGTCTTGGATGTGAGCATAATTTTATTTTCATTCCAAAAGGCTTTGCTACATCACTTATTGCACCCCAGGTGTGTATCACCTGGAAATCTGGACATCATGGTGGACATTCTATTGATAGTTCAGTTCTTTTCTATTACAGCATTCCAATTATATGTGCAAGATATTGAAAGATGCCAGAGGAAGCAAATTGTATGAATCTGATGGATGTTCCTTGAGTGCAAATTCTACTGTGCATTTCGACCCTTGGCACTATCATTCCAGTAGTCTCTGTGGGCTGCAAACCTGCAACTGCTCCAACTGACAGCCCTGTATCTCCACTGATAGCCTGCCAACGTCTCATAGATACTGTAATTAATGAGAGTGTATGAGCAGCTGTAATTGACAATCTAATCAATATAGGTTTACTCAACAAACCTGCAAATGGCTTTCAATAGGTTCCCGAGAGTCGTCTTAATGTCAGTGGAAGGGTATGGCCCATGAAAGTGTTCAGCTGCAGTGGTGAGGAGATGCCACACATAAGCTAGAGTTCAGGAGGCCATTACATTCCATGCATTTTGATGAGAGCAGAGGGAAATGTGGGCGAGCAGATGCACATTTGGAAGGGCATGCTCTAAAATGATGCTGCCTACCAGATGGCTAAGGAGCATATGCGGATGCAGTAGCCATGGGGAGATTCAGCAAGCTATGCTAGGGCCAGAAGTGGCTCATCTGGAGTGCAGTGAGCACAAACTGTTCAGGAATGGATTCTGTAAGTCTGCAACCAAATGACATCCAGTGGACTTGCTATTATTGCTATCATTATCATTATCATTATCATTATCATCATCATTGGTGCGCTCCCTGATTGATTATCATCATTGATGATTGATTATGATGATTGATGATTGATGATTGATTATCATCAAATGATGATTGTCATCATTTTATGCTCTCCCCGCAGAAATCCGTAATTTCAATTCTTTATTGGCATTTAGGAGAGCCCTAAAGACCTACCTGTTCAGCCTGGCCTTTCAGGGTTTTTAAATTGTTTTAAAGGGTTCTTAATGTATCAGGTTTTTATAAGTTTTTCAATTGCTGTTGTTTTTTTAGCTGCTTTATTGTATTTTAGAATCTTTGTTCCCGCTCATTGATTGATTTTAACTGTTTTGTGTATTTTATGAATCACTCTGGGCTATTCTGTAAAGGGCAGACTAGAAATCGAATAAATAAATAAATAAATAAATAAATAAATAAATAAATAAATAAATAATTTACTTACTTACTTACTTACTTACTTATACTGTGCAATCCTCTCCTCGGCTCATATACTGTGCAATCCTCTGTCATGGTGTGTTGCTATCATTATTGCCCCTCTGTGAGGGCATTCTAGAGCCGAGGAGCCACAACTGAAAAGGCCTTGCCTCTTGTCCCCACCAACCAAATCTCCGTCAATGGCAGGGCCATGACTAAGTATCGAGAAGATGAATGAAGAACCCTGGCAGATTCATATGGGCAAATGCGATCCGACAGATACCCCAATCCCAAGCCGTGTAGGGCTTTAAAGATCAAGACCAGCACTTTGAATCTAGCCTGGAAGCAAATTAGCAGCCAATAAAGGTGCCACAGAATGGGTGTAATACTCGAGAAATGACATGCCCACGAGCATCCTTGCAGCAGCATGCTGGAGTAGCTGAAGCTTCTGAACCATCTTCAAGGGCTACCCCACGTAGAGCACACTGCAGTAATCCAATATAGATGTTACCAGTGCATGAGTGACTGAGGTCAGGTCCACCTTTTCCAGTTAGGCTCACAGCTGGTGTACCAGCCATAGTTGGTAAAAGGCACTCCTGTACACTGCTACCACCTGAGACTCCGTTGATTCCAGGAACACTCCCAAGCTGCAAACTTGGACTTTCAAGGGGAGTGTGACCCCATCCAAGACTAGATTTACCTCACCACTTGGATAATCAGTTTTACCAACCCAGAGCACTTCCATCTTATCTGGACTAAGTTCAGTCTGTTTGCCCCCATCCAATCCAGAACAGCCTGCAGACACTGGTTCAGGACATACACTGCCTCCCTGGTATCAGCTGACTTAAATGATAGTAGAGCTGGGTATCATCAGCATACTGATGACAACACAGCCCATACCCACAGATCACCTCTCCCAGCGGTTTAATGTAGGGGGGACAGAATAGAAAACTGTGACACCCTATTGGCCAATGGCCAAGGGGTAGAGCAGGCATCCACCACCCCTCAGGGTAGGACAGGCGCTACCATATCACAGTGCTCCTCAGTTCCAACCCAGAGAAGTGACTCAGAAGGATACTATTGTTGATGGTATTGACAGCTCCTGAGATGTCTAGGCGAATCAACAGGGTAATACTCCCCTGTCTATGTCCTGACGTAGTTCATCCAACAGGACAACCAGGGCAGTTTCTGTCCCATATTCTGGCCAGAAGCCAGACTGAAAAGTATCCAAATAATCTGTTTCATCCAGGACTGCCTGGAGCTGAGATGCAACCACACACTGCAATACCTTGTCCAGAAATGGCAGGTTAGAAACCAGCTGAAATTTGTTTAAGATGGTTGGGTCCAAAGAGGCCTTTTTCAGGAGGGGTCTAATTACAACCTGATTTAGCATGTGGGGCACCACCCCTTGATTTTGGGAGGCGTTTACCACCCCTGCCACCCATGGTTGGACCCAGCCCCCCTCTGGACTCCTTCAACACCCATGAAGAGCAAGGATCAAGCACACAGGTGGTAGGTCTCAGACTTCCAAGTAGCCTGTCCACCACTTCAGACACTGAAAGTTATCCAATCTATTCTGCTAATCATCAAAAAAAAGTTATCTATGTGGTCTACAGAGCAAAAAGAGTCACAATAGCAAAATAAATAACAACAATATGGTTCCCTGTTCCCAACGGACTCACAATCTCAAAAGAAACACAAGCAAGATACCAGGAATAGCCACGGAGAGGGACACTGTGCTGGTGTTAACCATGGATAGTTGCTCTGTCTCCTCCAGGTAAATATAGGAGATTTCCCACTAACAGGTACCCCTTTATCCAGTTAGTGGAGCTGAGTTGCACTCCATCTGACTACTTTAGTCTACAAGTTGTCATCCAGGATATCAACAGCCACTATGGGCAAATGTGAAACGAGCCTTGAATCACCACTCTCAGCCAAAGAGCCATCGAGGTTGTTCTCACAGTCAGCCCTACATGGGTAGGGCTGGTCATCAGAACCGCTGGGATTGCTCCCGATTCTGATGCTCCTCTGCTGGGGAGCCAGGGTTTTGCACCTGGGCTAAAAATGAGGAAGGAGGGTGTATGCCCACCCTTCTACCCAACTCTCTGGTCATGTGGGTGACCGGGCTACCCCTGTTCTAAGGCTGAGAAGATGGACATGCTTTGCTGGTTAGTGTGCGGAAACTTACGGGCAAAAGAAGCTCTTCTGGTTCAGATGAAGGATCCATCTAATCCAGCATCAGGATTCCAACAGTGGCAAGCCAAATGCATCTGGGAAGGCCCACAAGTGGGTCTTGAAGCCAACAGTAATCACCACTGTTGGTCCTCCATCATCTGGAATTTAGAATTATGCAGTCTCTGGGAATGGAAGTTTTATTTTGCTATCCAGTCTAACAGCCATTGATAAACCGCTTCTATGAATGTTATTTGTTTGTTTACATTTATATCCCGCTCTTCCCCCAAGGAGCCCAGAGCAGTGTACTCCATACTTAAGTTTCTCCTCACAACAACCCTGTGAAGTAGGTTAGGCTGAGAGAGAAGTGACTGGCCCAGAGTCACCCAGCAAGTATCATGGCTGAATGGGGATTTGAACTCGGGTCTCACCAGTTCTAGTCCAGCACTCTAACCACTGCACCACGCTGGCTCATAGGTGGCTCAGTGGTAAAGCACATGACTTGTACATCAAATAGATCACAGCTTCAATCCTTAGCATCTCCAGTTAAAAGGGTCTTAGGTGGCTAGATTAAAAAAGATAGGGACATAGGAATCTACCATATACTGAGTCATACCATTGGTCCGTCTAGCCCAGTATTATCTACATGGACTGGCAGTGGCTTCTCCAAGGTTACAGGCAGAAGTCTTTCCGAGCCCTATCTGAACACAAGAACAGCCTCGCTGAATCAGGCCCAAAGCCTATCTAGTTCAGCATCTTGTTTCACACAGTCACCCACTAAATGCCTCTGAGAGGCCCACAGGCAAGAGGTGAGGGCATGCCCTCTCTCCTGCTTTTGCTCCCCTGCAACTGGTATTCAGAGGCATCATGCCTCTGAGACTGGAGATGGCCTATAGCCACCAGACTAGTAGCCATTGTTAGAGCTGTCCTCCATGAATTAGTCTCAGCCCCTTTTAAAGCTATTCAAGCTGGTGGCCATCACCACATCTCGTGGAAGAGAATTCCATAGGTTAGTTATGTGCTGTGTGAAAAAGTATTTCCTTTGTCAGTCCTAAATTTCCCCTGGTTCTAGAGTTGTGGGAGAGGGAGAAAAAATTCTCTCTGTACACTCTCTCTACTCCATGCATACATTTATACACCTCTATCATGTCTTCCCATAGTTGCCTCTTTTCCAAACTAAAAAGCCCCAGGTGTAGCCTTGACTCATAAGGAAGGTGCTCCGGACCGCTGATCATCTTGGTTGCCCTCTTTTGCACTTTCCTATGGTTCTACAATGTCCTTCAGTGGCATCTGGAGGTGCTAGGGAAGGAACCTCCAGATGCTTTTGCATGCAAGCATGCCGGTGCTCTTCCCAGAGCTTTCCCAATCCCCAAAGGGAATATCTTAAAGTGCTCACACACGTAGTCTCCCATTCAAATACAAACCAGGACAGACACTTCATAGCAAAGGGGGCTATTCATGATTGCTGCCCTATGAATTTGAAGGCACCAGAGTAGATAGCACTAGTCTGGAAAGTAATGTGGGCCCAAATTATACCACTAACTAAAACATTTGGGTCAGTCTTGAGGAGGTTCAGGTGGCTCAAAATTTGGAAGGCCATCAAATTACCTCAAAATTTTCAAGGCACCCACACAGGGCATGTAAGACTTACTTTTTTGTTTTGTTTTATAAAGCCATTTCTTGGCCAGTAGCAACAGCAACAAAAGTATATCACTTCAAGCACTGCCACTGTTCACAGTGAACCTCCTCCCCATCCTAAATTCATTCAGGAAAGATGGACAGTGTATTTCATGGGGGGGGGGGGGTGGGATTGACAACCCCCACAGTTCCTACTGGGACCATTATATTCTCTTAGAATGCACCAGGGAGTAACGTGACTTTGTGACATTCAGCATTCCCTGGTGCATTATGGGAGAAATAAAATGGCAGCTGGCAAGATTGTTTGCCACAAGCTCTTGAAGTACTGCTGGCTGAAGTGAAGCAATATTTTAAAAGGTAAGTCCTTCACACACATCCCACACTGCTACCACATAGTCCCTTAAAAATACTGAGGTAATTTTATAGGTTCTCATAGGAACATAGAATCATATATTGAGTCAGACCTGGTCCATCTAGCTCAGTGTTGTCTACCCAGACTGGCAGTGGCTTCTCCAAGGTTGCTAACAGGAGTCTCTCTCAGCCCTATCTTGGCAATGCCAGGGTGGGAACTTGGAACCTTCTGCATGCAAGCATCCCAGAGTGGCCCCATCCCCTAAGGCAGGGGTACTCAACCTTGGGTCCCCAGATGTTGCTGAACTACAACTCACATCATCCTCAGCCACAATGGCCAGAGGTTGGGTTGGTGGGAGTTGTAGTCCAACAACATCTGGGGACCCAAGGTTGAGAACCTCTGCCCTAAGAGGCCGTGATAGGAACATAGAAAGCTACCTTCTACTGCCATCTAGCTGAGTATTGTCTACACAGACTGGCAGTGGCTACACACACTGGCAAGGTTACAGGCAGGAGGCTCTCTCAGCCCTATCTGCATGCAAGCATAAAGGTGCACTTCCCAGAGAGGCTCCTAAGGAGAATATCTTACAGTGCTCATACATGTAGTTCCCCCTTCAAATGCAAACCAGGGTAGTTCCTGCTTATCAAAGGGGACAATTCATGCTTTCTACCAGAAGACCAGCTCTCCTCAATGAGACCTTGAAATTCCCTCCCTCCTATTTTGCACTAGCCATTAAAATAAAAAAAAAGATAAATAAGTGGGTGGTAGTTTTGGGTGAGCAGTGCTAGGAAGTCCAATCATCTGACTCGATGTGTCTGCTTTTATCTTAACCTAAATCCCTTGATTCCCCTTCTGTAGTCCTCTGTTGTTGAGCTAATGAATTGCATTGCATTTCTCTTACTCCAGCTGCTGAGGTCATCCAATTTATCCTGTATAATTTCACAGGCCTTGTCTGTTCTCACAATACCTCCTAGCTTGATGCCATTTGCAAGGTTCATCAGCACAAGCCTACCTCGTTCCCCAGATCACAAATAAAAATATTGCATAAAATAAGCCCTAAGGCTGATCCCCCAGGGACTTCACTGGTTACTCCAAATAGAAAAATTTGCCTTCGAGCAAATTCCTTTGTGCTCTTCCCTCTAACATGCCCCTTTATAATATGCATGCCAATACTCATCTTTCATAGATGAAGAAATAATTTCTTTTAGAGCACTGAGCAGTAGGGGTGTGCACAGAACCATTTGGCCCGGTTTGGTTCAAGGCTGGACCGGCCTCGAACGGAACCGGGCCAGTTCAGTCCGGCCCCCATCAACACCCCTCCCCCAGTCCAGTCCCAGACCGGTCCGTGAACTTTTTAAAAAAATTAAAATGTAAAAAGGAACTACCTGTAGCCCCTTCGGGGGCCTTGCTGTAACCACGGTGTGTGTGTGTGTGTGTCCACATGGGTTCCCTCTCCCCCCGCTGGCCTCCCTCATCACCATCACGGCCAGGTAAACGTAGTCTTGTTGGCTCTTTCGGGCCTCGGTAAAAGCGAGCGGCCATGCATGCACAAATGCACTCTGCGAGGCCAGAGGCCAGGCCAGGCATTGCAGAGGGCATTTGTGCATGTGCGGAGGCAGCCAAAATGGCGGCCACTCACTTTTACAGAGGCCCAAAAGGGCCAAGAAGACTACGTTTACCCATCCGTGGCGGTGATGAGGGAGGCTGGAGGCGGGAGGGGGAACCTGCACAGACACACACACCCCCGGCTACAGCAAACCCCCCGAAGGGGCTACAGGTAGTTCCTTTTTAAATTTAATTGTTTTAAAAAAGTTCGCAGACCTGCCGGACTGGTCCTGGCGGTCCGGTTCCAGTCTGGATGGAACTGGGGTGGGGGTTCGGTTCAATCACGAACCCATGAACCCCCGGACCGAACCGTCGGACCATGGACCACTGTGCCGGTTCTGCACATCCCTACTGAGCAGGCCAGAATCGCAGGTCTGCATATGTTTAGATGCTGCATTGGACACAACCCTGTTCTCATGTGTTACATAAGAACAGCCCTGCTGGATCAGGCCCGAGGCCCATCTAGTCCAGTATTCTGTTTCCCACAGTGACCCTCCAGATGTCTCTGGAAGGCCCACAGGCAAGAGGTATGTGCATGCCCTCTTTCCTGCTGTCGCTCCCTTGCAACTGGTTTTGAGAGGCATCGTGCCTCTGAGGCTGGAAGTGGCTGATAGCCCCCAGACATTTAGCCATTGATAGACCATGAATTTGTCTAAGCTTGAGTTTGCGGGCGTGGCAAGGCACATGGGGAACTGGACTGAAGCCCCTGCAAGTGTATTATGTCCATGCCACGGGGTGACCCAAGGTATTGCAGTGCCTGAGATCAGATACCCAATATTGCCTTGCGCCCTGTCCCTAGTGGGGGCCAGCTCCCTCTCAAAACCAAACCTTGCAAGCTTTGAAAATGGTAAAGGGACTGAGGAGGAAGGAACACTGAGAAGGAAGGTTAGCAGACAGCTCCGAGTCTGTTTCTGGGACCAGTTCAAAGTGCTGGTTTTAATCTTTAAAGCCCTAAATGGCTTGGGTCCGGGTTACCTGAGAGAACATCTTGCCCCATGTGTCCCTACCTGTATCTGTACCTTAAGATCTTCTTCAGACCTTAAGATCTTATGCCCCTGCCAAAAGAGGTGTGATGCATAGCTACTAGGGAGAGGGCCCTTTCGGTGATGGCACCCTGTTTCTGGAATAGCCTTCCCAGTGAGCTTTGCCTGGCAGCATCACCAGAGGTGCATCTAGGTAATTTTGGAGCCTCAACCATTGGAGCCCCCCCACCCCGCTCCCCTGCAAATTAAGCATCATCATCCTCAGCCAGGACAGACTAAACAGGATGGGGCGGGGTAAGGACTGTGGAGGCCCTGGGCTTCGGCCCATAAGTCCAAGGGCAAGAGCGCCTCTGATCATCACTTTGTTCTTTTAGACGCCAAGTGAAGACGTTTCACTCCACTCAGGCCTTTTAAATTTGATTTTTAAAACTGACTTTTAAAAAGCGTTTGAATTGTTTTGTTCTGTGTTTTGTTTTTTGTTGTGGGTTTTCCTTTTTCTTTCGATGTGTTGTGATTTCATGTGTTTTATGTTTCTTTACTCAATGTTTTAATGCTGTGTTGTGAGCTGCCCAGAGAACAATTTGTTATGGGGTGGCTAAAAAACATAAAAAAATGGTTGTTATTATTGTTGTTTTTATTACTAGCACCACCAGAGGCATCCTCCTTTCCTTGTGCTTCTTCCAAGCTTTGCAAGGAGTGTGAGGAGAGGGCCTCCCTTGCAGAGCTTTCAGAACTCAGGTGGGTCCTGAAGAGTTGCACAAATGCAGCAGCAGGGGGCCCTCTTACCACTCCTGAGGTAACTGCCTCAACTTACCTCATGAAAAGGCTGCCTCTCTGCCATGCTGCAATGTGCCTGGCATGGCCTAGAAAGGCAAGGACAGCCCCAAACAGGTTTTCAGTGGTCCAGGCCCTCTCCTGAAGGATGCTTTCATTATGCACAGTGTTCAGAGAGTTAACATGGGAGGGCAGAGGCAGCACAGCCTAGCTGTTTCAACTGCTGTGGGTGGTGTTCAGCTGAAGGAGAAGCACCCACTAACCTGCTGCTGCCTGGTGAACCTCCCCAATGGTCCTCCAAGATTTAACTACAGGAGTTGACGGTAGTAGCCATGAGGTACTGCCTGGGACATTTTAGAATTGGACTGTTGCTGAGAAGGGAGGCTTCCTGGGCAGTGGTGAACTGTAGAGGTGGATGCTGACACTCCAGGGGTTTCAGAGGTCTGTTGGGTGGACCCTTCAGTGGGCCTTATCCCTCAGGCAACTGCCTGACTTGGCTAATGTTCACACCACTCCTGTCTGGAAGCTAGCTTTCTAGGTGTAGGGAGATATTGATCCCAGAGGCATTCTTATCCCTGGACTTTGGGGCCAAAGTCCAGGGCCTCCACAGCCCCGGGAGTCCACAAATCCTCCTCAGTTTGTTCTGGGTGGTGTGGTCATCAGGCTGAGCATGATGATGCTTAATTTGCAGGGGAGGGGGGCCTCCAAAGGCCTTTAGGTCCAGGCTCCAAAATTACCTAGGTGCACCTCCGTTCACATCTGTAACAACTAACATGGTTACAAAACGTTATCAGTTGGTTCCACTGTCAGCTGGGATTGTCAGTATCATCTGGGGGGATGAATGCTCTTTGTGGTATTTGACAAGGCCTATACCCCGAGAGATGGGGTGGGGAAAGGTGATAGCATTCCAATACTTTCCACTTTCAGTGTGTTATCATGCTTTTATTGCCCTGACCACTGGGCCTGCAGTGGCCAAATTTGCAATGGTGTTCTAAAAGCTTTTTAAAGTTTTAACAACATGATGACTATAACAATTTATCTGTGCTGTCAGATGAATGGAAATGGAAATTGGCAGGAATGTCCTCCAAATATTGCTCCATGGAGAGAAGACAACCATTTGTTCATTGTGACCCTAACTCTGACCCTTACTCTAACCCTCTCCACAGGACTGCAATTTTATTTAATTGTTTGGGGGATAGGGATAAAGAATAGAGATGGGCCCGGACCAGTCCGGAGGCCATTTAAAAAGCCTCCGGACCGGTCTGGACCTGGGTGGTTCGGTTCGGGGGGGGGCTTCTTTAAGAGCGGCGGGAGGGCTTACTTACCCCTCCTGCCGCTTTCCCACTCTTTCACCGTAATCTCTAGATTAATTGGGGTGGCAGGACACCAGCCGCCCCTGCCGCCCCCCCGCGACTGGATTAGGGGCCAAATCGGCCCAAACTACTGCCGATGACAACGACGACCACCCACCCAACCACCCAACACAAGGCCCGATTTTGGGCCAAGGTAGCCACGGGGGGTGACCTGATTAGGGGCCAAATCGGCCCAAACTACAGCCACCGCGGCCGCCGTCGCCCGCCCACCCTCCCAGCCGCCCAAGTCCTCACCATAAGAAGGCCCACGTCAGTCGGGCCGATCAGGGCCCCACAATTCTAAAAGGAGAGGAGCTCGCAAACAGAGCTCCTCTCTCTGCAAAGTCTCAGCCCGAACTGGGGCTTTAGGCGCAAAGGACGCCTGGGAGTTCCGACGCTCTTCGGAACTCCCAGGCGTCCTTTGCACCTAAAGCCCCAGTTCGGGCTGAGACTTTGCAGAGAGAGGAGCTCTGTTTGCGAGCTCCTCTCTTTTTAGAATTGTGGGGCCCTGATCGGCCCGACTGATGCGGGCCTTCTCATGGTGAGGACTCGGGCAGCTGGGAGGGTGGGCGGCGGCGGCAGCTGTAGTTTGGGCCGATTTGGCCCCTAATCAGGTCACCCCCCGTGGCTACCTTGGCCTGAAATTGGGCCTTGTGTTGGGCAGTTGGGTGGGTGGGTGGTGGCCGCGGCAGTAGTTGGGGCTGATTTGGCCCCTAATCCAGTCGCGGGGGGCGGCGGGGGCGGCTGGTGTCCTGCCGCCCCAATTAATCTAGAGATTACGGCGAAAGAGCGGGAAAGCGGTGGGAGGGGTAAGTAAGCCCTCCCGCCGCTCTTAAAGGTACCCACCCACCCAGTGCCGGATCGCAGTTGGCAGTTCCGTGCACACCCCTAATAAAGAATGGGTGATAACACAGAGAAAGCTGTAAGTGCAACCAGGCTATCACCTATTTTCCATCTCTGGGGGGTAGATGTTTCCAAAAATCATGATGAGCATTCATCCCCCGAGGTGGCACCAATGCCCAAAATGTATGGACCTGCCTCATGGGCTAATTCAAACTGGCCTTCTATGATAGCTGGTGAGGATGTCAGGTGCTGTAAAGGTTATGGACTCATTGCCAACAAAGAGCCAGAAAAGGAACCACTCAGAAAAGGCCGAAGGAAGCAGCTCCATTAATTGGACGAAATCAATGCCTTCAAAGCAATGGCCAAGGGGAAGAGGTAAAGATTTTGCATCTTAGGGGTGCTTTCCAAACAAATGTCTGCTGCACATTTGGGCCATGACTTGAACCTGAAAAAGGGCCTGCTAAGTCCCACTGGAGGCTGTGGATACAAGAGCTCTTCAATTCCAATAAATCCAGAAAATTGACATTTCCAGAAATAGTTACCTTTTAGTCTATTTCCAGATAATTACAACCCTTGAGAATTAGAAGCATTAAGCACACGTCGAGTCTTCTGCAACCTCCAGGGTATGATTCAGCTTGCAGCAGCCGCACCCCTTTCCTGTCTCTACTGGCTAATTATCAGATTTCTTCTTTCATGCACAGGATGCCGAGAAGCTAAAGCACAGGAATACTTTGCAAACTTTTTGTGGTATAAAAGTTTTGAGGGGAGGGAGACTTACAAGCATGCAAAGGAAATTGACCTCAACAGGTTATTCTTTCCAAAGTGCTGTGCGTGCTGGATCTGAGCAAGTCTGCACCAAACGGGACTGCAGGTGAACATATTTTAAAGGAGGCAGGGCTTCTTTAAGCACCCCTTTAAGAACTCAGCAGATGTCAGACATGTGTTCTATTGGAAAACCCTTCCAGCTTGCTCTTCTGCTTCTGCAACTTCCAAAGTTCCACATCATCAGCGGCAAATTAAGCATGTGCAAAATGCACATGGCTCCATTTTGCAGTTCAATTTCCTGAATGGCACCAATGGCCTGCCATGGAGGAACTAGCTGCCAATCTGAATATTGGCGCATTCACATTGTGCACCCATTCGTTTCATATAATATGAACACAAGAGGCTGCCTTATGGAGCCTTGGTCATTATGGAGCCATTGGTCATAATTGCATTCAGGGGCGTATCTAGGGTAGGGCAGGCAGGGCAGATGCCCCAGGCACCACTTGAAAGGGGGCACCATTTTTCTAAAATTATTTTTTTTAAAAAATGGCTGCTGAAAACAAAATGGCCACTGTGCATGCTCAAATGGCCTCTGTGAGGCCCTAGGCCATGCCAGGCCTCGCAGAGGCCATTTGAGCATGTGCAGTGGCCATTTTGTTTTCAGTGGCCATTTTAAAAATAAATATATATATTTAAAAATGGCCTCCACACATGCTCAAATGGTCCCTGTGAGGCCCTAGAGGCCAGAATGGGGAGGGGAAACCTTTGCAGACCCACCCACCCCATGGCCTTTAAGAAGCCACCCGAAGGGGCTACAAGTATTTTTTTTAATTTTTAAAATATAATATAAGTCACTGTACACATATTCAGTTTGGCACTATGTATAGAGAATCAGATGGGTGTCAGATGTTTGGACAGGGGGTGCAATTTCACTGCTTGCCCTAGGCACTATTTCCCCTAGATACGCCTCTGATTGCATTATGACCAATGGAGACAGACCATTGGTCCACCAAGCTCAATATTGTCTACTCTGGCAGCAGCTCTCTAGGGCTTAAGGCAGGAGTCTTCCCCAGACCCAGTGAACCTGGGACCTTCTGCATGCAACACAGATGTTCTTCCACTGAGCTGTGATCCCAACCTTCAAGGAGAATATCTTACAGCACTCACATGTAGCCATCCATCCAAATGTACACCAAAGCAGCCCCTGCTTAGCAATGGGAACAATCCATACTTGCTACCATAAGACCAGCTCTCCTCCCCAAGGATCACTTTCTCTTATCAAACAGCTGTCCCAGATTTCCATGCATGGGTGTTTTGTCACACAGAGATGCTTCCCAAATAATTTGGATGTCTCTCCCCATCTTGAGGGTCTGAAATACCTGGTGGTGTTTCTGAAGCAGGACCTGGTATGCCCTCAGCCTCCTCTAGTGACCATGAAGAGTGGCAGAACAGCAATGGACCCAGCTGATACTGAGCCAGATCCTGAGAGGGCTGAAGAGATGGTGCACCTAATGACCACATCTGTAAAACCAAAGCCCCCCAAATAATAAAAACATAAGAACAGCCCTGCTGGATCAGGCCCAAGGCCCATCTAGTCCAGCATTCTGTTTCACACAGTGACCCACCAGATGCCACTGGAAGCCTACAGGCAGAGTTGAGGGCATGCCCTCTCTCCTGCTGTTACTCCCCTGCAACTGGTACTCAGAGGCATTCTGCCTTGGAGGCTGGAGGTGGCCTATAGCCCTCCAACTAGTAGCTGTTGAGAGACCTCTCCTCCATGAAGTTATCCAGACTCCTCTTAAAGCCATCCAGGTTGCTGGCTGTCACCATATCTTGTGGCAGAGAATTCCACAAGTGGATTATGCGTTGTGTGAAAAAGTACTTCCGTTTGTTGGTCCTAGATTTTCCAGCAATCAATTTCATGGGATGACCCCTGGTTCTAGTGTTATGTGAGAGGGAGAAGAATTTCTCTTGATCCACTTTCTCCATATCATGCATGATTATATAGACCTCTATCATGTCTCCCCACAGTTGTCTTTTTTCTAAATTAAATAGCCCCAGGTGTGGTAGCCTAGCCTCATAGGGAAGGTGCTCTAGGCCCCTGATCATCTTGGTTTCCCTCTTCTGCACCTTTTCCAGTTCTACAATGTCCTTTTTTAGATGTGGTGACCAGAATTCTACGCAGTACTCCAGGTGTGGCTGCACCATAGTTACACTCTTGGAAACAGTCTCGGAAGCTATACTCTCGGAAACAGAACCCTTGGAGGAGGTAACTCCATGCTGTTCTGCATCCTCCCTGATACCTACACATCAGCACTGGTGACTGTTGAGGCACAATAAGCTGGAGAGGTGGAGGAGGATTGCCCAACTCCAAGCCAGAAGTTTGCCATTTTCGTGTCTAAGCTTGCTGAAAGGTGGAGCCTGGGGGGTGGGGTTGATTGAGCTCAAAGGTATTTCAGAGCTCAATCAGTGTCTGGCTGTTGTCAGCTCAGTCTTTCCCAGGGACCTGTCCATGGTCCAATCTAGCTGTGTGCATGGAATCATCTGGCCCGGTTTGGTTCAAGGCTGCAGTGGCCTTGAATGGAACCGGACCAGTTCGATCCGGCCACCATTGAGGCCCTCCCCCCCCCCCCCCCGCCCAGTCCAATCTGGTGGGAGTCTGCAATTTTTATTTTTTTTAAAAAAAATTAAAATTAAAATGAAATACCTGTAGCCCCTTCAGGGGGCTTGCTGTAGCCCAGGGGTGAGGTGTTCCACGAAGGTTCTCTCTTCCCCCACCGGCCTCCCTCATCACCGCCGCAGCCGGGTAAATGTAGTATTTTTGGCCCTTTGGGGCCTCTGTAAAGGCGAGCGGCAGCCATTTTGGCTGCCGCTGCGCATGCACAAAGGCCCTCTGCTAGGCCATAGGTCAAAAATACTACATTTACCCGGCTGCAGCGGTGATGAGGGAGGCCAGCGGGGGGAGAGGGACCCCTCGTGGACACACACACACCGCTGCAGCCTACAGCAAGCCCCCCGAAGGGGCTACAGGTATTTCACTTTAATTTTAATTTTTTTTATTTAAAAAAATTCGTGGACCTGTCCAGTGGTTCGGTTCTGGTCTGGACGGAACCAGGGGTGTATGTGTTTGATCCTGAACCCCCGGACCTCCGGACCGAACTGCCGGACTGCCGGACCACGGACTGGTTTTGCACATCCCTAGCCCAATCTTGACCCACCCTGCCTCATTAGCTGCCAGACCGGGTGGACTCTGTGCCACAGGATGGGGCTGGACAGAACGAATGCACTAGGCAGCATTCACTGTTCAGCTCCTTTAGTTCCAGATTTTGAACAGAGCACTTTCCGTGCAATCTGTCCTCTTGGTTCATTAATGTCTTTCCTCCACATGCTGCGTGTGCATGAGTGGGTTGGTTAAACATGTAAAAATGTGACCTCTATGTGATTGCATGCATGATTGCATAGAACTTCTTTTTGTGCAGTGTGATAGCAATGAGTGTGTGCACTTCTGTGCCATTATAAAACACCACATCAAAAAAGCAAGCACGATGTGATTGTGTGTTAGCTGCTGCCGGCCTGGGTTACTCTGAGTGAGGCCAGTGGTGGGGGGGAGCTACCACTGCCCCTGACACACACACCCCACAGCCACCACCCCCACCAATCATCCTTGTGAGTACCCCTGACTCCCTTCACACACCCTCTAGCCCTAGGGAAGCCCCCTTGCCCCTTTACTTGTAAAGGGGAATCCTCACCAGATTCCCCTTTACCATTAATCCTCTGAACTGGTCTGAACTGGTCCGGTTCAAACTCAGACCATCACCCCCTTTTGGGGGCTGGGCTGGTTTGAACCTGGACCACTCGACACCCCCCCTTCAGTTTGAGAAACCGAGATTCAAACCAGACCTGTTTGCACATCCCTAATCCGCAGGAGTCCATGTGTGCATCAGTGAATGTCCACTCTGACATCTGTGGCTGCTTTTTAGAAACAACTAAAGACTTTTCTATTTGTTCAGGCTTTTACCCTTAGGGGCTGCTGCTGGGTCTCAGCCCTCCTGCTTCTGTTTGTCTTTTTTATGGTGTGGTTTTTGTGTGTGTTTGTTTGTTTTAGTTTTATGGTTTTTACTGTTTAACTTAAGATTTTAAATGTGATTTTTATGGACTTTTATTTTATTTTAAACTGCCTTGGGATGCCTTATGAAAGGTGGTATAAAAACTGAACAATAAATAAATAGATAAATTGCACACAGTAAGCTTTCTTGATATGATTATATGCATGAAAGCATCCAGGTGACTTTGTTGCAAAGTTTCATCAGTGCTCACATGTGCCTTGGTAATACAGAGGGAGGAGATTATTCAAATAGACAGAAGGAACTGAGAACTTTGGCAAACTGGGCACATGTTCCAATTCCAGAATTAATTTAAGCAAGTCTCCTAATTAAACATGAAGTTAGGAATGGAACTTCCCTTCCTGAAGACATTCAGTTGGCCTCCCTTTCTGGCTCCAAATCTCACTTGCCCAGGAACTGTAGATCTGAAAGAGAGCACACCAATGACCAAAGTGGAGAGGGCTGAGGGAAAGCAGGAGACTACCTGCCTTCTTCCAGATAATCCAAGCCTCTTCTGGGCTCTTCTGTCCTCACATCCAGATGAACTGCATGCAGTGAGTGGCATGGTGAGTAGGAGTGGGTGGAAAGAAGCCAGGCCTCCAGAAATCCCACAATGCACTGCACAAGCAGCACAGTGCACTGGGAAAGTTGTTTCTACCAGGCTGTTCCTCTCCCCCACCACCCCAGCTCCATGGCCAAGATGGCTGCCGGCAGCCTGGCAGCATCCATAAGACCAGAAAGTGTGATAGGAGGCATGCACTTGTCCTCCTACCTTAATTTATGCCTAGGTAGAAAAGCAGGGCTACCTGGGGGAGAAGCAGTGGGATTGGGAGCAATCCTGGCACTTCTCACAACCAGCCTCACTTGGGCTAGCCCTGTTCTACCCAGGTAGGGCCAGTTGTTGTGAGAACAACCTCAGTGGCTGCTGCTATCAGCTGTGTGCACTCCTGGGTTTCTTTAACTGTAGTGTTGCAATTGTATTAATGTCATCCACTGTAAGCCACCTTCAAGATGAATCAGTTGAAAGGCAGTGTATTATACAACAAATGAACAAATCAAAATTCTAGTCAATCTGAACTGGGAGACAACAAGTGGTCTCTTCTTAATCGTAGCTGCGTTTTTGTTTTAGCAGTTTGTTATAATTGAAGTTTCATTGCTGTTTTTAGCTTGTTGTTAGCCACCTTGAGGTCTTCAGATGAAGGGTGGTAGAAAGACATAAATAAGCAAGCAAGCAAACAGTCTACACATTCATAATAGAAATAGTAGTCATTGTAGTATTAGGCAGGGGCGTAGGAACTATTGAGCAAGGGGGAACAATTGTCCCCAGGCCCCAAGGGTCTGGGGGCCCACCAGTGAGGGCTACCCCTCACCCCTTGCCTTCCTCCTTCACCCGGCCAGCAAGCAAAGCACGTGCCATCTGGGAGTGTGAGGCTTGCCCCTCTCCTCTCTAGCCAATGTTACAATGAAATGCTGGTTGGGGAAGGATGGACTCCCTCCCCAGGCATTGGTCCCTCCCCTGCATCTGACATCAGATGGAAATGGGGTAGGGCCAGTGCTGAGAACGGGGGTGACATAGCCCTGGCATAGTTTCATTTTCCCTGTCAGTGGTTGGTGGAATAGCTGAAAGGAAACCCCTTTCCAGGGAAAGTTGCTCCCTTTCGGTGATTCCACTAACCACTCACAGGGGAAATGAAAGTTTGCCGGGGCTGTGAAAGTCTCATTTTTGGCACTGGTCCTGCCCCCTTGCATCTGACATCAGACACAGGGGTGTGGCTTGGGGTGTGTGCACTTTGCGCGTGCAAAGGAACATCCAGGCGGAGCCTCTGGTCAGACTTTGTCCCCTGGCCGCCACCAAGCTCCCTACATCCCTGAGTAGTTGTACTAGTAGTAGTGGCAGAAGAAGAGTTCCTTGCCAGAGCACCCTGCCTCTTCATTTCTCTACCTCTTACTCCCTCTTAGTATTTGTTCCCAGTCCTCAGCCTGCCCCATTCTGAGGCTTTATTCCCACCCAAACTCACAGTCTCCCCTTCCCTCACAGAAAGCCAGATTGCAAACTGCGAAGTTCCCAGAGCAAGTGAACCTTCCGCGCCAGCACACCTGCTCAGGCAATCAGCGTTGGAAGCTTTACTGCCACAAGCACAATACAATATAGATTGTGCTTTTTATTAAATGCTTCCACTGTAGTGCTAAGAAGATAAAATTCCAAGGCGCTCACAGCACTACGAGGGCCTTTTCCTTCCGCTTAGCTTTGTTGCTGCTGCAGATGCTATAAAAATAATGTTTTCAATAATATATGGCCTCTTGGATAGTCAGAACTCTCTTGGTAAAATATAGATGAGAACACTCCCTCCAACCAACATCTATGATTCATTTATTATTGCTTGCTTTGCAAGGAATGTTGGGAAGTCCGGTCCAGCGCTTGGTGTCTGTTGTTTCTGTGAGACTGTATCTTCAACCTCTCTTCCTGCCCTTTGGGCAATCTTTTAATTTAGGAATATTTTCAAATGGAAATCTAGGCTTTTTAATGCTGTTGTTCACAATGTGTCAACAACCCTGGAAACCAGCGAAGAATAGAAATTAAAATGCATTGTGGTATCATTAATTCTTCAATTATTAAACAAGGGCTCATTAAATAAGCTACCTCTAATGGGTCAACCAAAAGATTATGCACCCGACATTCAGATTTTTACCATTGACCTTCTGTACTTATATGTTATAATCAGTAATTCCAATGCTAACCTTTCGTTCCGGGTATATTAATAATACATTGCCAGGCCAACAATAGATGGAACATGAAAGGAATATCTCCAAGCTCTGGAGTGGTGCCTTTTTCATCATGAAATGTTAATTATTGCCAGCCTTTTGCAACTGTAATTGGGGTGGGCGGGCGGAGAATGCAGCACAAACAGAACTGTATTTATATATAATTTCAAATCAAAAGCCTTGACTGGGACTCACAAATCGTGATAAATTGCAAACTATGCTTAGCTTACTGAACTATAATAAATGTATATTTTTTGCATTGAGACACTGATACATGTTTTGACTAATTGCCCACATATGGCAGAGGCTTTGGTCTATGTGCCATCACTTGCAGAAGTGAAACTGACAAGGACAGTAACAAGAGACAGAGCCTTTTTAGTGGTGATGCCCTGGTCATGGAATCCTCTCCCTGGGATACCTGGCTGGCACTTATGGGGTGGATTCACATGGCAGCCAGAAGGTAAGGTGACAGGAACTGGAGTTTCCCATAGAGAGCATGCTCCTGGATATCCATCTGCACAGGAAACAGGTGTCACGAGCCTGTGGGGACATATTGGGGAAGAAACCCTCTAAAAGCAGCAGCAACAAAGGTCACTGTAGAATCCAATGGAATGAGTTGTGGTATGTACGGAGGAGGGAGTGGGGTGGAATCAGGAATATTAATAGTTTAATGAAATAGATGTTATGTACAGAGGGGCAAGCACAGGCTGCTTTTCCATGCTCTTGCTGCTGGCTGTTGGTTAACCCCACCTCTACTCCAGGACTGGAATACGACTAACTAAAGCCCCATTCAAAAGCTGGCCTGGATCAAGGAATAGATTAACCAAAAGCACCACAGTCATGCATCAGATGCATGAATGTGGAAATAACCAATGAAGAGCACTTAAGAGAGGGGAATCAGGATTATACCAATCACAAAAGTATGTAAACAGGTGCTAACAAATTAGAATATGAAAATAATCTTGTATGGGGATCGTGGGTGTGGGGGTGGAGGAACGAATGAATCGGGGCACAGCTCTGGCCTGTACGAGCCTTACCAGTACTGGAGGGCCCCAGCGGGAGGGGCGGGGGTATTGGCACTGCCATGACAGCCGATGCCCTGGACTGGCCCGTGAAGCGGGCAAGCAAGATCTCGCCTAGGAATGGTGCGATCTTGCAAGAGCTTGTGGCGGGGCGGGGGGTGTCTCATGAGAACTTGGCCTGAAGCCTCAGAGTCGGCCGAAATCCTGCAAGAGTTGTCCCAGTTGTTGGGAGGTATTTAGAGAATCGTTGGCCAGTGATGAGTGGCCAGTATACAATGAGGACTAGAGCTGGCAAGAGCCCTGGGATTTGTAGGCAGGCCAGAGGCAGCACTTCCTAAAAGAGCTTGTGAAAGCAACAAGCCCTGGCTGTAGGAATGCTCTCCACCTCCTTGAGGACTCCGAGGCACCAGTCAGGATCAGCCCGGGCAATAACCGGGGGCAGCAAAAGCAAAAGGGGAATGTGACATATCTTTCCAAGGAAAAGAGGATATAAAAGAATATGAATACCAACAATCAGGGTCGCCGTTTTCCACATGGGCCTCTAGGGGTATACTGTCGTCATTGGTCACCATCCACCAGCTTCATGATTGGATGCTGGTGTTTTAAATCAAATTAAGCATGCTGTCTGCTGGCTTGATACAACTGCTAGACATTCTTATCAAGTCCATTTTTCCTTGGATAGGATTTTAAGTTTTTGTTTGGTCTGTTTTCTTTGTGGGCCAAGAGGGCAAACAGGCGTGGAGGACCTAACAACAAATCTCACTGTTCCTCTTCTAGGGTGCTGGCCATACCTCAATAAATGAGAATTATTTAGACACACATATAATCTAATTCATTAACTACACACACGCGCGCACACACACACACTTCAGCATTTAATTGAGCAGTGTTAATTGATTAAAAATCTTCTGAACAGCTAAAAGGGCACCCCACATTTGAAAAAGAAGTTAGTTCTTTTTATTATAAATACTAAAGAAAACACTGTGGATAGTAGGCACCATCTTAGAGGAGGCTTCCACTTCAGTCTCTCACAGAGAAGTCCTGTTCTAAGCTGGATCCTGCTGCAAGATATATGTGGATCAGCTAAAATTTATAATGGGTTCCCCCTTCTCTTGAGAATAACCAAAAAATTAAATGATCAATCAAATTTAATTTGATTAATCACAAACAGCCACATAATGGTTCAGATCAGGGGTAACCACAATTTATTGTTGCAAAAACTGCTGGAGAGCCAAGATTGGCATAAATCCTTTGGATGGGGCAGTCTATGAACGTAATAAATAAATAATTGCACCCGGACCTGCAGTTAGTTGAGAACTTCTGTTAGGCTGCTCCCTCACGGCACTGATGCATCCTTGCTTGGTATATCAGCCAATAATGCACAATAATGCAAACTAGTGGATCTAGTTTGCTGCCGTTTCTGCCTCACCGCCATTCCCCCCTGCCTGCACCATTTCCTGCCCACCGCTTCCCCTGCCTGCCCACCCACTGCTGCCATTGTTGTTTTCTTCCCACCCAGCCTCCACTACCTTCTTCTGCCTGCCTACCCCCACCGTTTTCTCTGCCTGCCAGCCAGCCATTCACCACCGTCTTTCTCCCCTGCTGGACCACTGGCCCGGCTGCCACCGCTGCCATTTTCTTCCCTCTCACCCATCCCCATCACTATCCAACAGCTACTCATGAACTCTCATGAGAGCTGCCACGCATGGGATTAACGATGGGTACGCCTAAGAGAAATAGATAGATAGATAGATAGATAGATAGATAGATAGATAGATAGATAGATAGATAGATAATGCATTCTATATCAAATGTAATTTTGCCCGAAGTTGCTGCCTTCCTGAGCTGTAAAAATTTCACAGCTGATGCCCTGTATTTAAAATATTTCTAGGACTTTAGTGCAGAAAATAGGTTCCTTCAGGAAACTGATAAATTAGCACAATGTTTGACATCAAATAAATTCCTATTGGTATCATGCTTTTCTTTTTGAAATCACACAGCATGGCATGAAAAGGAATTGTGTTTCATTGTATGGCATATAATTAAAACCAATGCCGTTGCATAAGACAATTGTATTGGCTGAGGTTTGGAAAGGAAGTAAAATGAACCATTTTCCAGGGCTGCCTGATCTGCATAGTGACAAAAGTTATTAAGGGAGCTGGAGTTAAATGGCATTCTCTTTGCTCCCTGTGGAGATGTACTTGGGCTGGAGATCTGTGGCATATTAATAAAAAAAAAAAAGACACTTGTGCTTTTTCATATATTAGGCTGGCTCCATATTAGGCTGGCTGGCAGAAAATTATTACAATCTGGCTTGACAGTTACATCATAAATATAAATGTGATATTTGTTTTTAGGGTCAGTTCCTACAAACTGGATATCCCATGCAATGGCCTCCAAGAGTTGGCAGGGTTAGCAACTCAGCAGGGGGTCACACAGAGAACTGGCAACTTCAGATGAGGGGTATCAGGGGATCAATTACAATAGGATTAGGGGGATGAATGTCCCTGGCCTGAGCCCCTGGGGGTGCTACATGACCGTCTGCTCTTCATTTCCCCTCTCTTGACACCTGGACTCACTAGTGTACTGCTGGCTCCTGATAGAAGATTCATCTTGGCTTCAAGCAAAAGGCATCTACTCCAGTTGGGAAGTGGGGAGGAGTGTCAGGCAGCGTCCCTCCCTTCTTCTCTCCTCATGAATGGTTGGCTGTTGCTCAGGTTCCGCTCACCCCTTCTTCAGCTTGACTGACAGGATCAACAGTGAGGGAAATTTTGCTGATAGGGATGTGCAAAATGTTTCAGGTACAAAACGTTTTGTCCCCAAAACAACCCGTTTCAGGTGTTTTGTAGACAAAACAAAACACCCATTTTCCAGATCCAATAGTTTTGTATACAAAACAAAATGTCCCTGTTTCGGCTACAAAACGTTTTGTTGTTTTGGACTTCCATTTTGTGACGATCTCTGAGTCAGTCTCCATTTTGTGTTAGACATTTCTTTGAATTTCCTGCCCTTCTAGCCTTCCAATTGGTGACCTAAAGCATGGGCTGACCTGCTGGCGATTCCCTCCTTGTTCCCCATTGGGTTTTTTTTGGCTCTTGCCACTCTTTACCAACCCCACATTGGCCTGGGGAAGGGTTGAAGAAGGGGCAAAGTTGGGAGGGAGTTCAAGGAGGGGTTTTCAATTCATTCAACAAGTTAGTAGTTGCCATTCTGCCTTTCTGCCAAGAGAGAGAGAGAGAGAGAGAGAGAGAGAGAGAGAGAGAGAGAGAGAGAGAGAGAGAGAGAGAGAGAACTAGTTTGTAGCACTGCATGCATCAAGTTGCCATGATGCCTATGCCTGCCTTGTTGCCAGTCTGAGCCCAGCCTGCCAGCCTGCAATGGCTACTGCATGCCAGCCTGGGAATGGATTCAGAGGCAGAAGAGTGGGTTGGGTGGTAGTACCCCAGTGGGTGCCTGCCAGGCTGCTACAACCCAAAGGAATTGGGCAAAGGGCTGATTATTTGTGATTTGTTGAAGTTTACGCATCTTTAAGACTTTCCTCCATAGGGAATACTGGAGGTTTCTGTTGCTTCTGAGGTGTTCTGAGTGTAGATTCTCTGGTAGCATATGAGATTTTCAACAACAAACCATGAATCCACTCTCATATGCTACCAGAGAATCTACATCTCAGAAACAACAGAACCCAGTACCCCATGGGTTAGCAACCCATGGGGGTGGTTGGCACCCTATGTGCTCTACACCACAACTTGCTCTGGGCCACCCCGGTGCCCCCCAAGTGCAGTTATGGGGCTGCTGAAACCTCCATCATTCCCTATGGGGAAGAACCTTAAAGGTGCTTAAACTCCATTAAATCTTTAAATATCAGCCCTCTGCCCAATTCCTTTGAAATAATTCTGTCAGCTTCCTTACCCCGACTGGGCACTACCATCCACCCTACTCTGCTCTGCGCCACCCCTTTCACCCCGATGTGAAGCTATACTTTTGCTGAAACCTCCATTATTCCCTATGGGAAAAATCTTAAACTTCCAAAATTCACCAAAAATCAGCCCTTTGCCCAATTCCTCCGAAATTTGGGTGATAGCTTCCACCCATTGGGCACTACCAACCCCACCCCAATAGTTTTGCCCCGGGACCATTTTTAAAATACAAAACATTTCGGATTCGGATTTTGCCATTTTGAACAAAGAACAAAATTAGGGTGTTTTGGATTAGCTGGTTTTGAACAAAGAACAAAATGGGGGTGTTTTGGATTTGGGCCAAAAACAAAACAGAAAAAAACAAAACACACAACCCTAGTTGTTGTTGTTGTTGTTGCTCTTATTTCGATTTCTATACTGCCCTTCCAAAAATAGCTCTGGGCAGTTTACACAGAGAAATAATAAATAAATAAGATGGCTCCCTGTCCCCAAAGGGCTCACATTCAAAAATGAAACATAAAATAGACACCAGCAACTGTCACTGGAAGTACTGTGCTGGGGGTGGATAGGGGCAGTTGCTCTCCCCCTGCTAAATAAAGAGAATCATCATGGTAAAAGGTGCCTCTTTGCCCAGTTAGCAGGGGTTTCTGAGCACCAGTCAGCCAATCACAAGGAGAGGAGGGTGATGTTGCCTGATACTGCTTCTCCCTTCCCTCCTACTAAGATAGCTGAAAATATCTTAAGCATGTGGACCCTTTTTTAATCCTGTCCTTTTTAAAAAGACGGGGAGGGGGGCAGGGGGCAGGGAGGCATGGGCCTTCCTGAGCGTGCACCCATTAGGACGTCCTCTGCAGATATTTTAATGCCCTTCCAGCATGTTTTTTAATTGTGTGCGAGGGGGTTGTTCATTCATATGTCCCTTTATACATGCTCTATAAGTACCTATAGCTTGTCTGCAGGGACCATTCAGATTAACAGCCCCTCACACACTGTAAAGGGACACACCAGGAAGGGATTCAGACATCCATGAAGGATATCTTGATAGGCATGCTCTTGGTGTGTCAATATAGCATACAGTATACAATTCATAATTGGTGCTTCACTATATGATTCATAATCTTGGTTGGTGCATCAATATACAATTCAATCAATTATCAACATATGATCATCAACCTACTATATATGATCACCAATATACAATTGTCAATATAGGGGAACCTCGATATTAGCGGGGGTTCTGTTCTGGATATGGAAACTGCGAATATCAAGTCATTGGGCCTTTGGGGTTGTGAGGATAAGGTTCCTGGTCGGCCAGAAAAGGCCAAAAATTGGCTAAAAATGGCCAATTGACCAAATTTTGTGTGTGGTGGGGGAAAGCTTCTTCCTGGGCTCTGCTACTCCACTTGAGTCGTGCTGTGCCTCCAAATTGGCCAAAGATTGACCAAAAACTGGCACCCCCACTTTTATTTACAAAGACGGGAGCCATTTTGTGGCTCTGTCGAAGAAAATGGTGGCCATAAATGACCTCCACTGTCATTTCTGGCCATCTCCAACCCATGGATGCATGAGGTTGGCATGTTTTGTTTTGTTTCCCCCCACGTATGCCGAGTATCTTTTTCCTGACTGTGGATACGCGAATCCGCAGATGTGGAATCCTCATTTAACAAGGTCCAACTGTATACGATTAGTAATCTTGATTGCTGTGTCAATACAAGAACATAAGAACAGCACTGCTGCTGCATCAAGCCCAAGGCCTGTCTAGTCCAGCATCCTCTTCCACACAGTGGCCCACCAGATACCTCTGAGAAACGCACAGGCAAGAGGTGAGGGCGTGCCCTTTCTCCTGCTCTTTCTCTCCTGCAACTGGTATTCAAAGGCAGCTTGCCTCTGAGGCTGGAGGTGGCCTCTAACCACCAGATTAGCAGCCACTGATAGACCTGTCCTCCATGAATATGCTTAAGCATTTTAAAGGTATCCAAGTGAGTGGCCATCACTACATCCTGTGCCTGAGAATTCCATTGATTAAATATGTACTGTGTGAAAAAGTACTTGCTTTTGTTAGTCCCATATTTCCTGGCCATCATTTTCATGGGATGACCCCTGGTTCTGGTACTGTGAGAGAGAGACAACATTTCTCTCTGTCCACTCTCTCTACTCCATGCATACTTTTATAACCTCTATCATGGGCCCTCACTGGGCCCTACTCTGTCTCAATTTCCCTTTCTTAAATCCAACCGCATCCCTCTCTAAAAGTCTCTTTCTCTTGTCTGCCTGGGAACTTATACAATTAGGATTTTAAGCTAAAACACTTCATGTATTTTTAATAGTAATATTGCTTACAACCACACATTCCTTTTGCTGTACCCCCCCTACAATTAATAGAGGTGGGTCTCACGATCAGTGAGACCTGCTTTGTCCGGGTTTACCCGCTCTCCCCACAGACGATCAAGCAGACCTGCCTGGGTGGCTGGATCGGCCGCCCACATGACTGCCGGCTATGTAATGCAGCCAAGACCGGTGGTTCCCATGGTGGGACGAAATCGGGCTAGCGAAGGCTAGCCTGATTTCATCCCATCATGTGAATAGCCTCATACTGTCTTTTGATTTTGAAACTTAAATCTTGTCTCAGTCCACAACTTTGCGCACATTTAAATCTGATGTGAAAATGACCTTTCTGAGCTAATTTCCCCATGCAAGCCCGAACGTAGATTTAGGGGTGTTCATCAATCACTCCAGGGCAGATTCATAATCTTGGTGTGTCAATATACAATTCATATTGTGTGTACTTGGGGCTGTATTGTGTGAATCAGCCCACTATAGGACAATGAGCAGAGGTGTGTTTTGAGGAGGGATTTGGAAGGACGAGAGATGGCACCATGTATATACTAAAGGAAGATGCTCCATGCAATATTTTCTGACTACAAAGATGTGATCTGTATTTTGAAGATAGTCCCAGCTGGACTATCCTCCACATCGCTCATTATCATTCACATCTTAGGCTTGTCAGCATGGGGAGGGGGAGAAGAAAGGGAGCATTTTGCAAGGTTGCATCAGTTTCCAACAAGAAAATGAGGAACTTTTCTCTCAGATCTGACCTCTTATCTCCCATCAAAGTTCTAGTAATTACATTCCTCTCTGTGTACTGACTTCCTCTGACAACATGGTATACCTTAAAAGACTCATTGCCGAGTCTATATGAGCCAGCGTCTCTAAGGTCTGCCAAACCCGCAAGAACTTCTCATTAAGATAATTAAACAGTATGATTATTGACATTCGGAAAGACACATATCTCTAAAGACAGTGAACTTGTTCACTAGCATCTAGGAAATAACAAAGAATTGGTTATATTCCCTTGGTTGAGAACTCAAGTGAATATTTGCAGATCTTTCATCCGGTTTTCCTTCTCAGTTCAGGTGGTGAACGAGCACTAATTGTCCCCTTTGCTAAGCAGGGATTCACCCTAGTTTGCTTTTGGGTGGGGGACCACATGTGAGTGCTGTCTGCTCATTCAAGATTTGTTCAAGATATTCCCCTAAGGGATGGGGCCATAGCTCAGTGGTAGAACATCTGTGTGTATGCAGAAGGTCGTCAGTTCATTCCCTGGCATCTCCAGGTAAGACTGGGAACCTGAAACATTTGAGTGCCACTGACAGTCAATGTAGACAATACAAAGCTGGATGGATCAATGCTCTGACTCAGTCTAAGGCAGTTTCCTCTGTTCCTATGTCCATGTAATGCTAAATCTTGGTTTAAAATTACACCTGCAGCAGAACCAATGTGCAAGAAGCACTGTGGATGATTGGCTCAGGTGTTAGATGCTGAGAGCAACACGTCTGGAGTTCAAAGACAGCAGCAGTCAAGTAACAGCTATATATCACAGATTAAATTAGGGTGAGCTGTGTTTGCTATTCTTTAGCTGGCTCAGCCAAGCAGCTGCATGTGTGCATGTAATATATATAAAGTACTGTCTGTCTTGCTTGTTAACCATTACTGAAATACGTTCAAACATATCTGTATCGTTCCTCTTCCTTGGTTCCTGAATATAAAAATAACCGAGGTGATGCTGGCAGTAGAGATGTGTGTGTGTGTGTGTGGAGGGGGGGGGCAACGGGCAGGAGAGAAGCATCATTAGTTTCAGTTCTGTACACATGGTGTTCTCAGTTCTGCTTTTCACCCTCTGTTTTGTCTGTGTTGTTAAATAAATGGGGAGAGCCAAAGAAGATAGATTTAGTTTCCTCTGCGTGAGGAAGAAATCTCACTCCTATGAACACATGCCTTAGGCTGAGTCAGACTATTGGTTCATAAGAACATCAGAAGAGCCCTCCTGGATCATACCAAAGAACCTAATAATATACATAGACATTTGGTGACTGGTGTGGGACTTAGGGAAGTGCGGACCGGTCCGGCAGTCCGGCGGTCTGGTCCAGGGGTTCAGGGGTTCAAGGTCGAACTGAACCACCACCCGGTTCCATCGGACCGGAACTGGACCAGTCTGCGAATTTTTTGTTTTTTGTTTTTTAAATTAAAGTATAATTTAAATACTTTTAGCCCCTACAGGGGGCTTGCTTAGGTGGCGGGGGGAGGGGTCCGCGTGGGTTCCCTCTCCTCCCACCGGCCTTCCTCATCACTGCTGTGGCCCGCCGCAGCCGAGTATCTTTGTATTTTCAGCCCTTTCGGGCCTCAGTACGAGTGCGCAGCTGCCATTTTGGCAGCTGCCGCACATGCGCCAATGCCATCTGCAAGGCCGGCCTCGCAGAGGGCATTGGTGCATGTGCAGCGGCCACCAAAATGGCGGCCACGAACTCAAATGGAGGGCCGAAAGGGCCGAAAATACTAAGATACCTGGCCGCGGCGGGCCGCAGTGGTGATGAGGAAGGCCGGCGGGGGGAGAGGGAACCCGTGCAGACCCCCCCCATGGCCTCAGCAAGCCCCCTGAAGGGGCTAAAGGTATTTAAATTATACTTTAATTTTTTAAAAAGCAAACAAAAAATTGGCGGACCAGTCTGGAACCGGACCAGACCGGACCAAGGGGTGTGTTCGATGGGGGCCGGACGAAACTGGCCCGGTTTGGTTCGAGGCCTGTCCGGCCTCAAACCAAACTGGGCCAGTCGGTTCCATGCACACCCCTAGTGGGACTGGGGTCTGGGGTGTGTGTGGATTATATCAAGGTGGGGTTGGAGGTCTGGTTTGAAGCTTGTTAGTCCTCCTTTTATTGGGTTGTGCCAGGCCTTTTGTTATAATGTGTTTGGGTTCTCTTAGGCAGGGTGATGTGGAGTGTGTGTCTGGCAGCTCTGGGGCAGCTATTACTGTTGTGGTGGTGAATAGAAGAATTGGCATTGGCAGAGCAGCTAGCTGTTACAGGGGAAGGTGAACCAGTAATTTAGTAACTGTTTCCACTCCTGGCTGCCCCTGTCTGGCCTCAGGGAGCAGTTACAACTACCCACAGAACTTAGCCTTGCTCCTCTGCAATGCTGGGTTGGTTCAGAATAAGACTGAAAGAATCCATGAATTGATCATGGATGAGGGAACTGACCTGGCTTGTATAACTGAGTCCTGGATGGGGGAGGCTAGTGGCCCAGTTTGGGCCCAGCTTCTCCCACCAGGCTATTCTGCTGTGCAGCAAGCTATGGGAAGTGGGAGGGTGTGTGTGGAGTGGCTGTGGTCCAAAAGAATACCATTTCTCTTACCAGGCCCCCTGTGTAACAGTTGACTTATATTGAGTGTGTATTTCTGAGGCTGGCAACTAGGGACAGATTGGGGATTCTGTTGGTGTACTGTTCACCCCACTGCCCAACTGACTCCCTAACTGAGCTGATGGAGCTGGTCTCGGAGTTGGTGTTGGAGTCACCCAGACTTTTAGTGCTTGGGGACTTCAATATCCATTGTGAGGCTGACTTGTCTGGTGCGGCTCAGGATTTCATAGTGGCCATGACAACTATGGGCCTATCCCAACTAGTTTCAGGACAAACTCATGTTGCCAGCTATACACCCGATTTGGTCTTTCATTCGGATCAGGGGGGTGTTTGATGGGTGGGGGATCCTGTGGTTTCCCTATTGTCATGGACAGACCACTACCTGGTTAAGGTTGGTTTCACAGTCACAATCCACCCCTGCAGGGGTGGCGGACCTATTAAGATGGTCCTCCCAAGATGACTGCTGGACCCATTGGATTCCAAAAAGCCTTGGAGGGTTCTAATGTTGGTCCTGCCAGTGATTCTGTCGATGCCCTGGTAGGAACTTGGAATAGGGAACTCACCAGGGCAGTAGACATGATTGCTCCTAAGCTTTTCTTCTGACCTGCTTTAAAAGTGGCCCCTTGGTATACCGAGGAGTTGTGGGGTCTGAAGCAGCAAGGTAGGCGACTGGAGTGCAAGTGGAGGAGAACTCGGCTCGAAATTGACAGGATACAACATAGAGCCCATTTGGAGGGTTATGCAAAAGCGGTGCATGCAGCAAAAAAACAATTCTGGTCTGCCTGCATTGTGCCTGCAGATTCGCGTTCAGCAGAGCTGTCCTGGGTTATGAGGAGTATGATTCAGGCTCCTTCCATTTCAAACCAGTCCCTAGAGACTTTGTTCTGCTGCAATGCTTTTAGTGGGTTATTTGCAGACAAAATCTCTTGTATTTCAGCCAACTTGGACTTCACTGTTTTTGCATAGTCTGTTAGGGTGGTGTCCAGCAATCCCTCTTACAGCATTAGGTTGGATCAGTTTCAAGTGATGCCTGAGCTTGATCAGTTTCAAGCTGCTTGGGGCGATACGGCCTACCACTTGTTCTCTGGATCCTTGCCTGACTTGGCTGCTTCTATCTAGCAGGGAAATTGTTGGAGATGACCTAGTTAATATCATTAACTCATCACTGAGGGAGGGTAGGATGCCTCCTTGTTTGAAGGAGGCAATGGTTAGACCACTCCTTAAGAAGCCTTCCCTAGATCCCTCAGTGATGGATAGTTATAGGCTGGTCTTCAATCCCCCATGGTTGGGCAAGGTGATTAAGAGAGTGGTGTCTAACCAGCTCCAGGCAGTTTTGGAGGAAACCAATTATCTAGACCCTTTTCAAACTGGCTTTAGAGCAAGCTGTAGAGTTGAGTATGCCTTGGTTGGCCTGATGGATGTCCTTCACCACAGAATTGATAGAAGGAGTGTGACTCTGATGGTTCTTTTGGATCTCTTGGCAGCATTCAATACCATCAACCATGGTATCCTTCTGGATTGCCTGGGGGAGTTGGGGATAGGAGGCCTTGCTTTGCAGTGGTTCTGCTCCTATCTCTCAGGCAGATACCAGATGGTGGAGCTTGGTGACAGCTGCTGTTCAAAATAGGGGCTATTACAGTATATGTAGTCCCTCAGGGGATTCCAATACATGAAACCGCTGGGTGAGGTCATCAGGAGATTTGGTGCAGGCTGTTATCAGTATGCTCATGACACCCAAATCTGTTTCCCATCATCATCATCATTATGAAATGGTATTCACTCCCTAGATACCTGCCTATGGGCAGTAATGGGCAGGATGAGGAATAACAAATTAAAGCTGAATCCAAGCAAGATGGAGGTGCTTATTGTGGGGGATCGGAAATTGAGGGATGAGTTAGATTTTCCTGTGCTGGTTGGGGTTACGCTCCCCCAGAAGGAACAGGTACACAGCTTGGGAGTTCTCTTGGATCCAGGCCTCACCCAGGTATCTCAGGTGGAGGCTATGGCCAGGAGCGCTTTCCATCAACTTCGGTTGATTTGACAACTGCATTCATTCCTTGAAAAGAATGATTTCAAAACAGAGGTGCACCAGCTGGTAACCTCCAGGCTTGACTATTGCAATGGGCTCTCTGTGGGGCCGCCTTTGTACATACCTCAGAAACTTCAGTTAGTTCAAAATGCGGCAGCCAGACTGGGCTCTGGGATAACCCGGAGAGACCATATTATGCCTGTTTTAGAACAGTTGCACTGGCTGCCAATATGTTTCTGTGCAAAATACAAAGTGCTGGTTATTACCTTTAAAGTCCTGAATGGCTTGGGTCCAGGCTACCCGAGAGAGCACCTACTTTTGTATGATGCCCATCACACGTATGATCCCCATCGCACCAGTACGTCTGGTGGCGACTTGGAACCAGGCCTTCTCTGAGGCTGCTCCTGGGCTGTGGAATGCCCTCCTGGCAGATATCGACAGCTTTTAAGAGAGCCCAGAAAACCTATTTGTTTGGCCTGGTCTTCCAAGGTTTTTAAATTCTTTTGGGGTGTTTTAATTGGTTTTAAATGGTTTTGAATTGTTTTTAACTTGTTTGTAGTGCGTTTTTGATAGTGTTTGTTTTATGTCTTTTTACACTTGTTGTGCACTGCCCAGAGCCTTTGGATGGGGTGGCCTATAGATGTTATAAATAAATAAATAAACCTTGCCTCCTGGTTACCTGAGCAGACAATTCTGTGGTGAGATACAGAAAAAATGTGCATCCCCCAACCTAGCGTTTCCCAACCTTCATTTCCCCTGCTGCTCAGCCATGGGAATGAAAGGATCCCAAGTCGCCAATAGGTGGGCTGGTGCATCTTGTCCACCAAAAATGGCTGAGAGGTCAAGGTCTGACCTCCTCAAACAATCTAGTCCCATTGAATCCTCATCATTCCCTGCCATGAAAATCCACCTTACTTGTGCGAAGGAAAGCTGATTGGGTTTTCTTGTCTCTGGGTTGGTAATTAAATAAAGGAGCTGAGTGGCAAAGATCTGTGTAGCTCACCGCAGCAAAATGCCATGTGTCATGCCCACAATGTGCACAAATCTGTGTTCAAACCACCATCAGAAGAACAGCATCTGTGGAATCTGGTGGCATCAACCAGAGATCAATGCCCAGCTTTCATTCCCAGGTGCCCTCCCCACTTCATTATTCTGCCAATCAGTTAGAAGCAATTTGCAATCAGTTTTTAAGCAACTGCACATCATTTTCTATAATTGGCACACTACATCTCTGACAAGATAAAAAATTGTGGCTGATGCCAATCAATGTCGAATGGAGCCAGATAAGGCAATCTCATTTTCATAGGAAATGCTCTATGACAGACTCTCACTTGCAACATTGGGAAACTTTGTGTGGATCACAATGATAGAATTAAGGATGCCGTGAATATCCACCATTTGCTGTTGCTGATATTAAAGAGCACTTCTTGGCTTTTGTAAGGAGAAGAAGCTTCAAATACGTAGCACTCAGAAATATAATCAGCATTTTTCTCTCCAAAAAGAAAGTGGTAATTGGACATGTAGGTGCTTGTGCCTTGATGGAAAACTACCAAGAACAGGTCCTTGTCAAAGCCTTCTCAACTCTTTATTTCAGCTCATTTGTTGATTTAATTTTTTTTAAAAAACAACTATACCCCACCGCACCACTTTTACAAAGTAACTCAATGTGGTGTGCAACACAAGTCATTTTGAAACCATAAAACATTAACATGTCAATCAGCATGTAAAATACAAAATAAATACATAAAAAGAAATTAAAACAGTCCAGCAGCAGCAAAAAACATCTAAAATAGAAAATATCACTGAAAAAAATGAGAGCAGAAACCAAAATAGTACAATCTACCAGAGAGTCAAATTGATGCAACTCAAATGCTTGTTTAAAAAGCCAAGTCTTGGCCTAAGACATGAAGATTTGCAATGAGGGGGCCATATTATTTATTTATTTATTTAGTGCATTTTTATACCGCCCCAACCCAAGGTCATAGGGCAGTTCACAACAAACAAAACCAATTAAATACTAAAAACAGTTTAAAACAAATCAATAAAGAATCCAAAATTTTAAAAGTTAAAAAGTTAAAAAGTTAAAAGGCCTGGTAAAAAAGATAAGTCTTTAGACACTTTTTAAAAGCCGCTAGAGTCTCTTATTCCCACGGGAAGCGTGTTCCAAAGTCTCAGGGTGACAACAGAGAAGGCCCGTCCCTGGGTGGCCACCAGACGACATGAAGGTAGCCACAGACGAGCCTCTCCTGATGTACGCAGTGGATGATGGGGATCATGCAGAAGAAGATGCTCTCTTAAGTACCATGGGCCTAAGCTGTTTAGGACTTTATAGGTTATAACCAGCACTTTGTATTTTGCCCGGAAACTTATTGGCAGCAGAGGCGTATCTAGGGAAAATAGCGCCTAGGGCAAGCACTGAAATTGTGCCCCCTGTACAAACATCTGACACCCAGCTTTCAGATAACTTTACCATAATATCAGCTCAAAAATACAAGTCAAGCTCATTAATCTTTTAATCTTTCAAAAACTATTTAGCAGTGGATGTAGCCAGACCAAAAAATGCTGGAAAACTACAAATTTCAGTGTGCTCATGAAATACCCAAATACTATGTGGAGGTGTACTCGGAAAACTAAACAGAAGTGCCTGTCTAATTCTCTACTATGCATTGTAGCATCACTATTACATAAGTTTTAAACAAATGGAGAATTTGACTTTTCCCAGATACTCTGAAAATAATTAAAGGATATGCAGAGTAAACTGTGTCACTGCTTGGAATATATTCTAGTATTTCAGAAAGACAGTTAAAATGAGAGAAAGAGAGTAAGAAACTCCCAGTGGGGCTTAATACTAAGGATTTCACACTGATTCAAAGACAAACTCACCATTAATAGCCATATTATTAAGACATGACATTTAACTCACTTATCACAAGAAGCAAAGTAAGAGCAAATGAATACAATCCTAGCACATAAGCTTCAGCTCAGTATTCATAAGCCCTGATTCTCTGTACATAGTGCCAAACTGAATATGTGTACAGTGACATATTAATTTAAAAAATATTTTTTTAACCTGTAGCCCCTTCAGGGGGCTTCCTAAAGGCCGTGGGGGGGGGGGTCTGCAAAGGTTCCCCCTCTCCCAACTGGCCTCTAGCACCTCGCAGGGACCATTTGAGCATGTGCGGTGCCCATTTTTTAAAATATATAATTTTCCAAAAATGGCTGCTGAAGAAAAATGGCCGCTGCACATGCTCAAATGGCCTCTGTGAGGCCTGGCATGGCCTAGGGCCTCACAGAAGCCATTTGAGCCTATGCGGTGGCCATTTCATTATCGGTGGCCATTTAAAAAAATTAATTTTTAAAAATGGCGCGCCCCCTTCAAGTGGCACCTGGGGCACATACCCTGCCTGCCCTACCTTAGATATGCTCCTGATTGGCAGCCAGTGCAACTCCTGTAATACAGGAGTAATATGGTCTCTTCGAGATGACCAGAGACTAACCTGGCTGCCACATTTTGTAATAATTGCAGTTTCTGGACTATGTACAAAGGCAGCCCCACATAGATCTCATTGCAGTAATCAGGTCTGGAGGTTTCCAGCAAGTGTACTACTGTTTTGAGATCATGATCCTCAAGAAATGGACACAGCTGGCATATCAACTGAAGCTGATAGAAAACACTTCTGGCCACCGCCTCAACCTGGGGAACCAGGGAAGGTGTGGATCCAGAAGCACTCCCAAACTGCGTACCTGTTCCTTCTGAGGAGGTGTGACCCCATCTAGAACAAGTAGATCAATATCACTTCCCGAGTGACAACCCTGCACTGTAAGTACCTCTGTCTTGTCTGGATTCAGTCTCAGTTTGTCATCCCTCATTCAGCTCATTATTGCTTCCAAGCAGGCATTCAGGAAGGATATGCCTTCTCCTGATGATGTTGACATCGAGAAATAGATGTGGGTGTCATCAGCATACTGATAACACCCTGCACCAAATCTCCTGATGATCTCTCCCAACGGTTTCATGTAGATATTAAAAAGCATTGGAGACATTATGGAGCCCTGAGGGACCCCATATAAAAGCTCAGATTTTGAAGAAGTCCCAAAGAAGTCTGTCAAGTCCCAAATGGAGATCATCCATCAGTCTGACCAAGGCAGTCTCCACCCCATAGCCCATTTGAAAACCAGTTTGAAATGGGTCTAGATAATCAGTTTCCTCCAAGACCGCCTGGAGCTGGGAGGCCACCACCCTCTCAGTCACCTTGCCCAACCATGGGAGGTTGGAGACAGGCCTGTAGCTATTAAACTCCGAGTGGTCCAAGGCAGGCTTCTTAAGAATAGGTCTAATAATTGCCTCCTTTAAACAAGGAGGCATCCTGCCCTCCCTCAGAGAGGTATCTATAATTGCTACCAGGCTCTCCACAACAACCAGATGGTATAAGCCATGTTGGGCAAGGATCAAGCAGACAGGTGGTAGGACGCAGCATTCCAAGCAGCTTGTCCACATCCTCAGGAGTCACAAACTGAAATTGATCCAGTCTAACCACACGAGAGGAGTTGCTGGATACTTCTGCATCTGACACTGCAATAACTATGGAGTCTAAATCTAGATCTAGATCGACCCGAATATGAGAGACTTTGTCCACAAAAAACTCATTAAAAACGTCACAGCAGGCAACTGCTAATTTGGCAAAGAGGCACCTTTTAACATGGTGATTCTCTTTATTTAGCAGAGGGAGAGTAACTGGCCCTATACACCCCCAGCACAGTACCTCCAGTGACTGTTGCTGGTGTCTATCTTGTGTTACTTTTTAGATTGTGAGCCCTTTTGGCAACAGGGATCCATCTTATTTATTTGTTATTTCTCTGTGTAAACTGCCCTGGGCCATTTTTGGAAGGGCGGTATATAAATCGAATAAATAAATGAATAACTGATGGTTCCAAATTCGGATTCAGCGGAGTAGGAGGCCCTACTAGCTCCCTCACAAACCTGAATAGCTCCGCTGGATGAGATCCTGAGGAAGCAGAAAAGAAACACTTCTTTGCTGCACATATAGCCAGTGCATAGATCTTTAAATGTGCTCTATGTTGCAATCTGTTGGATTCGAGTCAAGTCTTCCTCCACTTGTGCTCCATCATCTACCTTGCCACTTCAGCTCCCGCAGACCTTCCGTATACCAAGCAGGTCGGAGAGGATGCTTAGGAGCGATCATGTCTACTGCCCTGCTGAGCTGGTTATTCCAATTCTCCACCAGGGCATCAACCGGATCACTGGCAGGGCCAAAATTAAATCCTTCCAAGTCTTCTTGGAATCCTATTGAATCCAATAATCTTTTTTAGACAGACCATTCTAATAGGTCCCTCACCCCTGCAGAGGTGGGACGCAACTATGAGTCCGACCTTAACCAGATGGTGGTCCGTCCATGACAATGGAGAAATCACAGGAGTCCCCACCCACGGAATACCACCCTGATCAGAATGAAAGATCAGATCAAGAGTATGACCAGCAACATGTGTCGGTCCAGAGACCACTTGGGATAGGCCAATAGTTGTCATGGCTGCTATGAACTCCTGAGCTGCACCAGACAACCCGGTCCCGAAGTGGATATTGAAGTCCCCCAGCACCATAAGCCTGGGAGACTCCAATGCCAAACCCGAAACCAAGTCCATGAGCTCAGTTAGGGACTCTGTTGGGCAGCGGGGTGATCGGTACACCAACAGAAGTCCCAATCTATCCCTGGTCCCCAAATGTAAATATACACATTCAGTATGATTGGACACTCTGATAGGGATCCTGGTAAGGGAGATATTATCCTTAAAGAACACAGCTACTCCACCTCCCTGCCCACACTCCCTTACCTCCTCTACAGAGTACCCTGGAGGCAGAAGCTGTTGGAAATTCTCTGTGGTGAGAGAGAATTTCCAACAGGTTATGGGCCTAGCACGCTTCCGCTGTCACTACAGAGAATTTCCAACAACAGGTTGTGTTGTTGTTGGAAATTCTCTGTGGTGAGAGAGAATTTCCAACAGAAGCTGGGCCCAAACTGGGCCCCCAGCCTCCCCCAACCAAGTCTCGGTGATACACACATATGAGCTTTCCTGGGGGGTGGGGGGGTACATTTCACAAGGTAGGAACTATCAAAGAAACCATCACCCCCACTAACTAAGCAAAGAGGCATCTTTCAAAGTGGTGATTCTCTTATATTTAGCAGGGGGAGAGCAACTGGCCCTATCCAACCCCAGCACAGCATCCCTCCAGTGGCTGTTGCTGGTATCTGCCTTATGGTTCTTTTTAGATTATGAGCCATTTGGGGACACAGGACCATGTTCTTGATGTTTTTTTTTAATTATGTAAACCGCTTTGAGAACTTTGGTTGACGAGCAGTATATACATATTAGTATCATAGTAGAAAGGGCCCTGTTCCTAGCGAAAACCTGCCAAAGTCCAATTGCTGATAGACTTTGGAGTGATGGAAAGTAGGGCCTCGAGTGTTGAACTGAGCAAACAAGGAGGTATTTAGGGAAGAAGGAAGTCCTTCAGGAACTGAGGTCTTAGGCTGCTAAGGGCTTTGAAGGTAAGATGGAACTCTTTATGGGAAGAACCAGGGCTGGATGAGCCAGGGTCATTGCATCTCACACAAAGCACACTATAAATTACGAAGCATACATTCAACTTCTGCCCACTGTGGCTCCTCCCACAAAGAGTTCCCTCTTACCCATACCTATAAAAACACTCTTGTTGATTTTGAAAGAGTATTTGCGATGTGATCTGACAGAAAAGTACATCTTTGAAGGTAAGAACCAGTGCCTTAAACTGTGCCCAGATACAATCAGGTACTTAACACAGATTTAAGAAGGTAGGAGTAATATTGTTCCAAGGGGCAATCCTGGCTGATAACCGGGCAGTTGTGTTTTGCATCTGCTGAAGATTCCAAATACTTGTCAACGGGAGCCTCATGCAAAGCATTTAACAGTCGCCCAGTCCAGTTGTGAGCAGAGCATGGAGAGCAAGTCCTGGTCAGGAGTCTCCAAGAATGGCTGTAATTGGCACACCAGGTCAACTGAGGGAAATGAGCTCTTTGTTATTACCACCAAATCAGTGCTCAAATCCTATGGTCACTGGGGAGGAGAGCTAGTCTTGTGATAGCATGAATTGTCCTCCTTGCAAAGACATCTAGGTTTGCATTGGCTGGGAGACTATATATGAGCACTGTAAGATATTGTCCTTAGAGAAGGAGAGGTAGTCTTGTGGTAGAAAGCATTAATTGTCCCTTCTGCTAAGAAGATTCTACCTTGCAGACATGATGGGAGACTATGAGGCTATTCACACGATGGTAGAAAATCAGGCTAGCCTCCGCTAGCCTGATTTTCTACCATCGTGAGAATCACCGGGCTCGGCTGCAAGCCCGGTGGTTCTTAAGCGGGTCACCCGCTCAAGTAGCCCAGTGCTTAAACCGGGTTTGCGGCGCGAGTGCTCCGCAAACCCTTTTTTTGCAATTGTGAGTTGCCATGGCACGGTTCTGTGCCGTGGCAACTCATGAGTGGACCCCTGACCGAGAGGCTCAAAAGCAGCTTCCTGGCTCGGGGATCTCTCCAGCATGCCCTGCACACTCATGCATGGCATACTGGAGCTTCTGGGGGCCGCACGGCCCTCAAACTCCCCAGCTCCGAGCCCTGCTAGCTCCTAAGCCCACTCTCCCTGCAAACCCTCCCCAGGCAGCTCCCACTGATTGTGGGAACCGCCTCTACATATTTGAGCAATGTGAGATATTTCCCTTAGGGGATGAGGCTGCTCGGGGAAGAGCATCTTCGTGTTTGCATGTGGAAGGTTCCAAGTTGCCTGCTTGGCATCTCCAAGATAGGGCTGAGAGAGTCTCCAGCCTGGAACCTTAGAGAAACCACTGCCAGTCTGTGTAGACAATACTGAGCTAGATGGACCAATGGTCTGACTCAGTATAAGTCAACTTCCAATGTTCCTATGCACTTAGAATATGGGCATCTGTTGGACTTTGCTCTTGGGGATTTCAGCAGCTTCAGGAGGGTCACTGAGACCACAGCTTGGATGGATAGGGTTAAATACCCTTTCCTTGTTCCTTGTGGTCCTGACCCTGACTCCTTCCCTGAGGCTACTATTTTGATTTTTAAAACAAGACCCAAGTCCTAACAATGTGTTTAGCATCACATGGGTTTCATCCTAAGACGTTTGTCAAAAGAAGACCTGAACTTGAGGGGAAAGAACCACGGAACAGTGGAAAGTGTGGCAGGTGAGTGCATAAATATTGTCCCAAGATCAGAGACTCTGATTATTGGTCAGAACCCAGGAAAGCAGGAGGAATGTGTAATGCTGAATACTGACTGAACATTCATTCATTCATTCATTCATTCATTCATTCATATACTGCCTGACCGTACTATTTTTGTAGTAGTGCAGGAGCTGGTATGGCCACACCCCCTTGCATCGCCATGCCCTTGTGTGCTTACATGGTCATGCATGGGGACATGCTGCAGTGCTCAAAAACTCCCTCCCTGCTGGGGATCGCAGAGATGAGGAGGTCTTTGCCTTCGTTCCCTGCAGGACGAAGGCAAAGCTCTACCTACCGATGAAATCCCTGGTGGAGAAAGAATTTTGGATCACAACACTGGGAGCTTTCAGAACTTGGGGGGTGGGGAAGGTTGCCAGTAAGTGAATAAGCATAGTATTGGGTCTGTACGGTAGGTGGCAGTCATGAAGTCAAGAAATTAGTTCTGTTTTGCTAAGACAAAGCAGAAACAGCAGAAGCAGCAGCCTTGGTTGGTCCAGTGTTAGAAATCCTGCTCTTAGTAATACAGATCAGTCTGGAACACATCTGGAGTCCCTCACCTAGATCTGACCAGTCTCTATCTGTAGAACCATGCCTATGTCTATGTTCTAACATCCATGTTGATCTTCTCCAGGGATGTGCAGAAAATTCTCCAGGGATGTGCAGAGAAACAACATGCCTTCTAGAAATATACTATATCTAGCTTCCCATGAACATTTTTAGGTGTTTCTATAGGAATATAAGAAGCTGCCTTACCAAGTCATGCCTTTGGTCCATCTAGCTCAGTGTCGTCTAGACAGACTGCAAGCAGCTTCTCCACGGTTGCGGGCAACATAAAAACATAAGAACAGCTCTGCTGGATCAGGCCCAAGGCTCATCTAGCCCAGCACCCTGTTTCACACAGTGATCCGCCAGATGACTCCAAGAACCCCATAGGCAAGAAGTGAGGGCATGCCCTCTCTCTTGCTCCCCTGCAACTAGTATTGAGAGTCATTGTGCCTCTGAGGCTGGAGATGGCCCACAGCCACCAGACTAGTAGCCATTGTTAGACCTGTCCTCCATGAATTTGTCTAAGCCCCTTCTAAAGCCATCCAGGCTAGTGGCCATTACATCCTGTGGCAGAGAATTCCATAAGTTTACTGTATGAAGAAGTACTTCCTTTTGTCGGTTCTAAATTGCCCAAAATTCTGTTTCATGGGATGACCCCTGGTTCTAGTGTTGTGAGAGAGGGAGAAAAATTTCTCTCTGTTCAGTCTCTCCACTCCATGCATAACTGCATACAACTTGATCATGTTTCCCCTTGTTCGCACCAGGTGCTGTAGCCTTGTCTCATAAGAAAGGTGTTCTAGGCCCCTGATCATCTTAGTTGCCCTCTTCTGCACCTTTTCCAGTTCTACAATGTCCTCCTTAAGATAGAATGACCAAAACTGTACACAGTAGTCCAGGTCTGGCAACACCATAGATTTGTAAAAGGGCATTATAATATTAGTATTTTTATTTCCAGCCCCCTTCTTATTGATCCTTAGCAGCTGCCATGCACTGAGTTGACACTCTGAATGAGCTGTCCTCCATGAACCCAAGATCTCTCTCCTGGTCAGTCACCGACAGCTCAGAACCCATCAGTGTATATATGAAGTTGGGCTTTTTTGTCCCAATATGTATCATTTTACATTTTCTTAAAAGAATCTCTCTCAGCCCTATCTGGAGATGCCAGGGAGGGAACTTGGAACCTTCTGCATGCAACATGCAGATGCTCTTCCCAGAGCAGCCCCACCACCTAAGGGGAATATACTGTATTATAGTACTCAGACATTATTCTTGATGTTCATCCTGTTTCACACAGTGATCCGCCAGATCTCCAAGAACCCCATAGGCAAGACCAGCTGTCCCCATTGGAGGACAGCTGGTCTTGTGATAGCAAACATGAATTATATCATTTGCTAAGCAGGGCCCACCCTGATTTGCATTTGAATTGGAGACTACATGTGAACACTGTAAGTTATTCCCCTCAGGCAATGGGGCCACTCTGGGAAGAGCATCTTCATGTTTGCATGCAGAAGGTTCCAAGTTCCTTCCCTGGCGTCTCCAAGATAGGACTGTGAGCGACTCCTGCCTGCAACCTGGGAGAAACTGTTGCCAGTCTATATCGACAACACTGAGCTAGACGGACCAATGATCTGATTTTGGTATACAGCAGCTTCCTATGTTCCTATCCTTGAGAAGGATCCTGACGTTCACTTTGAATGTTACTTTGTTGCAATGTCAGCTTCTTCTCTGCCTCAACTTAAAGGCATTTAAGTAACCTTCTGAGATTTATAGTAGAGATGTATGGGACATCATCCTGTGGAAACCCATGAAGCAGAATGTGAGACAGTCTCCTTGTCTCATGCAGATTAGCCTAGAGCAGGGATGGCTTGTGGCCAGGGATGATGGAAGTTGTAGTTCAACAACAGCCGAAGAGCTAAGTTTGCCTACCGCTTGCCTAGAGGGAGTGGGCAAGTGAATGAGCAATGGTGATAGGGGAGAGCAAGTGATGTACCTACACAGGGAAGGGGACCAACTGAAGACATAGTGCCCAAAGTGCCTCCAAAACCTGGAGCCATAACTTCAGCCAGTCTCCACAATCCATGAACCAGCCCTGTGGGATCGTGGGGCAGTATCTCAATACGTGGCTAGGGGTAGAGCTTAAGTAGCACTACATATGAGAGGAAAACAGAGTAATAAATTCTCTTACACTTTGTTGGGCCAAGGGGGATCTGAAATTGTTGACTGAAGCTAGTGCTGTGCACAGAACTGTCTGGCCCGGTTTGGTTCGAGGCTGGACTGGCCTTGAACAGAACTGGGCCAGTTTGGTCCAGCACCCCTCAAACCACCCCCCCATCTGGTCTGGTTTGGGGGGGTTCGCAAATCAAAAGTACTTAAAAGAACTTTTCGAAATACCTTTAAAATGATTGTCGAGGTGGCGGGGGGATGCGCAGAGGTTCCCCCTTCCCCCACCAGCCTTCAAAGTTCACCCCTCGGGCCTTTTAGGCTTGGGCCTTGCTGAAAATGGTGCAGCGGCCAAAATAGCGGCTGCTGCGCATGCGCAAAAGGCCTCTGCGAGGCCTGGCATGACCCATGGCCTCGCGGAGGCCATTTGCGCATGCATGGTGGCCATTTTTGTTTTGCGGCCATATTTTTTTTAAAAACAAAAATGGCCACCACGCATGCGCAAAAGGCCTCTGCGAGGCCTGGCATGACCTGTGGCCTCACAGAGGCCATTTGTGCATGCGTGGCAGCCATTTTTGTTTTGGCAGCCATATTTTTTAAAAAAACAAAAATGGCCACCACGCATGCACAAATGGCCTCTGAGAAGTTGTGAGTCATACCAGGCCTCGCAGAGGCCTTTTGCGCATGCATGGCGGCCACAATTTTGGCTGCCGCGCCGTTTTCAGCAAGGCTCAAACGGGCCAAACAACAGGCCTAAAAGGACCAAGGGGTGTACTTTAAAGGCCAGTGGGGGGAGGGGGAACCTCTGTGCACCCCTCCCCGCAGCCTCGACAATCATCTAAAAGGTGTTTTTTTAAAAAAAGTACATTAGATTTGCAAACCGCTCCGAACCATTGGGGCGGTTTGGGTTCTGGGGGCTATCGAGCCGGATGGTGTTTGGTCCGGGCGTCGAACCAACGAACCCCCGAACCAAAACCACAAACAACGAACCCCCAAACCTGTCTGCACATCCCTAACTGATGCCCAGGAACAGAGGAAAGCAGGATAAAGAAAGAAACCCTAATGAAGATTTCATCTGACTTCAGCAGAATCTCCCTCTCCTTCCACCCCAGCCCAGTCCGTATCCGGGGGTCTCCATGTACAAAGTCCATTGGCTTTCCTGGATGGGAGAGATCAGCCTAGACATTTTCACTCCCTCAGAACAGAAACCTTGAAATGATGGGCACACTGGGGAGAATCTCTGCCGCATGGACTTATTTTACAGTCCAGTTCCACCAGAGATGCAGCGATTGTAACAACAGCTGTGACTGCGGTCAATAAGACATTTGTCTAACAAAATGTTAAACTACTTTCCTTCCCATTCATTATGCAGTTGACTGATTCTGATGCTTCCGCGTAATTGTCTTGCTTGTCGAAGAGTACTTTCTTGTCTCCACATTTAAGATAATTTCCCTGACAACCATATGGACTGGGTTTGTTTCGCTGAAGAGAAATGTCCTTATGACATGATTTTGTTTTTGTTTGTGTTTTTCAAAACAGAAGAATGGGGAGGAGAAAAACATCCGGCTTTGATTAGGCTTCCATTTCTGATGTGCCATCCGGTTGCTGCAAGTCCCTCAAAGCTGCAACCCTGAGTCACATCATTGGGTTATGTAGCCCACGCCAAGAAAGGCAAACTCTCTATCTGTGGATTCACCACCTGCGGTTTCATGTATCCACGGTCAGGTAATTGACACCTGGCCTCAGCATATATGGGGGGGGGGGGGTGATGGGAAAGGGAGTTAAATTTGCATATCCACCAGTTGGAGGGTGGCTGGAATTGAGCTCCGAGGTCATTTCTGGTTGCCATTTTAAGAAAAGGAGCCATTTTCTGGCTCGTTTCTGTAACCTCACCCCCAAAAAATAATCCCATATTTTTTGCAGGGAAAAAACTGGAATATGGACTTTTGGGGAGCATTACTGGACTGTAGAAATGTAAAAGGTGCAGAAGAGGGCAATCAAGATGATCAGGGGCACCTTCCTTATAAGGCGAGGCTACAGCATTTGGGGCTTTTTAGCTTGGAAAAAGAGGTGACTACTGAGAGACATGATAGACATGTATGAAATTATGCATGGAGTGGAGAGAGTGGATAGAGAGAATTTTTTCTCCCTCTTTCACAACACTAGAACCAGGGGCCATCCCATGAAACTGAAGGTCAGGAAATTTAGGACCGACAAAAGGAAGTACTTCTTCACACAGTTCAGAATTAATCTACGGAATTCTCTGACATGGAATGTGGTGATGGCCACTAGCTTGGATTGCTTTTTGGATTTGCTTAGACAAATTCATGGAAGACAGGTTTATCAATGGCTACTAGTCTGGTGGTTAAAGGCCATCTCCAGCCTCAGAGGCAAGATGCTGCTAAATACCAGTTGCAGAGGAACAACGGCAGGAGAGGGGGCAAGCCCTCACCCCCTGCCTGTGGGCTTCTTGGAGGCATCTGGTTGGCCACTGTGTGAAGCAGGATGATGGACTAGATGGGCCTTGAGCCTGATCCAGCAGGGTTATTCTTATGTTCTTGACTGCTGGAGGCAGTGGTGGTAGTTGCTACCAAAACATAAAGTTTTTAAAAACTGGGGAGGGTTTTTTAGAAAATTTTGAGGAGGAGGAGGATTTATTGAACATTGAACCATGCCACTGTGCACTTGCACAAGGAGGTTGCACAAGGAAGTTGTGCTAATGCAAGCGTTTTTCACTAACTAAGTTGCGCTAAATCTGGAGCTTGCATTCCAGGCTAGTGTTATGGTAGCTCCAATATGTTTGTGCTAGTCCAACAAGGTGCACAGCCTGTGGCATTCCTCATGTGTTTTGTAGGGAACCTTTGCACCACAGTGCAAGGGTGCCATTCCAAATATCTCTATCATGTAGCACAGCTATGCAGCTTTCTTGCGCTAGTGCAGCTATGTGTTTTGCACAGGATGTTGGCCAATGGCGTTATATTGAAAGAAGAAGAATAAGCACTCAGAGCAATTGATTTCAAACATGGTCTTTATTTGTGCACTTTTGGAAGACATATGGTCAGGCTTTGGGGTTTTGAATGGCTGTCCAAGATGTCTATTGCATGTTTCAGATGTGAGTGGCTTGTAGATTTGAAAATAGTAGCTGACTCCTGACTGAGGCACTTGGGATGCTTCAGGAAGATGCTTCCTCACTGCCGCTGTGCATGTGTGCATGGGAGAAGGAGTGATGTTTCATCAATTCTATTTGCTTATAGTGGTGCCCTGTGCATTTCAAAAATGTCCCAAAGGGTCATGCAGCCTTCAGGGACATATTTTCAGGGACACTTCCAGAGGCAGAGAAAATTGCCAAAAATGGCTCTTTGCTACATGTGGGTGTGGCAGCAGTGGAGTTGCTCTCTGGTTGTGTTGTATCAAGGACACAACTCTCATTGAGCTGAGGTTGTTTGTTTGTTTGTTTGTTTGTTTGTTTGTTTGTTTGTTTGTTTGTTTAGAGATTTAATATACCGCCCAATCCATAGACTCAGGGTGGTATACAAACAAGAACAGCATCCAAGTTGTTCAGTGTGTGTGTATGGGGGCGGGGGGGTTGAATGAATGAATGAATGAATGAATGAATACAATTAATGGGCAAACACCTGGTGGGAAAGAAATGTCTTCAATAAGGTTTTGAAGGCTGAAATGGAGGAGGCAGGCCTAATCTGGGTGGGGGGAAGAGAATTCCAAAGTGAAGGGGCAGCAACAGAGAAACAACTGGAACAGACAGCCTCATGCAGTGACTGGCTTTCCTTCCCTGTGCATTTTCAAACTGAGGCTGGGTGGGCATGTGTCAGGGAGGCTGTCAGAGATTCCGGCACTGAGCAGAAGGTTGGTCTAGAAGACCTCCAAGGTCCCTTCCAACACTGTCATTCCATGATCTTGTGATTATATCATTTGTAAATAAACCAAACACCTTTTTGCCAATCAGTGAATAAACAAGGCAAAATTCAGGAGGCAAATGACATCGGAATTAAACTAGTCACAGAATGAATTAGAATCAATAAGTAGTTACCAAGAAAGAATCTGGAAGGACCCAAATAATGAGCGCAATTAATGATGTCTCTAAAGACTACAGAAAGGTCAACTAATTAAATTGTCTTCAGATGAACAATAATGACTCCAAGGTACACAGCTTTTCAAGTGAATTACACAAAGCTTGAGCTATTGTTGGAAGACAGTTATTCAATGCCAGAGAAATGAAAATTATTTCTTTTCCATGAGAGAGAGTGAGAACCCGTACAAGTTGGCATTGTGTGGAGCACTTAACGTAAAAACCCCTGACAATGAAAATCACTGGCAAAATGAAAATTGATCATTTACTCAGCTTGCTGACAGTTTGTAATTCTGGACATATTGTGAAAAGGTTGTACTTCCAATTTGCATGGTGTTGCTGCAATTATGAATGCTGTAATCTATGAACCAAAGATCATGCATGATCTAGATTAGTGAAAACAAATGTTTGCGAGTGGTTACCTTAGGGCTGATGCTGAGAGCTAAACTGATTCTGCCTCTGTTTTCTGGCCCCACTCATAATTGGTTTAATGAGTGAACATGTGGATAATCTCCTGAACAAAGCTAGGAACATAGGAAGATGCCTTATAATGAGTCAGACCACTGGTCCATCTAGCTCAGTATTGCCTAGGCTGACTAGTATATTTCCAAGGTTTGAGGCAGGAGTTTTCCCCAGCTCTATCGGGAGACACAGCTGGGAAAGAGCACGGTGAAACAGATTGGTTCCAGATCAGCAAAGGAGTAAGACAAGGCTGTCTACTTTCTCCTTCTTTATTCAACTTATATTCTGAACATATACTGAGAAAAGCTGGATTGGAAGAAGATGAGTGTGGCTTTAAAGCTGGAGGGAAAAACATCAATAACCTGCTCTACGCTGATGACACAACTCTGATAGCTGAGAATGCAGATGATCTGCAAGCTCTAGTAATGAAAGTCAAGGAGCACAGTGAAAAATGGGACTACCACTAAATGTCAAGAAGGCTAAACTAATGACAATGTGTAAAGCAACCAGCCTCAGAATTGACAATGAAGACATTGAAGTGGTGGATAGCTTCTGCCTTTTAGGATTGACCATCAATAGTAAAGGATCCAGCAGTCAAGAAATACGTCGCAAACTAGCACTTGATAGGGTTGCAATGAAGGCCTTGGAAAGGATATTTAGATGCTGTGCCGTGTCTACACCTACAAAGATTAGAATTATTCGGACAATGGTTTTTCTTGTGACACTTAATGGATGTGAGAGCTGGACTTTGAAGAAGCAAGATAGGAAAAACATTGATGCTTTTAGAATTTGGTGCTGGACAAGCCTTTTGAGGAGACCACTGACAGCCAGGAAAACAAACAAATGGATCATAGAACAAATCAAACCAGAATTTTCACTCAAGGCACAAATGACCAGGCTCAAACTAGCATACTTTGGACATGTTATGCGAAAACCCAGCTCCCCTGAGAAGTCTATAATGCTGGGGAAAGTTGAAGGAAAGAGAAGACGAGGATGACCAGCAGCAAAGTGGATGGACTTGATTGCAACAGCAGTGAATGGACCACTGAGAGACCTTAAAGGCCAAGCTGAAGACGGATCATCCTGAAGAGAATCTATCGATGTGGTTGCTAAGAGTCAACACTGACTTGACGACATTCAATCAGTCAATCAGGAGATGCTGCCAGGAATTGATTGTGAGACCTTCTACAGAAAAAGCAGGTTGTTCTTGGTCCCAGAGGGTAGCACTATATCAAAGGAGTCTATGACATCAGTGCCAGTTGCCAAGGAAGTATTATCAAATGAGTAGAATTGTGATGAAGCTCCACTGAAATGAATTAGACACATCCAGACTAACAGCGTTCTAGTGCAGACTTGTTGCACCAGCTAGTTCTGGTGGCTGGCGTTCGGAGAAAAGATGCGCTGGTGTAGCAAGATAACAGTCTAACTATGAGGAGATTCTCACAATCAGCAAGAAGTGGGCTAAGGGAGCCTAGCCCGCTTTTTGCTGATCATTTGCTTCCACAGGAGCCATGTGGCTCCCGGCCGCAAACCCTCCGAAGTCCCCCTCCCCTTAGCCAAGGTTAGCGGAGTGAGCGCTTTGTTAACCCTGTCTTTTGGATCATGTATTGCCATGGCATGGCTCCGCACCACGGCAACACATGAGGAGACCCCCTCGGGAGGCTGAAACAAGCCTCCTGTCCCTGGGGGTCTCTCCAGGATGCCCCGCACGCTCGCGTGAGGCATCCTGGAACTTCCGGGTGCTGCACAGCCCCTGTTCCCCCCAGACCCCGCTGGCTCCGTGACGGAGCCGGCAGTCATGTGGGCAGCCGATCTGGCCACCCAGGGCTGCTTTCCTGCTCGTCGGCAGGGAGAGCGGCTAAGCCTGCTCTCCCCGCAAATCCCTTTCTGGCGAGTCTCACTCATCGTGAGACTCGCCTCATTGTTTCTCAAGTAACTCCACTGGTGCAGCCGGGATACAGCAATACTTAACACCCTCTTCTTCCCTAGGAAGTCCTCTGTGCCACCTGAAAATATGTCCCTGAGAGTTGCACAGCCCTTGGAGACATATTTTCAGGTCAGTGATACTGGAGTTATTGTGGATGTGAAGTAGAGCTCCAGCTTACTATAGCAGTACCCAGTTCTGGATGCTGAAGTGCATGCTGTCAGCCCAATTCAGGGATGCTAGGCTCCACTGAAAAGTTAAATAATATAGGACTGTTGCAAATTTAATGTTGCCAGTCCACAAAGGAAATTTGCTGCAGGCTCCTGCACTCCTTCATCCTCCTCTCTGCTTTCTTTTCTCTTTGCACATAAATTTCCCCCCTTTTCCAGGGTTTGCTTTAAACATGGTTTAGTGTTATGTCATTGTTGCTAAATACATTAACTAAGATTGTCTTGAACCCATGATTTGAAACTGGTTTGAAGTAGAATTGAATGCTGTAACTTTGGTCAGTCCTGGTAAGTCTTTAATTTCTGAGGCTGACAGAATGTGCTGAGGCTGACAGAATGGGACTTCTCCATTGTTAAAGCAATTTATGGAAAGAAAGATGGAATTCATGCACAAGGGAAAGGAGGGAGGAGGGAGGGGAGGGAGGAGCATATGAGCATGTATGGCATGTTTCCCTCTCCAGACCTTGGTTTGGAGATTGGCTCAGTGTGGGCAGAACATTCCTACCAATCAAGAAGAGTTTTCCAAACTTAAAAAAACCCATATAAAATATGGTTTTATTTTATAAAACTAGCATTTTTCAGCAGAGCTTTCCCAACTTTTTAAAAAACATATAAAATATGAAAATAAAGCATGTTTTGAGGGAAGTGGGAAACATATTGCATATTTTGGTACTCTGATTTAATCATATGAAAACCTTAATATAGTGTTCTTTTTTATTAGCTTGCATCCCAGCGTGCCATTAGCTACCCTAGAACAATAGTCTGTGTGAGAAAGGGTAGAAGGAGCATTCCTGTAATTATATTGTATTATTTTATGTAAGCCACCTTTGGGGATCCTTCTGAATCTGAGCGAGTGATGGGCAAGTTGCCTCTTTTTCACCTCATATCATCTTGAAAACGAACCAACTTTTGGAGGAGAAATCGGCTCATTTTCTGAGGACTCAAAAAAAAAAAGTCCTCCCCCTTCCCACCAGCCCTGCCGTGAACAGATTTCCAACCTCTGAAATATGAGTCCCTCCCTCCTTGTTCTGACATGCTGACTTCTCAACACATCAGAGAGAAAGGTCTGTTTGGCGACTGGAAGTTTTTGTTTTTCCAAGGCATACTGGTTTTCACTCACATCTCTAATCACAAGGCAGGCTAGAAATCAAATAACCCAGCAATGTATGCCTTCTGTCACTCGACATTTAATGGAGCTTTTTGCCATCAGATTCTTTTCGAGAACGGAAGCCATATTCCATCCTGCATCCTTATTCCAAGACAACCAGGTGTGATTGCACCAAATGTCAGTAAATTAATACATGCCATCTTGTAATGACAGGTTGGGGGCTGCACTTTAACTTTGCTTCCTTGTTAAATAACTGCTATCAATTTCTACTCTGTAGATGTGAGTCTTACCTGCAGGAGCAGAATGTTCATAAGCCTCGATGGTTATGTGCAAATATAAAATACTGAGTCAGACCATTGGGCCATCAAGCTCAGTATTGACTACACTAGGCTTACTCACATGGCCATTAATCAGGTAGGGCAAGCATATTACTTCACTTCAGGATCTGCGTGTGCTCCTGATTTTTGGTTGTATGCTAAGAGGAGGAGCAGGAGGTGTGAAGTGTAGTAATCTGCTAAGCATCAGCTGGGCAGGGTGGTTTTTCCTCCTGTCTTGTGTGACGAAATGGCATTGGCGGGACTAATACTCTGTACCTCTATGCAAATATGTTTGGAACTTTGTGGAGCTGTCAATCAAAATAATCTGTTGGTGGGAGTCGGAGTGGACAGGGAAGTCAGTTGAGAGTTAGTTGGGGGTTTGGGTCTGGTAAGGAACAGAGAAGATTAGGGATATGCACAAAACTGATTTGGAAACTGAATCACAGCACATCCCTTTAAAACAGGGATGTTTTAAAGCCTACTGATTGGCATTACCTCTCCCGGGTTTCAGGAAGGGTCTTTACCAACCCTTCCTTTTTTAGCTAGTTATCTGCTGGCAGCCTGGGGTTGCCAATTTAGTAGGAAGTCTCATTGAAACATATGGGACTTAGTCCTGAGTAAAGGTCTCAATAATAGTAAAACCTGCTTTTGTTTTATTGACTTTGTACCCTTTGTACCAATTTTCCAATGGCTTTTATTTGTTTGGTAAGCTCAGCAGCTGATTATTCCATAGGCTTGTTCACATGATCAGGGTGGGGGGTGTTGGATGGTAAGAGAGCCCCTACCCCATTAGCAGCAAACAATCAGAACCTCAGTTTGGGTCCACAAGTCCAGGAAATAGAGCAGAATGGCAGCCCAGCATCCATTGTTGAAATCAGCAGCTGCAAGCCCTGCCCCTCCATGGAAAGTCCTCCCAAGACCCCTCATCCTTCCCAGCATGCTTTGCACTGCCACTAAACTGGGAAAGTGTAGTGACATCAGCGGCTGCCCTCTGATTGACCACAAAGGAGCAGGAGGTGGAGACAACCCTGCTGAAGCTGTGTCAGCTTCAGGATCATAGAGTGTGCTTTGCAGAGTGGCATGTCCATGGATGGCAGCCACTACAGCCACAGGTCTCTATGGTGCCCATGCAGGGGGAGGGTGTGTGATGGCAGGGTAGAAGAGCTGCATGAGTTCTTACAACCAGAGAATGAAGGTAGGAGAGCACTCCTCTCTTCCACCCTCAGGCCGCCTTTCCAAACCAGAGATGGACAAACCTGAGGTTTGGATTTGTGGTTGTTGGAATGCATGAGAGGGTGATTGAGATGGTGGTGGCCTCCCAGCTCCAGACAGTCTTGGAGGAAACTGATTATCTAGACCCATTTCAAACTGGCTTCCAGGCTGGCTATGGGGTGGAGACTGCCTTGGCCGGCCTGATGGATGATCTCCAATTGGCAATTGACAGAGGAAGTGTGACTCTGTTGGTCCTTTTGGACCTCTCGGCAGCTTTCGATACTATCGACCATAGTATCCTTCTGGAGTGTCTGAGGAGGTTGGGGATGGGAGGCACTGCTCTGCAGTGGTTCTGCTCCTACCTCTCAGGCAGGTTCCAGATGGTGTCTCTTGGAGACTGTTGTTCTTCAAAATCTGAACTTTTGTATGGTGTCCCTCAAGACTCCATCTTGTCTCCAATGTTGTTTAACATCTACATGAAACTGCTGAGAGAGAGATCATCAGGAGATTTGGTGCAGGGTGCTATCAGTATGCTGATGACACCCAAATCTATTTTTCCATGTCAGCATCATCGGGAGTGGGCATAACCTCCCTAAATGCCTGCCTGGAGTCGGTAATGGGCTGGATGAGGGATAACAAACTGAGACTGAATCCAGATAAGACGGAGGTACTGATTGTGCGGGGTCGGAACTCGAGAGACGATTTTGATCTGTCTGCTCTGGATGGGGTCACAATTCCCCAGAAGGAACAGGTACGCAGTCTAGGGGTGCTTCTGGACCCAAGTCTCTCCTTGGTGTCCCAGGTTGAGGCAGTGGCCAGAAGTGCCTTCTATCAGCTTCGGCTGATATGCCAGCTGCGTCCGTTTCTTGAGATAGACAACCTCAAAACAGTGGTACATCTGCTGGTAACCTCCAGACTGGATTACTGCAGTGCGCTCTGTGTGGGGCTGCCCTTGTACATAGTCCAGAAACTACAGTTGGTCCAGAATGCGGCAGCCAGGCTGGTCTCTGGGTCATCTAGGAGAGACCATATTACTCCCGTATTGAAGGAGTTACAATGGCTGCTGATATGTTTCCAGGCAAAATACAAGGTGTTGGTCATAACCTATAAAGCTCTAAACAGCTTGGGTTCTGGGTTTTTAAGAGAAAGTCTTCTTTGTCATGAACCCCACCGCCCATTGAGATCATCCGGAGAGGTCCATCTGCATTTGCCACCGGTTCGTCTGGTGGCTACTCAGGGACGGGCCTTCTCCGTTGCTGCCCCGAGGCTTTGGAATATGCTCCCTGGTTAAATAAGAGCCTCCCCATCTCTTACAACTTTTTAAAAGTCTTTAAAGATGCATCTCTTCACCCAGGCTTTTAACTGATATTGTTTTGATTGTTTTAATGTTGTTTTTAGAATGTTGTTTTAAAATTTTAAATTGTGTTTTAAATTTCTGGCTTTTAATTTTTTGTTTTTAATTAATGTTTTGCTTTTTAATCTTGTTGTAAACTGCCCAGAGACATAGGTTTGGGGAGGAATAAAAAGATGCTAAATAAATAAATAATAAAATAAAAATAAATGAAATCGTGGTTTCGTTATGAGAGTGACCCGAGTTTTCCCTCCCCAAACCATAAGTTGGACCTTCTGTTTGTAGTGATTTTCACTGCTTGAACCTCAGGTTTGAAGGCAGGACTGTGTGATCCACTTTCTGCTGCCATAGTAACCTAGGTTTCATGCTGTAGCTGCTGCCAAAACCATAGAGAGGATGGCTCAGGCCAGCCCAGAAACACGTCAGCACTATGTCTGCTGCACTTCTTGCTGGCTGCCTCTCAGATCAATTGCCCCACCCTCCGGAGTCTCTGCACGCCTCCTGCTGTTGCCTGGTAACAGGGATGCCTCGCCCTCTCTCAAGCTTCAATGCATGTACAGGGAGAGACTCACATTAGGGTGGGGTTGCCTTCCACTTTGTCTTGTGTTCCTCCCTTTCCCAATCCACACAAAAAGGGGATGGGATGACAAGACAGGCACAGCAGGAGAGGTCTCCACAGAATAAGGGCTGCAGAAGTATTTGCACAAGCACACAGAGTCCCAGTGACACTAGGATCCAGGCAACTTGGTTGTTCCCCAACAAATATCACACTTGCCAGGGGAGAGATACCTGAAGTTTGAGTGAAAAGATGGCCCCTGAAATTATTGAGTGGTGCTTCTCTATTTATTTATTTCCACACATTCCTGCTGAAATGCTTTGCACATTTGCTGGAAGAGAAGCTTTATGGTATCCCCCAGGAAGATTCGGTCTGCCCATGTGGTTAGGGAGAGGTTGAAAGTACGGCCCATGTTATTATACACTGCCAGTTTTATAATGATGCTAGGTTTGAGCTTATTTGCCCTGAACTTGCCTTATACCCAGATTTGGATGATAATTTATGTTTATCTTGTCTTTTAGCTGAACAGAATGTAGCCAGACTGTGGAAGGTTGCCAATTTTGTTACATTGTGGGTAGGATACGCCTTAGTTGGATATTTTACCATTGTTAATTATAATCTTATTCCTTTATTTTATTTATATTTGTCTTATTGATATTGTTATTTGTATTTTTTATGTTCTCTTTTCTGGTCAATGGCTGTAATAACATTGAACTGAATTATTTTTACACATTTGTTGGGAAAGTGGGGCCCAGCCCCTTTCCCCTTCTTGTGAGCAACCTGTCTGTCACTAACACAAATGTAGCCAATCAGACTACTTCAGATTGGTTATCCGTGAGATCACGTACATTTGGGAAAGAGGGAGATAAGAAGTGTCCCGCACAGGTTAGAATTTTAAAAGCTTTATTGAAACTATGATTACATTCAGGCTACTAAGCACGTGAGCATTTAAAAAGAATTCTTATTCATTGTAATATAGAGTTCTCAACAGCATTTTAAAATCATTCCTCCTCCCTGGAAACAGTTAACATGCTAAAAACATCTTCTGCTCTGAGTACAGTGTAAACACATTCTTCTGTCTAGTCTGGGCTAGCGGCCAACTCCGTCTTATCTCTACTGCAGCATAGCAACAACCCAAAACAACCTCATAACCCAGTTCAACTGCAACAGAAAAAGGTGTATCTCTTCCAATTTTTGCAAGCAGTTTTCAAACAGTTTTTAAATTCACCTCTTCCCCTCTTAATACAGCTATCAAGGCTTAGCAATGTCAATATCTCCAGTTTTGTTCCCAAATAACCCAAGGTTGCTCAAACAGAAAGCAGAAAGCCATGCATAGTCTCCGGGCTGAAAGGCCAAGACAGAGAGGGAGGGGCAGAAGCAAATGCCCATGCTTGTCGTTTCAGTGACTGAGCTGGAAAGCTGAGAAGAGAGAGAGAGAAAGCTTGAGATTGGATGCCAGTTCTGACGTATTAATAACGAGCCAGAGATAGAGGAAAGAGAGGAGGAGGGAATGAAAGGAGAGGAAAAATGGCGATGCGGAGAGCAAACCGAGGCAAGATGCTGTTAGGCCAGCCAACAGAGGCTGAGAGTGACCCTTCTGGGAAGCAGGAAGGACAGAGATTGCACGGAGGGGAAATAAGATGAAAGAGGTAAGTTACTCTTGTAGGAAGGCATTGTTGTTGATAATAACTAGAAAAGGTGCAGAAGAGGGCAACCAAGATGATCAGGGGCCTAGAGCACCTTTCTTATGAGGCAAGGCTACTTATGTTCTTATGTTCTTATTACCAGTCAGCGCCAGCTGTATCTTTCAGGAAGCCTTGGGATCTGCAGGACGTCTGTAGCTGCCCCGGCAGCTTAGGTGAAAGGCCCATGAATTTTTTATAACCTCTCCTCAAACCTCCTGTTTGTCATAGCTCCCATCAAAGACAGTCACATCAAATATTAAGTGCCACCATTCTAATGTAAACATCTTTTGGTCACCCACCCTTCACTCTATTGGGGTCCGACTAACATCTTTACTGAATTTAGACGGCAAGATCCCTGTTTGTGTCCAGCTTGATGGCCTTTGGTCAGTTCTGAGCCTTATTGACACCTCCAATTACAAGAAATGTTATTAGGATACAGCATGCAAACTTTAAAACAAACAAACAAACAAACAAACAAACAAACAAATTGTTAGCCCCCTTTAGGGGAGTTGTTGAAGGCGGCGGGGGATCCATGGAAGTTCCACCTCCCCCCACCGGCCTCCCTTTTTGCCACCACCAGCCATTCAACCGGCTCTTCCCCCTCTGGCATGGTGGCCATTTTGGAGGCCACCATACCTGTGCAATTGGCCTCTGTGTGGCCTGGGTCACACAGAGGCCAATTGCAGGTGCGGCGGCCTCCAAAATGGCCACCATGCCGGAGTGGGGAGGCCCGAATGGGCCGAAAAGCTGGCTCAATGGGTGGTGGCAGCAAAAAGGGAGGATGGCAGGGAGAGGGGGAACCTCCACGGACCCCCCCCCCCGCCTCCAACAACCCCCCTGAAGGGGGTAAGTAAAAAAATATTATTATTATTATTTTAAGAAATGTTTGCAACCCCCCCCCCAGACCAAACCAAACTGGGGGGGGGGTTCGAGGGGGTGCTGGACTGAACTGGCTCGGTCCAGTTTGTGTCCGGTCCAGACTCTAACCAAACCGGGCCAACCGGTTTCATACACACCCCTACTTGGCAAGGATTGCTGAAATCTGCAGCTCCCTTCACCCAGGATTTCCCTTAGAGGCTGATCTACATATGCCACAATGCTGGTCCTAGCTCCGGCATTTTGAACATGTATTAGGAGACATCCCCAATGTCAGCCAACTCTGACAACCCGGGAGCAACTGGAGCAGCTCCAGTGGCGTAACTAGGGAAAACGGCGCCCAGGGCAAGCACTGAAATTGCGCCCCCCCCACCGCACCACCCCCCTGCCACCCCCCCAACATACATCTGACTGACACACATGTTTCAGAAAACTTTTATTTTAAAAATTTAAAAAATTACAAAAATTACCAATATCATACATGTGGTCAAGCTCCTATCTACCACTTCAGATTTATTTTTTAAAACTATCCAAATTGTGGGGCTTTCATTAATTTGTTTGGATAGCTCAGGTTAAAATGCTGGAAAACGACAAATTTCAGTATGCTGGGGCTCATGAAATCCCCAAATATTATGCGGAGTTGTACTTGGAAAAACTAAAAGAAGTGCCTGTCTAATTCTCTGCTATGCATTGTAGCATCACGATTACATAAGTTTTAAGAATAAATGGAGAATTTGACTTTTCCCAGATACTCTGAAAATAATTAAATGATATGCAGAGTAAACTGTGTCACTGCTTGGAATATATTCTAGTATTTCAGAAAGACAGTAAAAATTTCTGTATTTCAGAAAGAGCAAGAAACTCCCAGTGGGCCTTAATACTAAGGATTTCACATTGATTCAAAGACAAACTGACCATTAATAGCCATATTATTAAGCCATCACATTTAACTCACTTATCACAAGAAGCAAAGTAAGAGCAAATGGATACAATCTTAGCTCATAAACTTCAGCTCAGTATTCACAAGCCCTTATTCTCTGTACATAGTGCCAATCTGAATATGTGTACAGTGACATATTATATTAATTTTTTTTTAAAAAAAATTACCTGTATTAAAATTACCTTCAGGGGACATCTTAAAGGCTGTGGGGGGTCTGCAAAGTTTTCCCCTCCTCCCACTGGCCTCTAGGGCCTCACAGGCACCATTTGAGCATGTGCGGTGGTCATTTTTAAAAATATATATATTTTTAAAAAAATGGCCGCTGAAAACAAAATGGCCACTGTGCATGCTCAAATGGCCTCTGCAAGGCATGGCATGCCCTAGGGCCTCACAGAGGCCATTTGAGCATGCCCAGTGGCCATTTTGTTTTTGGTGGCCATTTTTTTAAATTATTTAATTTTAAGAAATTGCGCACCCCCTTCAAGTGGCGCCTGGGGCATGTGCCCCCCCTGCCCCCCCTATAGATACGCCCCTGAGTAGCTCACAATCCTTGGGAGTCTGAAAGGGTTGAATGGAGAGGGGAAGGCATGTAGTGTGAGTTCTATTGTTAAACAGAGATACCGGAGGCCCGAATTTAGTAGGGCCCCCTAGGAAGTCATCATGGTCCCTTCCTGGGGTGAAAACAAGTGATCATCACCATCCGCTGATCTTGCTTGGGTGAGACTGCATGGCTGCCAGGCACTGGCAAGGGCTGGGGTGCAATTTATTTGATGAAGGGTTTAAATGCCCTTTCCCACCCAAGGGCAGCTAACTGGTGCCAAAAAGGCACAATCGCACTCGAGACACCCCTTGCAGTTCACGGCCCACACATTGGCAATATGAGTGACCCACGACTTGCTAGGATTCGGCCTCAGTGGACCAGGAAGAGGGAGGGGCTCCTCTGCCCAGAAACTGGAGGTTGCTGGACTGTGGTTGGGCAATCATCTGCAGTACTATTCTCAGTTTCACCAATTATCCTTGGCTTTGTCAACCCACAGTTTCATGCTATGTCCAAAAGTGGCCACAGTTAAAAACAGGATAGAAAAGTGGGCAAGAGGGATTTGCACGAGTTCCCACAATCATGCAAAACCAGGTCACTCAGCCCTTACTCTGATCTTAATAGTCATGCGAACCAGCCTCATGTCAGTCATAAGACACATTGTTATCAGCTGTGTATTATTTTACACTCATTTTTTGTCCATGTTTATGCCTTTTAACTCACTTTGTAAAAATGCGGGTAGGGGCATAGCTCAGTGGATAACATGCAGAAGGCTGCAAGTCCAATTTATTTATTTTATTATTAATTTAATTTAATTTATTTAACACTTTTGTATACTGCCCAAAACACAAGTCTCTGGGCAGTTTACAACAAAACAACAAAAACAACAAATAAAAAGGTTAAAACTTTACAACAATTTAAAATTTGAAATGATAAAACTATTAAAAACACAATTCAAACAATGTCTTAATTCAAAGCCTGGGTGAACAAATGTGTCTTGACTGCCTTTTTAAAAGTTATAAGAGATGGGGAGGCTCTTATTTCAGCAAGAAGTGTGTTCCAAAGCCTCCGGGCAGCAACAGAGAAGGCCTGTTCCTGAGTAGCCACCAGACAAGCTGGTGGCAACTGCAGACAAACCTCTCCAGATGATCTCAATGGGCGGTGTGGTTCATAGTGAAGAAGGCATTCTCTTAAATACCCAGGGCCCAAGCTGTTTAAGGATTTATAGGTTATAACCAAAACCTTGTATTTTGCCCGGAAACTTATTAGCAACCAGTGTAGATCTTTTAAGATAGGAGTGATATGATCCCTCTTAGATGACCCAGAGACCATCTGAACCAGCTGCAGTTTCCGGACTACGTACAAAGGCAGCCCCACATAAAGCTCATTGCAGTAGTCAAGTCTGGAGGTGACCAGCAGATGTACTACTGTTCTGAGGTCATTTATCTCAAGAAATGGACTGGTCTATCAGCCAAAGCTGATTAAAGACACCTCTCTGGTCACTGCCTGAAGCTGAGACACCAGGGAGAGGTTCAGATCCAGAAGTGCCCCCACACTGCGCACCTGTTCCTTCTGGGGAAGTGCGACCCCATCCAGAACAGGCAGATCAAAATCGTCTCCCGAGTTCCAACCCCGCACAATAAGTACCTCCGTCTTCCAGGCATTTCCAGATAAGGCTGAGAAAAATCCCTGCCTGAAATCCTAGAGAGCTGCTGCCAGTCAGAGTAGACAGCCCTGAGCTAGATGGACCAGTGGTCTGAATTCATAGATGGTAGCTCCTGAGATGCCAGCTCCCTCTGTTTTTGTGAGTGACCAGTGACACCAACTTTTCATAAAACGAGTTCCTAGCTGACAAGTGAAATTTCTCTGGAGGTTTCTGCACATCCCTATAATTATGTCTGTGCCCCTCATTTCAAATGTGGCCTGGGAATTATTCAACATTATTTCCTTTCTGCAGTTCTTTTCATAATTAGGGAGGTGAGCACTTAACTCGAGGATGATATATTTATTCTCACTCCTCAAGATAAGTAGCCTTGGACAGCAATCGTGGCTTCCCTGCTAATTAATTTGTACCCAAGGTATGTATTTTTCTAGGTGCTAAATGCTTCCTCCAATGCTTCCTCCTGGCAGCAATTAATACCTGACACAAGTTTACACACACGAACTGTGTACCCAAGTGAAGGAAGAAACAGCCATGCAGTGGCTTATTTATGTTAAGGTGACTCATTATGCTTACATTTCAGCAGGCTGTTTTACTTTTGAACAGAAGGAAAATATGGCTCCCTACTGGTTGTCAGGGACCAGACAATCATTAGAAGCACCATAAGCATTACAGTCTTATAGTGGCTGACATTCAGAGCAAGGAAGTGCTGGTGCAGCAAGAGGGCAGCTGAACAGAACTTTCCAACTAACTGCACTGGTGCAGCAGAGAACGGGCAATTTCCCCCTCTTCCCTAGGCAGACCTCTGTGCCACCAGAGAATATGTCACTGAGGGTTGCACAGTCCACAGGGACATATTTCTGGCTAGCAGAGAGGGCTGCCTGGGGAAAAGGAGGGCATCAAAAATTTCTGCTTTCTTGCTGTAAAGGTGCAGTTAGTTGGGAAGTTTCATTAGGCTGCTCTTTTGCTGTACCACTGAATCCTTGCTCTGTATGTCAGCCAGTATCACCAGAGTTGAGCACAAACATTCTTTGGGGTTTGTTTGTTTTTCTGATCAAACTCAGGGGCTCTGTGTTGAGTTTCAAGGTTTCATGAAACTATACCCATTTACCTTTTCCTTTCTCCTTTTCTTTTCTTTTGCAGAAATCACCACTTGTTTGAGTTGTCCTAACAATTAAGAACATAAGAATATAAGAACAGCCCTGCTGGATCAGGCCCAAGGCCCATCTAGTCCAGCATCCTGTTTCGCACAGTGGCCCACCAGATGCCACTGGAAGCCACAGACAGGAGTTGAGGGCGTGCCCTCTCTCCTGCCGTTACTCCCCTGCAACTGGTACTGAGAGGCATCCTGCCTTTGAGGCTGGAGGTGGCCCACAGCCCTCCGACTAGTAGCCATTGATAGACCTCTCCTCCATGAAATTATCCAAACCCCTCTTAAAGCCATCCAGGCTGTTGGCTGTCACCACATCCTGTGGCAGAGAGTTCCACAAGTGGATCACACGTTGTGTGAAAAAGTACTTCAGTTTGTTGGTCCTAGACCTCCTGGCAATTAATTTCATGGAGTGACCCCTGGTTCTAGTGTAGTGTGAGAGGGAAAAGAATTTCTTTCTCTCCACTTTCTCCACACCATGTATGATTTTATAGACCTCTATCATGTCTCCCCGCAGTCGTCTTTTTCTAAACTAAAAAGCCCCAGGTGTTGTAGCCTTGCCTCATATGAAAGGTGCTCTAGGCCCCTGATCATTTTGGTTGCCCTCTTCTGCACCTTTTCCAGTTCTACAATGTCCTTTTTAAGATGTGGTGACCAGAATTGTACGCAGTACTCTAAGTGTGGTCGCACCATAGTTTTGTATAAGGGCATTATAATGTTAGCCGTTTTATTTTCAATCCCCTTTCTAATGATCTCTAGCATGGAATTTGCCTTTTTCACAGCAGCCGCACATTGAATTGACACTTTCAACGAGCTGTCCACCACAACCCCAAGATCTCTCTCCTGGTCCATCACTGACAGCTCGGATCCCATCAGCATATACTTGAAGTTGGGGTTTTTCGTCCCAATGTGCATCACTTTACACTTGCTAACATTGAACCACATTTGCCATTTTGTCGCCCACTCCCCCAGTTTGGATAGATCCTTTTGGAGCTGCTCATAATCCATTCTGGATTTCACTACCCAGAAGAGTTTGGTATCATCTGCAAATTTGGCCACATCGCTGCTCACCCCTGCTTCTAGATCATTTATGAATAAATTAAAAAGCACCGGACCCAGTACAGATCCCTGGGGGACCCCACTTCTTACTTCCCTCCATTGTGAAAACTCTCCATTTATACCTACCCTCTGTTTCCTGTCTCTCAACCAGTTAGCAATCCACACATGTACTTGTCCCCTTATCCCATGACAGCTAAGTTTCCTCAGGAGTCTTTGATGAGGAACTTTGTCAAAAGCTTTTTGGAAGTCCAGGTAGACTATGTCAACTGAATCACCTTGATCCACACACTCATTGACACTCTCAAAGAAGTCCAAAAGGTTGGTGAGGCAAGATTTACCTTTGCGGAAGCCATGCTGGCTCACTCCCAGCAGGGCCTGTTCTTCTAGGTGCTTTACAATATTATCCTTGAGGATGCTTTCCATCAATTTGCCTGGAATGGACGTTAGGCTAACTGGCCTGTAATTTCCCAGATCCCCCCTGGATCCCTTTTTGAAAATCGGTGTTACATTTGCTACTCTCCAGTCCTCTGGTACAGAGCCCGATTACAGGGATAAGTTAAATATTTTAGCAAGGAGGTGGGCAATTTAACATTTGAGTTCTTTGAGGACTCTTGGATGGATGCCAGCCGGCCCTGGTGATTTGTTAGCTTTCAGTTTTTCCAGACAGTTTAGAACATCATCCCTTGTCACTTCTATCTGACTCAGCTCTCTAGCCTCCATCCCTAAAAAGCCTGGTTCAGGAACAGGTATATGCTCAGTATCCTCTGCCGTGAAGACAGATGTAAAGAACTCATTCAGCTTCTCTGTAACCTCCATATCCTCCTTAATAATCCCTTTCACTCCCTCATTGTCTAATGGTCCAACTGCCTCCCTGGCAGGTTTCCTGCTTCTGATGTACTTAAAGAAGTTTTTGTTATTCCCCTTGATACTTTTGGCTAAATGTTCCTCAAACTCTCTTTTTGCCTCCCTTATTGTTACCTTGCATTTCTTTTGCCAGAGTTTGTGTTCCTTTCTGTTCTCTTCATTTGGACAGTCCTTCCAATTTCGGAAGGAAGTCTTCTTCCCTTTTATGGCTTCCTTGACGGTACCCGTTAGCCATGCTGGCATCCTCCTGGACTTAGTGGTACCTTTCCTCCTTTGGGGTATACAATCTAACTGGGCTTCTAGTATTGGGGTTTTGAGTAAACTCCATGCACTCTGGAGTGAAGTGAATCTCCTGATTTCCCCCCTCAGCTTTCTTTTCACCATACTCCTCATTTTGGAGAAGATTCCTCTTCTGAAATTTAAAATGTCTGTGTTAGACATCCTTGGTGATTCCCTCCCCGCATGTATGCTGAATTTGATGGCACTGTGGTCATTGTTCCCTAAAGGGTCGATGACACTGACGTCATGCACCAGGTCCTGGGTGTCACTCAGAATTAGATCCAAGGTCGCCTTCTCTCTGGTTGGTTCCATGACCAACTGTTTTAGGGTACAGTCATTTAGCGTATCTAGAAATTTGACCTCTTTGTCCTGACTTGAATGTGAATTTACCCAGTCTATGTGTGGGTAATCGAAATCACCCATAATTACAGCCCTGCCTCTGCTTGACGCCTCCCTGATTTCCTCCTGCAACTCCCAGTCACAGTCGGCATTATGATCCGGAGGGTGATAGCACATCCCCAGTAGTACGTTCCCTTTCCGGCCTTGTATAGTCACCCACAGGGTTTCTGTGGAGGACTCCAGTCCACCTAGATTTTCTAGCTTATTAGATTCTATCCCTTCTTTAACATACAGTGCTACCCCTCCTCCAAGGCCCCCCACCCTGTCCTTTCTATAGAGTTTATACCCAGGGATAACAGTGTCCCACTGGTTCTCACTGTTCCACCATGTTTCTGTTATGCCCACTATATATATTTCTGCGTTAGTAACCAAGCACTCCAGCTCACCCATCTTGGCTCGGAGGCTTCTGGCATTGGCATATAAGCACCTATATGCTGAATTTCTCCCCTGATGTATGCTGTTCTTTTGACTCTTTGACCTGCTGGCACAGGCTCCCGCCTGCTCTTTATGCAGCTCTGCTCTGTCCCCTTCTGGTGAAGTTTTTTCTGAGGTGTGAATTCTCATTCTATCATAGCAAATGAGATTTTTTTCAATTAAACAACTCTCATGACCCCACTTTCACTTTTTCACACTCTCTATTACTATGAATAATATGAGGAAGTAATCAATTTAGCACACTTCACCTTATGAAGACAAACCTCATAAAAATAAATTCACCAAAATTCACCCCTCTGCCCAATCACTCTTAAATTGGGGATAGGTGGTAGCCTACACCCATTAGGCACTATCTACCAGCCCACCCCACTCCTTTGGGGCAGATCGACTTTCTGCCCCCAAACTGCCCCAAAGTCACTAAAACTTCAAAAATTCTCAAAAAAATCAACCCTTTGTCCAAACCCCGCTGAAATTGGGGTGGTAGCCTCCACCCATTAGGCACTACCACCCCACCCCACTATTCTGCCATAGGCCCCACTTTCTGCCCCAATCTGCCCCAAAGACATGAAAATTTCAGAAATTTACCAAAAATCAGCCCTTTGCCCAATCCCCCTGAAATTGGGGTGGTTGCCTGCACCCATTAGGCTCTACCACCCCACCCCACTCCTTTTGCCCAGATCCCATGCTATGCCCCCAGACTGCCCCAAAGTCACCAAAACTTCAAAAAATCGCCAAAAATCAACCATGAACCGAATCACCCGAATTTTTCAGGTCCAAAATTCGGGTGATTCGGCTCGTGCCCAAAAAATATTGGGGGACATCGGGGGTGATTCGGTTCAGCCCCGAATCACCTGAAATTGTTCATTTCAGGCACAGATCGTTCTGTGCCCGAAATTTTTTGCACATCTCTACTCCCGACTATTTTCCCCCACATTGTTGGTGCTGACGTGCACCACGACAGCTGTCTCCTCCCCAGCACTGCCTAAGATCCTGTCTAGATGCTGTGCAATGTCCGCAACCTTCGCACCAGGCAGGCAAGTCACCGTGCTGTCAACACGTGGGTCACAAACCCATCTCTCTACCCCTCTAATGATTGAATCACCAACTACAAGGAGGCCCCCACCCCCCAGAGGAGTATCCCCCGTGCGAGAAGATATGGGCTCATCATCCATGCAAGGGGTCCCTTCTAAAGGAGCATTTCCCTCTTCCTCAGACCGATGTCCTCATTGCCCAAGACCTTCATTCTCCCTGACAGCAGAGGAGCTACCAGCCCAGGGGTGGGATGCCTCTGTCACATCCCTGAAGGTCTCATCCACATTCCTCTCTGTCTCTCTGAGCTTCTCCAGATCCACCACCTTGGTCTCAAGGGAATGGATTTGTTCCCTGAGAGCCAGGAGCTTCTTGCACCGAGCACACACCTATGACTTCTGCCAATGGGGCAAATAGTCATACATGTGGCACTCTGTGCAATACACTGGGAAGTGCCCCTTCCCCTGCTGACCTTCTACCTTCATACTGTTTTAGTTGGCTGTTTACAGTATTTAGGGAGCTTATTGTCCATTTATTAGATAGTTTATTAGGATAGGTCTCAGCTGTAATGGTCAACTATTTAACTGTCCAAACAGTCTTTCCCAAGAATATGAGGGATACGAGGGAGGGATATGTACTTACGTTCTCTTCTCCACCAGGCTCCTTGTGATCGCAGGGGCTTGTTCCAGGCTCCCCCGCACACTTCCCACTAAACTCCTGCAAAACTCCTATGTCCTGTTTGCTATCCCTATTCGCTATGTTCTGTTCGCTATGCTCTCGGGCCTTCACCTCATATGTAGAGTAGCCTTCCAACTGTCACACAGGATGTGACAATTGCAGAAATAACACTCTGGAGTCAGTGTGGAGTAGTGGTTGCAATGTCAGATTAGGAAAACCCGGGCTCAAACCCCTTCATAGGAACCTATGAAGCTGCCTTCTATGGAGTAAGACCATTGGTCCACCTAGCTCAGTATTGTCTACTTGAACTGACAGTGACTTTCCAAGGTTTCTGGCAGGATCCTTTCCCAGTTCTAACTGGAGATGCTGCCAGGTATTCAACCTCACACCATTGAGCTATGGCCCCATCACTTGTGTGGAATATCTTACAATAGGCAACATTCATACAGTCACCCATCCAAATGGAAACCAAGATGAATCCTGCTGAGCAAATGGGACAAACCATGCTTGCTACCACAAGACCAGCTCTCCTCCTTGAGTAGATGGGGCAGCTGTTTGTGTTATCCTGAGCCATTTGGAGCAAGAATAGAATAAAAAGGAAATGCGCTTTACTGCTTTTTGGCACCATTTCTTCAATACGCCTTAGCTCCTTCCCAAAAGGTGCTCCATAGGTTCTTCTTCATGCAGCCTCCGAGAGAGGGCGGAAGAAGGAAGTAATGCTTCCTTCCTTGGTGCTAACAAGCAAGGGGAGGGGATGAACTAGAAACAGGAGAGGTTGTGTGTTCATGTGAGAAGGACTGGGGGGAAAGTTCCCACACAATCTCTTAGCCATATATCATCTAGTACAGGGGTTCCCAACCTGGGGTACTGCTGATGTTGCTGAACTACAACTCCCATCCTCCCCAGCCACCATACAGGCTGAGGCCAACTCACCTCTCCCCCCCCCCCCACCCCCAGACAATAGAGCAAATGTTGCTGGGAATGCAGAGAGCACTCCCAGACTATCTGTACTGAGCCAAGCAGCTCGGGTATCTGGAGGCTGGGACGATACGTCCTGGCCTCCGGGAATCCCAAAGTGCACTGCGTGCCGAGCAGAGTGGATTGGGGGATTCCCCCATCAGATAGAGCCTGGCAGCCAGGTTAAGGGCACACTCGCACCTTCAGCCACAGCTAAGAGCTGGGCCAAGTAGTGTGGTTAGGCTGGGCGGGAGCACTGGGATCTGCACAGATCCTGGAGCACCACACAAGCAGCCTAACCCAAGCTGGGCTGATCTAGCCTGGGTTAGGCTGCTCATGAGAACAGCCTTAAGATGTACCCCATATATAATGGTAGACATCCAGACTAATGCTGCACTCGTGTGAGGCTGTTACACTAGCTAGTTCTGCTATGATGGGAGCTTACTTTCCCAAATAGTGTTGCGCTGGTGCACCAAGGTGCACATGCACAGCCTGTTTCCTGCTGTGGAACCTCGTTCTCAGTCCATATATGTGGTATGGATTTTAATTGTAAACCCCTTTGAGTGTCAATCTTGGCTGAAAAGCAGTGCATGGATATATAATATATAATAGTGGCCATTTACTTGCCTCCATGAAAGATGTGATTGTGTCAGTTTATATGTTGCATAGAGCTATATGTTGATCATAGATCAACACAGATCATAAATCATAGATCTATATGTTGCATAGATTTGTTTGTTTGTTTGTTTGTTTTTGTTAAATTTATATACCGCCTTTCATTAAAAACAATCCTAAGGCAGTGTACAAAAGTTAAAAAATACAATTAAAATGATGATTAAAACTATTAAACTAAAAATGTAAAACAGATCTAATTTAAAATATAAAATGCAAACATAAAAACTGTGCACGGGTAAACACACACAGAAGCTGCAATAGAAACAATCATGTAAAGGCCTGAATAAAAAGCAAAATTGAACAAGCTTTCTAAAAACTGTGATGAATCCAAGGAACGAATGGCCACTGGGAGACCATTCCAAAGCCTGGGGGCAGCAACAGAGAAGGCCCTGTCCCGTGTGCACGACAACTGAGCCTCCCTCATCGTTGGCACCCAGAGCAGAGCCTCCTCAGATGACCTCGTCAAGCGGGCAGCGACCCTTGGGAGCAGGCGGTCCCTCAGGTATCCCAGGCCCAAAACGGTAAGGGCTTTAAAGGTCAAAACCAGCACCTTGAATTGGACCTGGAAACACACTGGTTTTAATTGTAAACCCCTTTAAGAGTCAATCTTGGCTGATATGTAGTGCATGAATATAATACATAATAGTGGTCATTTACTTGCCTCCATGAAAGATGTGATTGTGACCAAGTATCAAGGGGAAAGTATGTCATTTAAATAAAGTGTATGATTTTCAGTAACAAGGAAAGAATAAGCATATGATTAGAGTGATATTGCTTTGGAAAGCTAAGTGTAAGTATTTGCAATTCTGAACAACTTGTAACAGTCTACAGAAGAAACTCACAAGGATCCTGTCAAGTTTGGTTTGGATTTAAATGAAATTATTACAGTAATGAAAATACCACCTGCTCTGTCAGTTCCCTGCCTTTTTATAGCAATCCGCTAAGATCACAGGAAGACGTTGGATGCAATAAGTCATGTTCTCCTGCTCCTGATGGCATTTGCACACATATATCACAAGCCATACCATGGGAATCGGGAACTAAGCTGTAGGATGTTCACAAACTCATGCTTTTTTTTTAATGTTGTTCCCCTGAGCTATGCTGCATTAGCAGCTGGCCATAAGTGATTAACTGTACAAGGCGCTGAACTGTTTGCTGGAAAGAAATAAGTAGCAAGTTCATGGGAAGGAGCCATGTTTTCTACTGCAGGGAACATTAAGCTGTAGACCAGGGGTGAGCAAGCTTGGCCCTCCAGCTGTTGTTGAACTACAACTCCCATCATCCTCAGCCACAATTTGGCCTCTTCTCAGCCTGTGCAGCTTGTGATTCACCACATCGCGCGCACACACACAGTCAATCAGCCACGTGCACTTCAGTCCTATTCCCTCCCCTTTTGGGTGCTTCAAAACACACATACAATTTTTGCAGCCCCAGGCTATCAGAAGGTAAGAACGGCCATGCAGTCAAGAAACAGATTCACCCCTTCTTGAGCAATGAGTTACACTCCATCAACTTTCTAGGACTGATTGGGATTCTGCTGGTTCCGTGGGGTACATGATCTCTGCTGAGTTAGTAGATGGAATACTACTAGGCCTGTGCAAAACTGTCCCGCTTTGTTGACTTTGATGCTTTGATACTTTGATGCTTTTGAAGGGTCCCTGATTCTTCCTCAGCCCCCTTTGGTCCTGCTTCAAGGGGCCCACTTTGCTTCTAGTCAAATGCTTCAGCAGCTCAGAGCTTCACTTCATCACCCCAGCTCACCCCACCCTTCAAAATACTTACCATGGCTGGCAGGGTACAGGAGAAAGGTCTTCATCTTTCTCTTTGCTCCCCACCACCAGGGAGCAAGCAACCACCTTCCATGGCTTCAAAGGATTTATTTTCCTTTTCCCATGGAGTCCCAGGAAGGTGTGAGAGCTTCTGGGGTTTATAGTCTTTTCTGAGGCTGCAACAACCGCTGCAACTTCGGCTGATACGCCAGCTGCGTCCGTTTCTTGAGGTGAATGACCTCAAAACAGTGGTACATCTGCTGGTAACCTCCAGACTGGATTACTGTAATGCGCTCTATGTGGGGCTGCCCTTGTATGTAGTCTGGAAACTACAGCTGGTCCAGAATGCGGCAGCCAGGCTAGTCTCTGGGTCATCTTGGAGAGACCATATAACTCCTGTATTGAAGGAGCTACACTGGTTGCCGATATGTTTCCGGGCAAAATACAAGGTGCTGGTTATAACCTATAAAGCCCTAAATAGTTTGGGCCCTGGGTATTTAAGGGAACGCCTTCTTCGGCATGAACCCCACTGCCCACTGAGATTTGCTAGAGAGGTCCATCTGCAGCTGCCACCGGCACGTCTGGTGGCCACTCAGGGACGGGCCTTCTCCGCTGCTGCCCCGAGGCTTTGGAATGCGCTCCCTAGTGAAATAAGAGCCTCCCCATCTCTGACAGCTTTTAAAAAGTCTTTAAAAACACATCTCTTCACCCAGGATTTTAATTAATGTTGTTTTAATGGTTTTAATGCTGTTTTAAAATATTATTTTAAAATTCTTAAATTGTTGTAATGTGTGTGTTCCCCCCGCCCCCATTTTTGTCTTAACGAATGTTTTACTTTGTTTTTATTCTGTTGTAAACTGCCCAGAGATGTATGTTTTGGGCGGTATAAAAATGTTTTAATTAATAAATAAAATAAATAACAATGGCCACAGCCTCAGAAAAGGCTACAAATCCCAGAAGCACCTGTGTCATTCCTGGGATTCCATGGGAAAAGAAAATAAGAACACCATTTTAAAAGTCAAGCTGTGGAAAGTGGCTACTTGCTCCCTTGTGGCCCGGAGCAAAGAAGAAGTATATTGGCATTTCTCCTGCCCCCTACCAGTCATCTTCTTTATATTGAATTTTCTATGACGTACCTGTGGCTAATCACATATGTGGCAGCTCTCGCGAGAATTCAGGGAGCTGCCAGATAACCATGGGTATGGGCGGGAGGGGGGAAAATGGTGGCGGCCAGCGGGCAAGGAAAACCGTGATGGATGGCCAGGGGCAGGATGGGCAAGCAGGCGGGAGGGCAAGCCAGCGGTGGGCTGCGTGGGCGAAATGGCAGTGACGGTGGTGGTGGGCGGGCAGAGGAGGGAGAAAATGGTGGTGGTGGCAGGCAGGCAGGCCGGTGCGGGGGCAGAGAAAAACAATGGTGGGCGGGCAGAGAAGTGGCAGCGGGGGGAATGCTGATGGTGGGGGTGACGGTGGCAGTAGGGGTGGGAAATGGTGGCAGGGGGGAAATGGCTGCGGCAGCAGCGGGGGAACAGCTGCTGCGGTGGGGGGGGAACAGCTGCTGAGGCAGGAGTGACAGCGGTGGGGGGGACAGCAGCGGGGGGTGGCTAGAGGCGTAGCTGCTCTGTGCCCGGCCCAGCTAGGATTCAGTATTTTAAGAGGTAGGGATGGCCTGAAGTTAAATTTGCAAGAGCTGAAGGGTTTGGCTCTGTTTTGACCACATTTTGTCCCTCACCAGATGGCACTTCACTTTGGTCTGAAGGGGGTTGAACTGGGCTGATGTGGACTGAACCCTAATAGGCCCCTGAAACTTTTCAATCTTAAGCACCACCCAGTCTGGCCATCTTCAGTGTTGCTTCTGCAGCCCTGAAGAAACCTACCCAGCAGTTCCCTCCTGCAGCGAACTGCCACAGTAGTATAAATCAAGCTGCCTTGGCCCCATGCTTGGAGTCACCAGTTCAAAACACTTGATACCTTACCCCAGCGTGCATCCAACAAACCTGGTCTGTAAGCACCTAATACAGCCATTTTGATTAAACTAAGCAGGTCGAAGTATGACCAGTGTTTGAATGGGAAACTACATCAGAACTCCATGTACTCTGCCTTGAGATCCATGATGGAAGAAAAGTGGCAGATATTAAATAAGTAAATAAATAAAGTCAATAAACAAAACAAACACACAAATAAGTGTTATCTCATCCTTTGCTAGAAAAATTAGACATGTACATGAGCCAAAAATGTTGGGTTCTGGACTGTAATGGCTGCAGCCTCAGAAAAAACTATGGATCCCAGAGCCATACACCATTCATGAACCTAAGAGGGGATTTTGAAGCCAAAAACTTTTATTTTAAATAGAAGCCATGGAAGGCAAGGTGGCTGGTTGATAGCTCTCTGAGGAGCAAAGAGGATGCCATGAAGTCTGTCTCCTGTCCCAGGTGAAGGAGGAGGAGGGGGCGGCAAGTTAAGTTCCAGCAACATATTTATTTACAGTCATTTTGACCAAATTTCATTGGGCCCCTTCTAGGGCTAGGTTCAATGCTTTTCCCTCTGCAAAGCTTTACGGGAAGTAACTGAAATTGCAGTATGAAGACTGTAAATGCTCTTGCAGAAGGGCGATCGAAAACTATGGCTCACATTCTTTTAAAATGTCCAATCTATCAAAAAATTGAGGTGTCAACTAATTAGCCCATTGATAAAAGATATCAAGGGACAGACAGACGACTTTGTTGTAACTTACCTATTAGCAGATAAGAATGTAACAGTATCATATGTAGTAGCTAAATTTTGTTATGTCGCCACCAGAATGTGAAATTTAAAGGAATAGATTTTTAATGTAACTATATATAATGTTTATCTTTATATGTATGATTGACTGTTTAACGTATGTAAAGTTTCTTTCTTTCTTTCTTTCTTTCTTTCTTTCTTTCTTTCTTTCTTTCTTTCTTTCTTTCTTTCTTTCTTTCTTTTTTGGTCGATGACCGTAAATAAAGATTGACCTGACTTGACTTGGCAGGTCAGGTCCAGTCCAGTCCTGTACAACAGACATGTCAGATAAGTAACTGCACAGCTCCTTTTTATTGTGAGTAATGAATGAGTCCCAGTCACTCCCCAAACAGGGATGGAATGGAACAGAATTACCTGCACCTGAAAAAAGACTGATAGGAAAAGGCAAGGGCAGAGCACTGAATCATTCCAAGATAGAGTAGGCAGCATCTGGGTGGGTGGGTACTTTGGTGGGTAATTGCATGATTTATTTCTCGTGACATTTTAGCTGCTCTGTCTCTTATGACACATGGGTATGTCCCCATGGTGTGAAGCTTGGGAGTTAGCAGACTAGGCCTGGGGTTCTCAAACTTGGGTCTGCAGATGATGTTGGTCCTCAGCCACAGATGCCGTAGTGGCTGTGGATGATGGGAGATGTAGTCCAAGAGTCCAACAACATCTGCAGACCCAAGCTTGAGAACCCCTGGACTATGGTATGGAGGCAGGAGCAAAGGCACAGGCTGACCTTGGCCCTCAAGCTCTGCGTTTGGAGGGAGAGGCAAGAGAGGAGTCCAGCCTCCCTTCGCATCAGCTCCTGCTCTGTATAGAAGTCATCCTCTCCTACAGAAATCCTCAGCTCCATCCAATCCAAATCTATTTTGGTTCATTTGTATTGTAGAGAACATCAAAGGGAGCTGCAGAGTCCACTTTTTGGTGGCTGGCTCTTAGTACACAGGCAATGTGCAAAAGACACCCCCAGTTCTGAAATGCCATTTTATTTCCACTCGATTCTCTCGCCAAAGTCAACAGCAACGGGAGCTGATAAGGAAAGCCAAAGCGCCGGGATATGAAAATCACCATATTAGCATTTATCCTGATTCCTCAGCTGTGCCTATCAAGGCAGGAGCTTGTTTTAATCACATCATGTAGATGCTTCGTGCTTCCAGAGTTCATCACAAGCTTGGGGGGGGGACACCCCCCCATTCTCCCAGTCAAAATTAATGGCTCGGCCAAAGAATTAGATTAGCTGAAGCAAGCAGCCTTTGAAGATCTCCAAAAAGACCTACTCGACATTTTCAAGTTGTCACCCCATGAAATGGAAACTTAAAAGCTAAATCCCCAGCGAGCTGATACTCTTGTCTGAATTACTCAATCTTCACTTTAACCTCCTTAATGCTTGCTATTCGTGGTTGAAATATCTCGAGCGTTTCCTGTCGCAAATCCACACTCCACCCCCCCCCCAACCTTGCTGAAAATGTTGGTTTAGTTCAAGAGCCTTCACTGTTTGCTTATTTCCATTCTCTCTCTGGGGTTAACTCTGCAAATGATAAATGTAGCCCAGTGATTACGCAAGACCTATTTTACATGAAATGAATTATGCGTTTGTCTCTTATCTTCAAAGGTGTCTCTAACAGTGATTTTGCTCTGCATTATGTATTGCATAAGCTGTCAGGAGTTTATACTCCTTTCTGATTGCTAAGGATGCACGTTCCAGGACTGTCTGATCCTGGCAGGACACAGCTATCACCAAGGTGCTTTTCCGCATCTACTGGTTACTCTTTGCGTCTCTTGTTATTGAAGTGCCTTTGGTTTTAGTCCGTGATGGCTTCATTTGTCTGCTCAGCTCTCAAAGAGCATATGCAAGTACCTCGCTTGGAATTTGAAATCTAAGGAATCCTGAAGAGGCTTCATTTGATTTCCTCCCCAGCCAAATAAAATGCTGCAGCATATCTTTGGGACAACCAATTGCCTCATCTGATGAGAGGATGGGACATTTTTTTCAACCTAAGTACAGCAATGTCCTTGCTGTTTTAAAACAGAAGGGTTTGCAGCAGTGACCCAAGTGAGGGTTTGGATGCTGAACTTGGTGGCAACAGGATGAAGGTGACAAGATGAGAGGTGGAGTTTTGGAGGAACATGCGCCTACAGAGAGTCAAGGGCAGAGAGAAGTAATTATAAACAAGAAGGAGGAGATGGATATAAAGAGGGACTGGAGGAGATAAATGAAAATGAGTTGTGATGGTTGGAGGTGGGAGGAGCCATCATAGACTCTAAGAGGGGTAAGTGGCAGAATATGTTGATTGAGGTCAACTTGCATCTTATTAGCTTCCCCACACCAAACATCCTGTCAGGTTAAAGAATCCTGTATTTTTGTTTTAATTTGGCCTTGTCCTGTAGGGGTTTGCACGGAACTGGTTTTCCAGGTTCAACTTGAATCAGACCAGATTCGAACCGACCTGGCCCAGTCCAGAGCCAGCTGAGCTGTCTCGCAGGCTGGCTCAGGGGCTATACTTGCAAAGAGGAATCTGGCTAGGATTCCCCTTTACAAGTAAAGGGGATTCCATAGCCTAAGGTGGTGGCGGGGTGAGTGGTGAAAGGGGAATCCTTTGCCTTGAAAATGAAAGTGCCAGGGACGGTGGAGGTGGGTCATGTCAACAGGTCATGTATATGAATGCCAAATTTTAGGCAGAATTCTAGGAAGAGGAAAAGGAGGCCAAAGTTCACATCAATGGGCAGTGAAATTCCGTGAAATAACCTTCTCAGTTCTTGCCCCCAGGCTGTGGACCATGCTGTCAGATGAGACCCACATGGATCCTTCTGTGCTAGCCTTTAGGAGGAAAGTCAACACTGCCTTTTTTATTCAGGCTGTGGTCCAATGGGCTAACTCTTGCTCTTTCAAAATGTTTAGCTCGATTTGTTCTGTTTGTATTGAATTGTCTTTATCTTGCTGTTAACTGCCCTGGGGATTTGGGACAAAGGGTGATATATATATAGACTCTGACAGGGACCACTGGGTTAATTAAAAATGATGGCCACTAGCCAGCAGCCACTGGGTCAGGGGTGGGTCAGCTCTGGGTCAGGGGTGTAGCTATAATTGAGTGGGTCAGTTCAAAGAACCTGCCCCCCAGCTCCTGAGGGCTCCCCACTCCACCCCTCCCTATTTTCTTCATTATCTCCCTCACTCCGAGGGGCTGCCAGGGAGAGGGGCAAACATGGGCCCCCTCTCCCCTAGTTACACCCCTGCTCTGGATCCCTCATAAATTTCATGCAGTTCCATTGCAAAGCTCACTATCCACCCCACAAAACCCTCATATGTCCCCCAATTTCACCACCACTGAGTCAGACAGTGAGGTTTCAAAGCCATTTCATTTCATGGCTCCCATAGTGTGCAACGAGCCGCTGATCCAACCAAGAGGCAGGTTCACTGCTTCTGAAACACTCTGAAACACTCTGCACCCTGTCAGCAGGGTTTGCAAAGGAAGGTGCCCAACAGCTGTGACAAAGTGCACAGCAGTTTCATCATGTTCAGTTTTGTCTGCATCTATGGTGCAGCCACATTTGGAGTACTGTGTGGTCACCATACCTTAAGAAGGACATTATAGAAATGGAAAAGGTGAAGAAAAGGGCAAACAAGATGATCAGGGGACTAGAGCACCTTCCTTATGAGGCTAGGCTTCAGCATCTGGGGCTCTTTACCTTGGTAAAGAGGCGACTAAGGGGAGACATGATTGAGGGATATATAAAATTATGCATGGATTAGAGAGAGCAGAAAGAGATGATTTTTCCTCCCTCTCTCACAGCACTAGGACCAGGGGTCATCCCATGAAAGTGAAGGTTGGGAAATTTAGAAACGACAAAAGGAAGTACTTCTTCACACAGTGCATAATTAACTTATGGAACTCTCTGCCACAGGATGTGGTGATGGCCACCAACTTGGATGGCTTTAAAAGGGGCTTAAATGAAGTCATGGAGGACAGGTCTATCAATGCTACGAGGCCAATTCCAGCCTCAGAGGCAAGATACCACTAAGTACCAGTTGCAGGGGAGCAATGGCAGGAGAGTGGGCAAGCCCTCACCCCCTGCCTGTGTGCTTCCCAGCGGCATCTGGTGGGTCACTGTGTGAAACAGGATGTTGGACTAGATGGGGTTGAGCCTGATCCAGCAGGGCTGTTCTTATGTTCTTAAGTTCCTGGAAGTGAAAAACAGCTAAAAGGGCAGGAATAAGAGAAATAAAGTGTTGTGTCATGTTCTACATATCTCCAGCTGTCCAGCCATGCCCCCTCCCCAAACCCCCATTTTCTGCTACCCTCTGTGAAAAAACATGGGAATTCTTTTAAAATCTAAGAGCCACAAAATGGCTCCTTTCAGCAAAATTGTGGCCCTTTCCTCAGAGGTCCCATAGGAACTGTGAATAGTCAAATTCCTAGTAATTTTTTTTAAAGTGTGCATAATGAGGTCAGGTCTCCATGTGAAACCATGGGTGCTGGGACCGTGGATAAAAAGGGCCACCTGTATGTGGAGCATATGGTTAAATCCCCTCAAAGCTATAGCTCTGGAAAACTGAGGAGGAAGCCTAGCTATGGCTGCAAACGCTGAGCATACATCACTACTATTATTTCTGTTGCAACCAGGCAAATGTATGGGGACTGCCCCACCATTTGTTTAATTACACCCATCACGATTTAGACACAGAATATTATAAAATAACTTTTCTCTCTTTCCTGTTCTCTTGCCCAGGGATGTGAATTTTGAATTATTAATAAAACAAATGACTCCCTTAACTGTTGTTTTATTTCAGCACTTTTTGCATAATTATCAGATTTCTTTCTGGGCACTGCTCGATTAAAAAAAACCAAAAAAAAAACCCTCAGCTACACTGTGTTCTAAGCAAACATAACATTACAAGTGTTATCATTATGGATATAAATTGTAAGCAGAAAGTTCAGTCTTAATGACACACAGGCTAGAAAAAGAATTATAGTGTCTTTCTGGACGGGATGAACATTTTTCAGATAAAGTCAGCATTGTAATGAGAAACTAAGACACCAGTATTCCATTCCAAAAAAATGAAGAAGAAGAAGAAGAAAAGGGGGGGCGGGAGTAACTTAAACTCTAAGGTATATACATTATGCATAGTTTTAAAATACAGCATTAACTCATTTACTAATGTGTACCATCACTGTGCACAACACTCAATAATTCTTGTAAAGTACTTTTAATGTAGAGTGTATTTACTGGATAAAGATAGTATTAAGTCTATAAGAATATAAGAAGAGGTTTGTAGATCAACTCAAGTGTCTATCACACCATTTCCCACAGTGGCCATTGAGATACTTTTAGGAAGCTTACAAGGACATAGGGGTAACACTTCACCCCACAGCAACTGGTATTCAGTGACCTACTGCCTCTGAATTGGACACACCATTTATCACCAATAGCTGTTGACAGACCTATTCTCCATGAAGGTGTCTCTGTCTGTTTGGCTCTTGGAGCCACATTTAACATCATTTGCAATGTTTTAGACTCTCTGCAGAATTTTTAATTGATCAACGATCTACATTGCAACTAATGAACTGGTTAAAATGCCTGTTCATTAGCCCACTAACCGGCCATTGAAAGAGGAGATGATTGGTCAACAACTACCTTCAAATCTATTGTCAGTCTCAAATGGTACATAAACTTGCATATCATTCAAAACCCCACTAACTGAGCAAAGAGGCACCTTTTAAAAACAGCCATTCTCTTTATTTAGCACGGGGAGAGTGTCTGACCCTATCCATCCCCAGCACAGCATCCCTCCATTGGCTGTTGCTGGTGTCTATCTTATGTTTCTTTTTCAGATTGTGAGCCCTTTGGGGACAGGGAACCATTTGATTTATTTATCTATATCGATGTAAAGCACTTTGGGGACATTTGTTGAAAAGCGGTACATTCATTACCATATTTGTAAAACCTCAATGCAGCCTTAATCTCTGGGAGATACTGATGGATGCTGATGAAGGTTAGCAGAGAGCACACTGTTTTGTTTTGTTTTTTAAAGGTGCTACCACTCAGTGGCCCTCTCTAGATAGTGTTGTTCCTTTTATCAGCAAATCCTGAAACAAATCCTCCTTTTTTCCCTACTATCACAAACTGTGTTCCCTCCTCCCCAATGAAGATCTGACAGTTTTAAATATATATTTTAAACCTCTATTTTGCATTCCATTCTCCCGGTCGCATTGTTTGGATCTCACAGCACTGCAGTTTTGGAAAATATCAGGACCTCTGGGACCGACTAGAAAACAGATGTCAGGTTGTGTGCACTTTCATTTGTCTGAGAGGGACTCTGCCACATTTCCCGTTTGATGGAACATCGATGCCAAAGGACGTAGCTAGAAGGCAAGAAATACGAGTGCCTAGAGCTCTATTGGTAATAACCAGCATCTTGAATCAGGTCCAGAAACATAGTAGCAGGCAGAGAAGGAATTCCTTTCATATGCTCCTCTGGCCAACCCCTAAAAGAAAGAAAGCTCTATCATTTTGCCCTAGCTAGGCCCCTGGGCTCGATTTAGCATGGTCAAACCCAGGGATGTCAAGCGTGAGGCCTGCAGGCCGGATCTGGCCCCTGGAGCTCAATTGTCTGCCCCGTGGGCAGGGGATAGCAAGCTGAGACACTGCCATGTTTCTCCCCTCTGCTGCCAAAGTAGCGTTCATTTCTCCCCTCTTGCTGAAGCTTACTTGCTTGCTTTATCACACCACCTCGCCACTGGTCTTTCTCTTGTGGTCAACAGCTCATATAAAGTGTCAACTCTCTGCGCGGCAGTTGTGGAAAAGGCAAATTCCATGCTAGGGATCATTAGGAAAGGAATTGAAAATAAAAACGTGAATATTATAGGGCCCTTATACAAATCTATGGTGCAGCCACATTTGGAGTAGTGTGGGCAATTCTGGTCACTTTGTTTGTTTGTTTATTTGTTTGTCTGTCAAATTCGTACACTGCCCCAAACTTTAATCTCTGGGCGGTTGACAACAACATAAAACAAGTTAAAACATACAAAGCGATCTTAAAACAATTAAGGCAATCTAAAAATTAAAAACAGGTTAAAACTTAAAAATTTAAGAAGCTGGAAAAGCTTGGCTGAAGAGGTGGGTTCTCAAGTGTTTCTTAAAAATTGTCAGAGATGGGGAAGATCGTATTTCAGTAGGGAGCGCATTCTACAGTCTCGGGGCAGCAACTGAGAAGGCCTGTGGCCGCCAGCCAAGCTGGCGGCAACTGGAGGCAGACCTCTCCAGACAGCCTCAGTGGGTGGTGTGGCTCATAATGAAGAAGGCATTCTCTTAAATACCCAGGGCCTAAGCCATTTAGGGCTTTATAGGTTATAACCAGCATCTTGTATTTTGCCCGGAAACCTATTGGCAGCCCATGTAGTTCTATCAACAAAGGAGTAACGTGGTCTTTCCGAGATGACCCAGAGACCAACCTGGCTGCTGCATTCTGTACCAGCTGGAGTTTCCGGACTACATACAAAGGCCTCAAAATATACCTCAAAAAGAACATGACCGAACTGGAGAAGGTGCAGAAGAGGGTGACCAAGATGACCAAGGGCCCCCCTCCCATGCAGGCAGAAGCCGTGGCATTTATTTGTGCACCTTGCTTGCTTGCTTCCTTTCTCCTGCTGCCACTGCGTCCCCGTGGTCAAAAAGGAGGCATGAGGGGAGCGGCCATTGTAGTAGTAGCAAAGACATATATAAATTTATTTATTTGTTTGTTTTTATGTGCTCCATCCCCCACTGGAGGTGCATTTGAATCAGATCTGCCCCCGCCACCCGAATGAGTTTGACAACCCTGACCTAACCTCAGAAGAGTTTCACTGGATTTGGGCTTGACTTGACTGGTCTGACTTAAGCTCCTTTAATTTGGCCCCATTCTTAGCTAAGGGTCACAATGGGCCTGAAGACCCTCATAGCTCCCTAGTGCAACCCTACAATTACTTCTTCCTTTCCTCAAGATGAACCTAGTGACAAAGACTTGCACTGGGGAGGCCTCCAGTTAGACCGAGGGTCAGCAACTTGGACTCTCCAGATGTTGTAAGCTGTGGTTGGGGGGGGTTGTTGTACACCAGCTGGGCAGCCAAGGTTACCCACCCCTGAATTAGACTTTTGGTTCCAGCTGTGGCAGTTTTCCATGTGCAAGGATTTGTGGGAAAGATAGTTCCCATGGATCCAGACAATCTAATAAGTTCTTCAGAATGCGAAGGAACTGCATCTTCTACAGGGACTAAATCCTACTGATCATAGTGGGGCCGGCTTTTGAGTAAACATATACTGCATATCTGCATAACACCTCTTCTATTCTATCATAAATATGTTTTAAATTACAGACTGGGGCTTTCCCCCATGCCCAGCAAAACCCTTTTCTCTCTCCCCTGTATACATTTTTGTTTTGAGTAGCATCCTTTCTGAAGAAGATTTCTGGTGAGCACTAGAGCTTGCTTGCTACTTTTTAAGATCTTAGTTGATCTAACAGCGGTGTGGTGTTATTGGTGCTTGAGGATTATAGGGAGAATTAGTTAATATTTAGCTAGAAAGAAGGATGATTGTCAGGGGAACTGAGAAGTTATTGGGCTGTGCCATCTAGGCCGAAGATGGATAACTCACTGGCAACACCAAACAGGCTGTCTTCAGCCCTGAAAGCCATTTAATTGGCCCCTAGAAGCTCTATCAGATATTAATCAAGGCGGGAAAACTACAGGAAAAAAATTGTTGATGGTTTCAGTTGTGAAGAACCGAAGCAATGAGTAGAGCCGTGCATTGGATCAGTCCAATAAATGAAACCAATTCAAAGTGTGCTCTACTAGGGATGTGCACAAAACCAGTTTTTCCAGTTCATTTTTGTGCCACTCCAGACTGGGGCCAGGCTGGGCTTGAATTCAAGTTGGTTCGGGTCCAGTTCGAGGGGTTTGGGGGGCTTCCCTAAGTGTTATATCAGTAAAATCAAAGTACCATGTTTCCATATGTTGTAAATCTGTTAGCTTGGCTAACCCAACAGGATTTACAACCCCCTTCAGCACTCCCCGGTGAGTTAACAGAAAACGGCAGCGGAACTGCACGAGTGAAAAATAAAAGGCTCACAAAGAAAAAACAGCAAATGAATTAAATACCCTGAACTGACCTAGGTACCCCCCTCTAACAATAACTGAGTAATAAGTGAACAGAAAACACAGAGCAAGGAATGAAAATAGCCAAAGACAACAGAAGCAAGGAATTAACAAAACAGAGCAGGAAAGCATAAACAAGGCAAACTGGACCTCGGACAAAGTTTTGGAATTCAATAGCACACTGTCTGCGGACCAGAGAAAGTTGCAAACAGCACCTGAGCAATTGAGAGACTACCAAATATATATGGCTCAAGAGAACCAGCAGCCAATCAGGCTTCCCTGAGTCAGCACTTCGGCTTCCTCTCTAGTGATCTCCTGTGCCTGCGTGACTTCCACTGAGCCTCCCTCTTGAGCCATCTTCTCAAGACAGATGAAATCCCAGGCTCCTCCCCATCAGAAATCATGTCTGGCAGCTGTTGCGAATCCTCAGCTCCAGAGTCTGGTCTCCCTGCCAACTCTTGCTGCTGTGCCTCTGAGCCCTCACTAGCAGGCAAATCCTCCTGTTCCTGCTCTGACTCTTCTGAGTCAGAAGTCTGAGCCATGACACCATATCAAGCCAGGTAAACAATTAAAAATAAACACAAAGGGAATGGTGGTAGTTGTGAAGGCCATGGGGAAGGGAGGCTGCAGCAGCTCCCCCTGCCCCCACAAGCCTCCCCTTGAGTCTCCTGGGCCCATTTCGGCCCATTTCAGCCCTCTGATTGTACACGGTGGCCATGTTTTTGCCCTCCATGCATGTGCATGGGCCATTTGTGTGACCCATGTGCATCTTCAGTGGCCAAAAACATGGCCACCATGCATGCAGAGGGTCAAAACATGCCAGAAATGGGACAAACTGGGTCCAGGAGCCTCGGGGGAGGCTGATGGGGGTAGGGTAGCCACAACTCTAACCCTCACCCTCACAATCACCTTGCCCAGCTATGGAAGGTTGGAGACAAGCCTGTAGTTGCTTAACTCCAAGGGAGTTGAGATTCATTCATTTATTCATTCCTTTGGCAGCTGGCCAATAATGCTCTGAGAATAGGTGCAACATCATGAAGGCCATTCTGTGAATGGCCACCCCACCCCACCAGTAATGAAGCAGTAATGAACCAGCATCCTTCCCCAGAGCAATATTGGCCGACTGCTGGGAAAGAAAAGTGCTGGCTCACATCCAGAGTAAGGATGCACAAGTGCAGCAAGAGAGCAGCCTAACCACCAAGAGACGTAAGTTTTGGGCACTATAAAAATGTTAAATGAATAAAGATAATAAATAAATAACAGAACTTCTCAACCAATTGCCCCAGTGCAGTGGAGAAGGGGCCATTTTTGATGCCCTCCCCTTCCCCACCAAGCCTTCTGTGCCATCTGAAAATATATCCTTGAGGGCTGTGCGACCATCAGGGTCATATCTTATGGTAGCACAGTGTTTCCTGGGGAAGGGAGATCGCTGAAATTTGCCCCACTGTTCAGTTAGTAGTGGAGCTGAGTTAGTTGAACTTTTCAGAACACTGATGTTTCTCCTATTACACTAATGCTTAATTAGGATGTCAGTCAGAATATTTTCAGAATTTCCCCTTCACTTGGCCAGCAGAGAAACATCTGGAAGACATAACGATCTTTGTAAACTGCCTTAATAAATTAGCTTCATTAGTCTGGTGCTATGCAACTCTGATCACGTGTATTTAAATGCCAGTTGCCTTCCGCTCCCTTATTGATGACAGTGGCCTCCCCAAAATACTGAAGTTATTGCTGATCTAAACTAACATCTTGGATGGCTGCTTCTGAAAAACATTCCCTTTGTGTTTATTTTTAATTGTTTACCTGGCTTGCTATGGAGACAGATTGTGACTTCCCACCCAAACCAACAGATTTTCCCCCAATCTGATATTCAACTATTTTGGGGGAGAAAATTAGTTTATTAAATTTTTAATCACAATTTTCATGCCATGTTATCCCATTAATTATTCTTGTAGCTGTTGAGCTCCTCCGAACTCTCCCTAGCTGTCACACCTTTCATTAAAACGGCAAGTTAATTGGCCTTAAAATATTTAAGACGAATAAGGAAGGCACTTGGCTAGGAAAGTGATTGAAAATGAAAAATTAATTCAGATTGGCTTGGATGTGTGAGTACTCCATCAAAAGGATCAAAAACTGGCAGGAGAAGCAGAAACAAGGACTCCATTTAGATGTGGATAATAGTTCTGAGTTTTTGAAACACACACTTGGCAATAGAGAGCCATGGAGAAGCTACCCAAGTGAGGAAGAATGCATGGGCACACATGCTGCTCTTCTGTAGTCAACTCCTGGCTTATTTTTATGGGAAGTGGCAGGGGAAACTGCTAAATTTATTTATTTAGCAGAGGGAGAGCAACTGTCCTTATTCAACTCAGCATAGTGCCTTGCCACTCCATGCTGTTGGTGCCTCCCTCTTGGGGAGGAGAGCTGGTCTTGTGATAGCAAGCATGAATTGTCCCATGTGTTAAGCAAGGTCAACCTTGGTTTTCATTTGGATGGGTGACTACATGTGAGTGCTGAAAGGACATAAGAACAGCCCTGCTGGGTCAGGCTCAAGGCCTAACAGGTCCAGCATCCTTTTTCACACGGTGGTCCACCTCCACCAGATGCCTCTGAGAAGCCCACAGGCAAGAGCTGAGGGTATTGCCCCTTCTTCTTCTGTCTTAGCTGTAGCTTACATCAGTAATTCATAGCCGCCAAGGGAAATGGAAATTGCTGGTATTTGTGGCTTCAAGGTGGCCACAACTAACGGTTGCTCTTTTGCTCCTGCAGAGCCTTCTATTAATGCCTCTGGAAATGGATTCTATTTCTACATCCCTCTCAATGGTCTCTCCTCTTTCTCTCCCTTCTCATTCATCCAAAGCCCTGGCGGGTGTGTGGGTGGATGTCATTAGCGCTTTACCTGTCCACACTGGACAGCTCTGCCACTGCAATTGTGTTTCTTGTCCCCAAAGCCACAATACATCAGATTCGAAGAAACACAGGAGTATTACTCTGAACTATGAGCAAGCTACCAAAGATAACTTGTGGGTGTTGTGTAGAAAGAGAGTGGGCAAAAGAAGATAATTCCAGACAGAACAGCTAATGTGGAAACATCTCTTGTAAACCATGTTTTTCAGCTGCTCTTAGTACCTTAGAACAAAGGTTGTATATAAATGTACATCCTAACTTAACTTGGATTTATTTATACAGCTATTAGATCAGGGGATCCCAGCCCCGAGTCTCCAGATATTTATTTATTTATTTATTTATTTGTTTGTTTGTTTCTTTGTTTGATTTCTATACTGCCATTCCAGAAATGGCTCCAGGGTGGTTTACACAGAGAAATAATGAATAAATAAGATGGATCCCTGTCCCCAAAGGGCTCACAATCTAAAAAGAAACATAAGATAGACACCAGCAACAGTCACTGGAGGTACTGTACTGGGGGTGGATAGGGCCAGTTACTCTCCCCCTGCTAAATAAAGAGAATCAACACATTAAAAGGTGCCTCTTTGCCAATTCCTATCATTTCCAGCCACAAGGGCAACCATTGTGAGTAGGGATGAGTATTTTTTTGTTTGTTCTTTTTTATATTGTATTTATATCCCACTCTTCCTCCAAGGAACCCGGAACAGTCTACAGTTATAGTTATCCTCGCGACGATCCTGTGAATTAGGTTAGGCTGAGAGAGAAGTGACTGGCCCAGAGTCAGTCAGTGAGTTTCATGGAAGTATGGGGAGCTGAACCCAAGTCTCCTCGGTCCTAGTCCAACACTCTAACCACACAGGCTTTCACAATCTCATAGTGGGAGTTGTAGCCCACCCAAGGTTGGAAACCCCTGCCTTAGCTGATGCTCAAAATTGTTGTGAGGTTTTCTTTCAGGCCATGCGAAAGGTCCAAGATAATCTTTTCGTTTTATTTTAAGGATTTGGTAATGTCATTATTTACAGGAAGAACTATGGCCAACTATGTTTCTGCATCTAGCTCCAGTGTTTATAACCCAGCAAATAAGGTAGGTGCTGACACTTTCGGGGCGGGGGGAGTAAACAGGAATGAGAGAGTGGGCCCCTGACAGACAGCTGCATTGTCTTTCTCTCTCTTGTTGATTCCACAGTAATTTATTGTGTGTTTTACAAACAATGGCCATGACAATTAAAAGTCCAACCGGGCCTAATTGTGATAATGTTTGCAAAATGGTCACAGAATAATCCAAAACCTGCCTCCGTACAGCGATACATAATTAACTGAATTGCAGTCCTTGGGTAATCTCACAATGAGACACTTTAATCATATGGATGCTCTTTGTGCATTGGAGTTCTCAGGAATTTGGACCATGGAAATTCTGGCCCCCACATTCTAGCAGGGAGCAGTCAGCTACATGTACATTTGTGTGTGCGAGAATTTCTGGGCCACTTGACACATTTGATGTTTTAGTGTACATTTAAATGTTCTTTGAAGTCTACACCTAAAAACATGATGGTAAAGGAGGATTGTTGTATCCTGCCAAGTCATCTTTTATGCTGTATTGTTGAGAAGTTTGTCCCAGTGGGGATCTTGCAGAGAGAGAGAGTATGTGTGAGGGTGGGTGGAGGTGGGGGTGGGGGTGGAGTCAGAAAGGAAAAGAGAGGAGGAGGAGGAGAGGAGGAGGAGGAGAAAATGGAGTCGTAGCTGAATAAACCTTTAATTAATCTACATAATATTTCCTTGGGTGTTTGAGGGAAACAGCTATAAAACAGGGATTCCCTGGAACAACCCCTCAGAGTTTCATGCCTTGTGGTGACTGAGAATGGAGCCCTTTTGGAGAGTTGCTCAGTTCCCCCACTCAGAGTTCTGAAGATCAGGGATGGTGACTTGGTCAACGCTCCTTCAATGCAAAAAGCTGGGTCACAAGCAGGAAGCCAGGGACGTCAGCTGAATGCTCGCAACCTCCAAGCCTGGTTCATTTCCCCATCAGTGGGAGAGGCTGTTCCCTTAATGAGGCTGCCTCCCATGGGATGGGGAGCAGTGGCCCACACTCCACTTAACCGAGTTGAATTATTTGTTGCTTTGTTGCAGATTTTGTTAATAAAGAGTGACCCAAGTTTAACCCATCACATGTGTCCTTTCTCTTATTGAGGTTCAGGGGCAATCATTGACACTGGCAAGTTCACCACTCACTTCATTCTGCTCACACCACCACCAAATGCCCTCCTAACTTTGTAACCTACCAGGGCCATCCTTTGGGGGGGGGGGGACGAGTGGGGCAACTGAACCATTCCCCATCTTCCTGAGCCCCATACATACCAATGCCAAATTGTACCTGCCAAAGGAAAAAACATGTGGGGGCATCCGAGGGAGGTGGGGCTGGCCCAGAACCTTTGTCAGCCTCTCCCCACTGCCCACTCACTAGATGGAGGACTTGTTTTTTCCTTTCTCTGTCACACTTGAGAAAAGCAAGTCTTGTGAACTGGCTGCAAGTTAGGCCAGTACAGGGGCCCACAAAGGAGAGCATTGGCATTCAGAGGAAAGACGTGATGATTTTCCCTTACTCTCTGTTGCTTATTATTATTAGTAGTAGTATTTATTAACACAGTCAGACAGATGTTATTGACTGGTTTGTTTTATCCAGACATCGTCCTTCCCAAGGGATGGCTGAATTTTATTATCAATGTTGTTGCTGTTATTATTATAGCTATCATTGCAGAATATAGGCTGTTCCCAGTAATGTTGCCTTTTGAATTATTATTATCGTTATTGTTATTGTTTATTATGTCTTGTTTACACAGCCAGGCAGGTGCTATTGACTGGTTTGTTTTATCCAGACATCGAGTCCTTCCCAAGGACCTGGGATGCCAGAATTTTGTTATCAACATTGTTCTTGTTGTTATTATAGATATCGTCGCAGAATATAGGCTGTTCCCAGTAAAGTTGCTTTTTGTAATTGTCTGATGGTGATTTCTGCGGCCCCTATGGTGTTGAGGTGCTCTTCAAGGTCTTTTGGAATTGCATTACTACTGGGATTATTTTGGTCTTTTTCTGCCACAGCCTTTCAATTTCAATTTGTAGATCTTTGTATTTGGTGATTTTTTCTATTTCTTTTTCTTTTATTCTGCTATCTCCTGGTATTGCTATATCGATTATTTTGACTTGTTTTTCTTTCTTCTCGACTACAGTTATATCTGGTGTATTGTGTGGCAGATGTTTGTCTGTTTGTAGTCAGAAGTCCCATAATATTTTTGCATCTTCATTTTCTACCACTTTTTCAATTTTATGGTCCTACCAATTTTTGGCTATAGGTAGCTTGTATTTTTTTCAGATGTTCCAGTGTATCATCCCTGCTACTTTGTCATTCCTTTGTTTGTGCTCAGTCTGTGCGATCTTTTTACAACAGCTGATTAGGTGGCCCACTGTTTCATCTGATGATGATGATGATGATGATGATGATGATGATGATTGTTATTATTATTATTATTATTTTGATTTCTATACCACCCTTCCAAAAATGGCTCAAGGCGGTTTACAATCAAGAAATAACAAACAAATAAGATGGATCCCTGTCCCCAAAGGGCTCACATTTTAAAAAGAAACATAAGATAGACACCAGCAACAGTCAACTGGAGGTACTGTGCCGGGGGTGGATAGGGCCAGTTACTCTCCCCCTGCTAAATAAAGAGAATTACCACAGTAAAAGGTGCCTCTTTGCCCAGTTAGCAGGGGTTGCCCCTCTATCAGCCTCTCCTGGCCTGGCTTGCAGCCACTTCACTAGATGCAGAGCTGGTTTTCCCCACATGCAAAAAGAGAGAAAAAGCAAGCCCTCCATCTCAAGAACTGGCTCCAAGCTGAACTGGGAGGGCTGGCGAATAGGCTGACAAAGGAGACAGACTGGTCTTGCCTCTGATATCATTGTGAGAGGGCGTGGTCATCATCAGGGTGTGTGGCTTGGGTCCTGTGTCCACTCTTATTTGCCATGGCCCCCATGTGTATTAAAGCAGGGGTTGGGTACCTTAGCCCTCCAGCTGTTTTTGAACTACAATTCCCACCATCCCTGGCTAATTGTGGCTGGGGATGATGGGAGTTGTAGTTCAAAAACAGCTAGAGGGCCAAGGTTCCCCACCCCTGTATTAAAGGATGGCCTGGTAGCCTACAAAGGCAGTTCACACACTATTATAACTAGGCTAGGAGAAATGTCCTATTATGGCTCAGGAGCTGTGCACACTCCCATTTTGTGATTATGTACAATGGAAGCAGCGAGGTTAGAGGGAGAGGAAGTGGTTAGCTGGGGGAGAGGAGCTGGGTCAGCTGGTGATTCTTCCTGGAATCTCTCGTATCCAAGTGCATGATACGAGAGATTCCGCTTGGATTGGTCAAGTGCTGGGTATGGACAGCACCTTCCGACTCAGCTCCTCTCTCCCAGACGATCACTTCTTCCCCCTCCAACCTACCTGTTTCCTTCACACATTATCATACGACAGGAGCTCACACAGTTCTTGAAGTAAGGTAGGACCAGGGGCGGCTCATGAACTCACCTCCGGGGGGGTGGCAGGTGGATTCTTTAACTGTAAATGGAGCTGGTGCTCCATGCCATTCAGCAGCCCCCGTGGTGGGGAATCACCTCCGCCATTCACCCGGCCGCTGGCGGGAGCTCGCCTCCGTGGGAGCCAGGTGAGTGGAGGAGGCTATTCCCCGCCGCGGGGGCTGCGGGGCGTCATGGAGCACTGGCTCAATTTACAGTTAAAGAAGCCCCCCACTGCCCCCCACCGGAGGCGCGTTCACGAGCCACGCCTGGGTAGGACCCATCTCCTACCCTAATTATAATCATGTGAAATGTCTGACAGGATGTCAGTGGGGGCAGATGGCATCAAGGCTTATTGCGATCCATGATCCTTGCTGTGTACAAGCGTTGAGCCCCACAATAACAGTTTTCGTGGGAAATAGCAGAAATCCCTTTCTAAGTAAGATGGGATCCTTCTCCTGGCTGGCTTGTACCCACAGGGAAGTTTTCTGTTTTAACATTCCCGAAGCTTCAGCTGCCCACAATGCAATACACATCTCACATTGCAGAATGGAACAAAAAGATTTATTTTGTGTAAAACAATCACTAGCACTTCCTTCGGTGCTTTCTCCCATTCTAGGAAACAAAGTCATAATTCTTTGCTATTACCCTTGCTATCAGCATACCAGAAGCTTGCCAGCTTCCCCTTTTCACCTTCCCCAGCTTTCTAGTTTCTTGTCTGAATGCACTTCATCATTTTCAAATTTTCCTTTTGGTGGATTCAATACCCAAATAACTATTACTTTACAATGCACACACAGCAACCACAATTTTCCGTTTGCTGGATTTTCTTCATTTTTGCAGGGCGGGGGGGAAATAGCAGTTCATTATAGATCTAGTCATCTGTGTATCAGGTGAAGTGTGCTTTCCTCCATCATGAATCTGAACTGAATATTTCTTTTTTTGAGCAGTGGAAGAGGCGTACAGGCCACCTGCTAGGCTGATTGAAACTTTTTGTCAGGAATATTTGATAGTGCAGGGGTTCCCAAGCTTGGATCCCCAGAAGTTGGGCTAAAATTCCCATCATCCCCTTCCACCATCATGGCTGGGCATGATGGGAGTTGTAGTCCAACATTTGGGGACCCAAGCTAGGGAACATTTGTAATAGTGAGCAACCCCTCTCAAATGGCTGTCTAGAAGAATACAGCAGGAGATACCAAATAGGTATTTGCAGTCTTCCAACCCCATTACAACCAATAAATTTTGGTAGTCTTATTGATTTTTTTTCTAGCATCCCTCAAGAGTCTATAAGTCTTTGCTCCAAGCACAATCCTTCACATCCCATGATGGAAAAGCACTCTGCACATGCTCAGATAAGCCTTTCCCCCCATATTCCAGGTCTCAGTCACCGTATGGGGGGAAAAAGACTCCTAGACTGAACTCTGGTGAGGTCTTGCACAGATTAATCCAGAGACTCCCAGCCTTTGGTCCCCCCAGTTGTTGCTGGACTACAACTCCCATCATCCCCAGCCACGATGGCCAAAGATCATATTGGGATAGTGAGGTAAGGACAGCTTGTCTGTGACAAGAAAGCAAGTGGGAGAGTTCTGCCAAAAAAGGAGATAATCGCTTTGTGTGAAGAGTTGCTCGGGAAGGGGAAATGAGGAGTGGATTGTAGGGTGGACGAGAACAGAATTATGTGCTCCCAGATCATAGTTTGTTGCAACAGAGGTGAGGTCAGTGTATAATTTAGCACTGTACTGTCATCTAGCTCAGTACTGCCTACATAGAGTGGCAACAGCTTCTCCACGGTTGCAGGCATGAGTCTCTCTCAGCCCTATCTTGGAGATGCCAGGGAGAGAACTTGGAACCTTCTGCATGCAAGTAAGCAGATGTTCTTCCCCGAACTGCCCCATTCCCTAAGGGGAACATCTTACAGGACTCACACATGTCTCCCACTCAAATGCAAACCAAGGCAGATCCTGCTTAGCAAAGGAGACAATGCATGCTTGCTACCACAAGACCAGCTTTCTATGCTCAGAAGCATTCTCTCAATCATTACTTAAATATTAATTCTGCTGAAAAATGCAGGCCTTGGTCCTCCTCAGCTATAAAATGAGACCAGTATGGAACAAAATGATATAGTGCATAGTGCAAGGTGGTGTGTGTACACACACACACACTTGCCTTGCTATATGGAGCTCAGTGTTTTTGGCACCTGGGAGCTCAGTTGCTACTACCTATCACTTGGTGTGGTGGATCCCCTCCCTCAGGAACTGTTGCCTCCACATCCCCACAAAAGTGTTTGTCTTGATATTTTTCTTCTTCCAGCTTATACAAGCCACCCAGTTCAGGAACACTGCACATTAAGGCTTTGGGCAGTACTCCTTCCGCAGATGGACATGGGAACATCAGGACGGATTCTTCTATTCACAGAGCTGCTCAACTTCGGCCCTCCTGCAGATGTTGGCCTACAACGACCATGATCCCTGGCTATTGGCTACTGTGGCTGTGGATGATGTATTTTTTTATTTATTCATCATACTTTTATACCGCCTGATATGTACAGTACATCTCTAGGGTTAGGGTTAGGGTTAGGGAATCAGGAGTTGATGATGGGAGTTGTAGTCCAAAAACTAGGCCAGGGATTCTCAACATTGTGCCCCCAGATGTTATTGGACTTCAACTCCCATAATCCCCAGTCCCAGTGGCCTTTGGTTGGGGATTATAGGAGTTGAAGTCCAATAACATCTGGGAGCCCAGTGTTGGGAATCCCTGGACTAGGCAACCTGGGAGACAGATGGTCTGAACTCAGTCTGAGGAGCCAGCCCAGAGTCAGCAGCTTTATAGGATCAGGTGGAGCCTTATTGGTCCCTTGTGTCACCTGACCCTTGCTTAGCTGAGAGCTTCAGTACCACTACCTGGCTCTCAGTGGCAGTGATGCTGAAGCACAGCAGGAAAAAGGTGAGTGGTTTCCTCCTCTGGCAAAGTACCATGGTGGTGCATAGAGTTAGGCTATTGTGTCTTGAAGGCCTGACTCCTCGCTTCAGGTCCCCTGGAGCCCTCCATTTGATGACTACATTCTATGGTGCAATGTGGCCTAGAAAAATAGGAAGCCTAATCTAGTATTGCAGAAAAGCAAGAGAGTGGTTATTTCCAGCAAATTAATTTAATTGGCTCTACTACAGTAGCAAGAACGAGCCATTTACAGTTCCTGTGGGAGGAGTATTTGAAAGTGGCTCGATGAAAATACAGAGGGGAAAGAGAAATCTATTGAAGATCTAACATCATGCCAAAACCACACTGTTTACAGCCTTACCTAATTGCAATTGCAATTTTACATGCTAATGTGTTGTCTCAGACTTGTTTTCTTCTTTTTAAATAATTGCTCACTGTACCCATGTAATTTAATATGTCCCCTTTCAAAATCCATTTGCAAAAAGAGAATGGATGCTAAATAAAGGCCAAGTCACTCCTGCAATTAAAATGGCTCTTATTTTCATATTAATTTGCTAATGATGTCTCTGCATCTTTGCTGGCCAAATGCCACCCAAAGTACCACCTCCATGATGTCACTCTTCAGGAAAAGTACACCAGCAAAACTTTACCTAGTTATGGTGTATGATCAGAAGCGCACTAACCCCCAGATCCTGGGGACCCAGTCCGGTCCTCCAAGGTACATGGGGGCTCCAAATGGCAGGGGGCGGGGGCCTCTGGCAGCCACCCTGCGCCCGCCATGCAAAACCTCCGCTGATATTCTTCTTCTTCTTACCGCAGCTGAGGAGTGACTGCAGGGGGGAACGGAGCATTCCTTTTCCCTTCTCTCCCCTGGCGGCGGAGACCAATGCTGGTCCTGTCCATTTGGGCCAGCATCTTTAAAAAACTGCAAGGCATGCCTGTGCAGCTTAGAGATTGTTGCAAGCCTGTGATGTCATAGGCTTGCGATGACCTCAACTGTGCAAGTGCACCTCACAGCTTGTTAAAGATGCTGGCCCGAACGTTCTCCCCCCGCCCCACAGCCACCCCTTGGCCGTGGTAAGAATTTTTTTAAAAAACACTGGAGGTTTGGTGGGGTGGGCCCCCCAAAGGTGGTCTCGGGGGGGGGTCATGTGTGCAGTTGTGTGGGGGCTCATGGCTGGGTGGTCCAGTTGCCCAAATTACCTTGGTGTGCCCCTGGGTATGATTCTTGTTGTATTCTATACGGTTATCTTTTACATTTTGTTGTTGAGAAGTTTGTCCCAGTGGGGATCCTGTTGAGAGTGTGGAGGAGGAGTCAGAAAGGGAAAGGGAGGGGAAGGAGAAGAAGAAAATAGAGTTGTTGCTGCATACACTTTTAGTTAAACCTACATAAGATTACTTTATGTTTGTGAAGGAAGCAGCTATAAAACAACCCTCTCACAGTTGTTATGTGATAAGACCCTGAGGCTGTTCTCATGAGCAGCCAAGCCCAGCCAGACCTGGGCTTGGCTGCCCATGAGAACCAAAAGGAACCACGCTGATCCTGGTGGTGCCTTGTTGCAAAACCCTGTGCCAAAGCCCTACTCTTAGCTGAGGATAAGGGCATCAATGTGCCCTTAACACGGCTGCCTGGGATCTGCTTGCAGCTCCCCCTGACACAGAGATGAGACATCAAGTCCTGGCCTCAGAGCAATCTGCCCTGCAGGTATAGTGGTGAGAGTGCTGGACTAGGACCGGGGAGACCTGAATTCAAATCCCCATTCAGCCATGAGACTTGCTGGGTGACTCTGGGCCAGTCACTTTTCACTCAGCCTAACCTACTTCACAGGGTTGTTGTGAGGAGAAACCTAAGTATGTAGTACACTACTCTGAGCTCCTTGGAGGAAGAGTGGGATATAACATGTAAATCATCATCATCATCATCATGCAGGAGGGCGCTCTGTGCTCCCACCAACCAAAACCTGATCATCTGGGGGGAAGGCAAAGTTTGCGGTAAAATCTCATCTACCCCACAAAAAATGATCCTCTTGAGTATTTTCAGAAACATCTAGTCCTACATGTTATGAGGCCTCACCTCACCAGCTAATAACAAGTTTGCTTAGGAAGCAGGGCGGACAGGCACGGAGGTTAGGGGCAAGCCAAAGTTTGGTTTTGCTATGGCTTCCCGGAAAAGGTTTGACTCTCACTCCCCAAGAATTCTCCAAGAAACAAAATAACTTACGAGGTGTGCTGGGGGAAACTCACCCATCACTACAGGCAAGCAGTTTGGATAGGTCTCTGTGCTTCTAAATGGATGATTCAAGGACAGGCAATTTGGAGCTCAAAAATCTGGGAATAAATTCAGATCATCCCAGGTCTGAGTCATGATGTGATGAGTAATCAGGTAGCATCAGGGATTATTTACACAGTGGTGGCACCAGGAGAAAAAAATGAGGGGTGGTGGTGGTTCATTTTGACTCTTCATTTTAACCCTTCAGAAGAGTCAAAGTGGTTGGCAAGCTATGTCCCAAGAATTAGATTTCTAAATCAGAAATGGGGTGGGCACAGTGGGGTGCCACTTGCCACCCATACTCTACCCTGCCGGAGCCACCCTTGACGTTACAACAGGAGACAGAGGGAACCTGCTTGATTCTGCAGCTCGCCACTTGCCTGTCCATTTTATGCACTGACAGTACACCTGTACAAAGTCTCAGTGAAACTGCTGCCTTGATCCTCAGCCTTAGCCTTCCCTCTACTCAGGGGTGGGCTAGAAAAGCAAAACACTCTTTGCTTGTTTCACTGTAACTCAGCATTAGAGCAAAATGAATGGAGATTTTTTTTCTGGAGAAAACAATCCATTCCATTTGAATGTTCAAATTCTTACAAGATTAGTGTGACAAATAATGTATATAACAATGAGGCAGATTTAATCGAAATAGAAACCACAATGCTATAATTTCATGTTCTGCAGCCCACAACACCAGCAGGTTTGATTACCAATCAATAACTTTTCAATGGTAATTGAGAAATTATTAACCGAGAGAGCTGTAAAGAGACTCTTGGTGCTTCTGCTTGTAGACAACATGGGACTCTCTCCAGGCACATTACTCTTAGCCTGTGAGGCTATCATTCAAGGGCATCCTGCACTTCTTGATATTTCTGCTTTGATGTGCCAGCATTAGAAAATTAAGAACTTTGCTTGGAGTCATCACAGGAATACTTCATTTTCTTATTGAAATCACGTGTTGTAAAAACTGTTCTATGGATCACAAAGATGCAGGGAGAAGGGCATGGGTATGTCCTCCTTTAAATAATTGAAACGACCCCCATCCCCCCCCCCACTTTTTCACCTGTAAATTGAGTCGTAAAATAACAGGTGGTGGTGAGCACTTTGATTCTGTGCTGAATAAAAGCACTCTGCCGATCTAAGAGTGGGGCGTATGTGCTGGTTCCATGCTACTGAATAGCCACAGAATGTAAACCAAAGTATGATCCTTTAGGATAATAGTTATTCATGGCAGATGGAGGACCAAGTTGCTTGGGCTGGGCTAGACCCCCAGTTTCCTGTCCCTATATAAATATCATTTCATGCCTGTAATATATTTTTGCATTTTAACCAACCAATTTCATATTTTTTTTCTATGATTTACTCACCTAAAGCATTTACCATAAATTAAGTCAAGCCAGAACCAAGTTATTTCTCCATCTGCAAATGTAACAATGAAATCGCTTAGTTCAATGCTTTTCCAAATTCCCTGGGAGCTCTCCCGAGTTTTACATGATTGCATTTCAAATAATGAATATACAAATGAAGAAAAATGAGGTTGTGAATTTGAAGGTGGAGAGGATGTGATGGAGATTAGTGAGATACCTGTAAAAGGTAAATGTACAATATCTGATGTTTCATCACGAGAACATAAATGGTGGGCAAAGCTGACCGGCCCATATGATGTCTGTGATTTTTCAAAATGACAGAATAATGGATCATTCTCGAAACCTATTATTTAGTACTAATGAATATTATGAGAGATTTGGCAGTGGAAGAGAAATCAATTATGATAGCATTGAGATATGCTGGCCTGCTTCTGTTCTTCCAAAAATAAATAACCATTGCGTCCAACAAAGGTACAAATAAGCCAGCTTCCCCTGAGAAATGTAAGCATTACAGATAACACAGTCACTACAGTGTTTACTGCATGTAAATTATGTAGCAGCCCAAGACAAAAGAACATCCAGCTTGATCCAAAACATGAGCTCCTGAGGGCGGGGGCCATAGTGCACAGATCTGTCCTGAGATCAAAGGTGGGTAAAAGGTAGATCAGGTAGATCTATTTGATTTGCAGTAGATCAGCAAGGGTTTCTGGCACGAGCAACTCTAGAGCAATTCTAGTCTGGGGGAAACAAAGTGTTGACAAGGAATGTTATAACGGGCGCAAGGATTTTGCTATGCGTTCAGTTCGCTCACACAACCAGTTTACCTGGGCTAGGGGAGAGCTTGAGGGGAGGCAGGCTCCTACCTTCCACTCCGCAGATGAGCAGGAGGTTCCTCAGAACTTTGCTGCTCACATGCCCACACAAGCGTGGGGCGGCGAATGGCAGAGCACCAGTGGAAGGGGGAGAACTCACACTGGGTCCTCCACCATACAATGCACAAGCAGCAGAGCAGCTGCTTTCAGTATTGCAGCTGCTCCACTCTTCACAGCTGCTCCTTGACCCAGGCTCGATGCCTAAAATGGTGGCAGTTCAATTGGGAGCCCAGCTACCTGGGGAGATGGTGCACACTATTGCCTACCAAGGCAGAATACACGGTAGGTTTGATCAACCAGACCTGGGTATGGGAGCTGGGCTACAGCCGGGACCGAAGGGTTCCCTGTACAGCCGATGAGGGTTCCCTGTGCCCCAGGCACCTCATGTTGTTGTGATTATTTGTGAATATTTGTAGAGGTCCATAACGGACCTCTATGGACCTCAATTTCATAATTGTGAAAAAACAGGATGGGGATGGCCTTGTACTCGGTGGCTGGATATTATTAAAAAATGACACTGGGATGACCATGGCGGACTTAAAGGAAGCTATCCGAGATAGGACGGCACGGAGTGCAGTGATCCATAGAATGACCGAGAGTCGGACACGACTGAACGGATAGAGAGAGAGAGAGAGAGAGAGAGATTTGTAAAAGTAAGTTTAATTGACTGACATATTCAAACATACTTCGAAAATGGGCCAGATTCCTCTTAGAAAATACTGAGGTCATTCACACAAACTTCCTCCTACCTTGCACACACAGCTATGTGTGCCCCCAATTTTTGGTTGTTTAAAAGAAGGTAGGAGGAAAACCTGGGTAGAAGTGATTGTGTGAAAGGCTTTTCAGACAGCAGGCTTTACCACTCCTGCCTACCCAGCTGCACTGGGTTCTGCTGCTTGTTCTGGGGAAGAGGCTTCTTTCAGCAACAGAGGACTTTTAAAATAATTCAAGTCAAACCTTGAGAGGTGCCTCCACAAAGAAGCCAAACCCTTCCACTCTGTTGGCTGCAGGAAACAAGTCAGTATGAAAGGGCAGTTCCTAAGCATGTCAGCAAGAACACCTTCTGCGTTACAAGACCCAATGCCTTATGGGATCATCTGGGGAGGACCAGCTGCAGTTCCCACCAACTCATCCGGTGGCTACTCAGGGACGGGCTTTCTTCATTGCTGCCCCAAGGCTTTGGAAAGCACTCCCTGCTGAAATAAGAGCCTCCCATCTCTGACAACTTCTTAAAAGACTGTTAGGACACATTTGTTCATCCAGGCTTTTAATTAGACTTACAGAATTTAACATTGTTTTCAAATTTTAGTGTTTTAATGTTTTGATTGTGGTTGTTTTAAACGACCCAGAGATATGAATTTTAAGTCATGTATAAATATGTCAATTGAATAACTAAATCAAGCTGTACGACCATAATACACAACTGTATTGTCTAATACTTCGCAGTGAATTTCCAGGCTAGTGGATGGGGGAGTGAAAAGATGAGCAGAAAATCACCTTTTCTGAACGCTGTGTGTGTGTGTGTGTGTGTGTGTGTGTGTGTGTGTGTGTGTGTGTGTGTGTGGAGAGAGAGAGAGAGAGAGAGAGATCTACTACCTCTTGCTATCCCTTGGAGTCAACTCTGGTTTCTGACTCCCCAGACTGCTTCAGACATTATAAATCTGCACTGCTGTAGGGAAAAATCCTGCCCTGCCATGTCATTCACCTGCACACCCAACCACTCACGCTTATGATGGGGTTGTCTGAAGAGGGAAGCATCCTCCCCATGATGGTGGACACATCTCTGATTCTGAGTGCAGACCCTGCTTAGCAAGGGGGACCAGTCATGCTTGCTATCACAAGACCAGCTCTTCTCCCTAACTAGTGAATCTGTTCTAACAGCCAGCCACCTCATGGACTGCACAACTTTAAAATGCATAGAAAAGCTTGAAAGAGTTCCACCTATTCATTGCTAGAAAACCCTTAACAGATCTTTCTATTGGCACCTAATAGCACTGCTGTTCCCTTCATCAGTTTCCAAAAGAAGGGACAATCCTAGTGGGTGCCATCAGAAGGGTATCTCTTTTCATATCTCACCGGCTCAGTAGACAGCAAATCTGATATCAGGGATGAGAGAAGACTTGAAACAAAACAAGTCTGGAAACAAATGTCCAAACTAAAGCACGTTTAAATTGTTTATCTGGCATGGAGAGGATAAAGCCTCACTCAAACTTTTGTCATGAAACTTGATATAAATTGGAAGTGACTGGACTTTCCATTATCTTGAACTCCCTCGGTAATGTAAACTGATTCTTAAGGACTGTTTCTAATAGGCCTTTCAACAAATTTATCTGTGGAAACTAATCCCCTTTGATTATGAGCTGCAGAGAGTAGTTAAGACCGTGTGGGTTGTTTCCTGCAGCGATGAAAGTCAAAGGAAGTTTTGCCACTGATTTTATTGGAGATGTTACATAGACACCATTTTGCTTGGAGTCATAAGGTCTGGAAGGAAAGCACTGCCCTATTCCTCCTTCACTTACTATTTGTTTTTATTAGAGCTGAGTTGAAATGGGAGGTGGTCTCTCAAAAACGTGATACTCCACAAAATGTAAAGCCCGGAATTGCAGCAATGTGTCCACTCATGAGGACTGGAGGTATTGCCCTCACCTGATTTGGCTGATTTTAGTTTCTGATATGATCACATAGTCAAATTGGATTTCTTATATGAGCAGTCAAAAGTCAATTAAGAGTGAGGGCAATACTTCATGTCCTCAGTTTGATTTGGTTTTCTGACAAAAGCATATAGCCAAATTTGACTGGCTGTGTGACAACATGACATTTTCACATTGGCTCTGTGGTGCTTGATTGACTGGAGTCTTTTCACATAGAAGCCACTGCTTGAAAACAAATGCTGCCAAAGCTGCAGATTGGGGGAGAAGCACCTGTGAACAGGCAGCAGCAAATGCTGTGGGTGAAAAAATAGATAAGGGAGACAAATTAATAAAACTACTCCCCTTCTCAATTTTTCAACCCAAATTTTTGTGAGTTTAAATTTAGTGCAACACTAGTTTGTATTTTGTTCTGTTAAACTTTAAAATACAGAAATTATTGTGAGACGGTCATGCGAGGTGATTACTCCCCATGCCCGATGACCATCAGCAAGAGCATCTGCTGTACTATATTATTATAAATATTGATTTATGAAAAGTGATTGCCTTGGCTGAATTTTTGTACATAGGGCCTGTTTCTTTGCCTTCCAAAATTCTGAGGCCCCTGAAAATGTGAGACTCTAGGCATGTGCCTAATCTGTTTCTTGATGGATCTAGCCTGGCAGATAATGTAAGAACTAGCCCTTGGAGGCTCCTGAGAAATAGCCACTGAGTATGAAAGCCTAGGGGATGGAGTCATTCCTAGCTAATATCTTCTTCTGAATCTGAAACCGAAAGCAAGAAAGAAGCTAAGGGCATGTGAAATAAATTGGAAATCTAAGATAAAACTATTGCACAAGCTGGATAATATATATTTCATTTTGTACAAATGTACTTTAAAGGAATTATTGTCAAACCTAGAACAAAGTTCTTTGAAAATGCCAAAGCAGACATGGAGATTGCGGGGATGAAGGGTTTCCCATTCACTTGAATGTTGTGGTCTATTTTGCTTGCACAAAGACAGAGGTGCACTTTGATCGTTTTGGAGCCTGGACCTAAAGGACTTTGGAGGCCCCCCACTGCAAGTTAAGCATTATTTTTAAAACATGCAGGTTCTTGGGGGCACAAACCACACCACCCAGGACAGACTAAAGGGGGTGGGCAGAGGGTGTGGAGGCCCTGGATTTCGGACCCAAAGTCCAGCAGCATCACTACCTCTACATGAAGAAGATGCAGATTTGCATCTTTCCTTAACATTTGAGTAAATTAGGAAGCCCTGGATTTCCTGGAAACTTGTTGAAGGTTTCCTGGAAGTCCACTGGAGCCATTTGGTGGCAAAAGAGCTGTGGGTTGAGTCTTATCTCCACCATTGGGAGATAGTTTAAGGAAAGAGATAATAGCCAACATCTAGACTGATGCTACACTTCTGCAGTCATGTTGCTTAAGCCAGTTGCAAAGAGAGCTGGTCTTGTGCTAGCAAGAATTAACTGCCCCCTTTTCTAAGCAGGATCTGCCCTGGTTTGCATTTGGATGTGCAAGCACTGCAAGATATTCCCTTTAGGGGAGGGGCTGCTCTGGGAAGGGCACCTGTATGCTTGCCTGCAGAAGGCTCCAAGCTCCCTCCCTGGCAACATCTCCAAGAAAGGGCTGAGAAAAACGCCTGCCTGCAACCTTGGAGAAGCTACTGCCAGTCTCTGTAGACAATACTGAGCTAGATGGGCCAATGGTCTGACTCACTATAAGGAAGCTTCCTATGTTCCTTGGTTCCTACACCAGTGCCCTAGACACATCAGAGCAGGGCGGCAGGGAGGTATGCTGCTGCCCCAATGGGCTTTTAGTGAGACATGCACCAGCGGGGGAAATGGGGGGGGCGGGGAGTGCATCTTCCCCTGCCCTTAAAGCCACCATCCACTGTCGAACCCTCGAGCCGGGCAACCAGGGGCGTAACAAGGTTGGAGGGGGGCCAGAGACAAGATTTTAAAATGGCCCCCCCCACCTGCCATCACCGCCTACCACAAAGCGGGGACTGGGCAGACAGGCGACACAAAGCGGGGAGCGGGCGGGCGGCACAAAGCGGGGACTGGGCGGGCGGGCAAAGCACGGGCCAGGAGGAGGAAAGCCGGCCCGGCCAGGAACCGCAGCCGTGGAGAGGCAGCCGTGCGGACGGGCGCGTGGGGAGAAGCGAGGACTCGGGGACCATGCAGGCGGGGGAGGAAAGCAAGGACCATGTGGGTGGCCAGGGAGGGGAAAGGAGAACGGGGAACCATGTGGGCAGGGAGGGGGAAGGAGAGTGGGGGACCTCCACTTCCAGCGGCGACCTCCTCTTCCTTCCACGGCAGCACGCGCTAGGCAGCAGCAGCAGCTGAGCATGCGCGTTTCTCTGCACCAGCAGCAGCCAATGGGTGGGGAAAGAGGAGGAGCCCCGTCGGCCACAGAAGTAGGCAAAAGGGTGGAGGGCGGGCGGAGGCAGCAGCAGGCAGGAAATACGGCGCTCCGGAACAAAGGTGGAATTTTTTTAAAACATTTTTTTAAAATACACTTAATCGAGGAAGCTGGGGCCAGCGCTGGGTGGGGGAGGCACGTGACATGTCTCTCGGGTGCCCCCTAAGCTGTGGGGCCCCCAGACAACTGTCTCCCCTTGCCCGATCATCGTTACGCGCCTGCGGGCAACGTTCGTGCACACCCCTATCACTGAGCTGTGCCACCACCTGCTATTGCTAGCTGGTGCAACCAGCAGGTATGGGGCCCTCAGGCCCCTACTGGTGGTCTGGTCACCTGTTTGTGCCTCCCGCCTGGGCCACCATTGCTCCTGCTGGCTCATCTTTCTTGATTGGCCATAACACAATCTAATAGCATCGGTGGGGGTGGGGGTGTGTTAACCCTTTGTACCTGCTGCAGTCTTCATCCAGATAACCCCTCCTCCCACATCTTCCCCATCCAGATAAACCCTCATCCCACATGGGAGGAGAGTTGGTCTTGTGGTAGCAAGCATGACTTGTCCCCTTTGCTAAGCAGGGTCTGCCCTGATTGCATATGAATGGGAGACTCCATGTGTGAGCACTGGAAGATATTCCCTTTTAGGGGATGGAGCCACTCTGGGAAGAGCAGAATGTTCCAAGCTCCTTCCCTGGCAGCATCTCCAAGATAGGGCTGAGAGAGATTCCTGCCTGCAACCTGGGAGAAGCCGCTGCCAGTCTGTGAAGAAAATGCTGAGCTAGATAGACCAGTGGTCTGACTCAGTATGTGGCAGCTTCCTATGTTCCTAGATGTTATTTGGTACCAATGGAAACTTTCTTCTCGGGTGAAATAGTAGCTGTGAGGGGGCCTGCATAGGGCTTATTTCCCCACACCATGATTCTGATCTACATCAGGACCCTATGTGGCTGTTATTTAAAGTTTTAACAAGTGCTGGTCCCAATCATGTAATAGGTATGTTGTCTAAATTTGCATGAATGGTTCTGGCCTGTTTAGTAGGTCTGTGCATGTCCAGACAATTCAGATTCAGATTTGACCTGATCAAAATTTGACAATATTAGATTCAGATTCTATGGGTTTAGGTGGTGTTATATATTGGAATGAATTCAGAATTCAAATCTGAATTCCAGCTTAAATTCGGATTTTCCCCATCATGGGGAAATGAGGGGAAAATTCACCAAAATTCATTGGTTGGTCCTAGAGCCTTGAAAGCTGCCACACATGTTCTTTGTAACCACGAAAACAGAAACATTCAAAATACTTTCTCTTTTACTGACTATGTGTTTTTGCAATGGGAAAGACAAAAAGTAATATAAAATAATATAAAAGTAATATAAAAGTAATATAAAATCAAAGAACTGTCGTTTTCCCTCCACATGTGGGTGGAATAATGGTCCTAGGGATGGCTTCAGATCCAGAACCTTTCATAAAGTTCTGATTTTAAAGAATCCAGTTTTAGCCCTTTATTCTATTTTTAATTCCTCACCCCTGAAAATCCGCCCAAAATCAGAGAAGTTACCCATAGCCTTGGGAAAAAAAATAACACAAAGTTCTGCCAGTCTGATGGGCATGCAATTATCAATGGATCGGCATGCAGTTATCAAATTTGGCACACATGAAGTGTGCCAGATTTTATAACTGTATGCCCATACAGCCTCAGAGAGGAGAGCTAGTCTTGTGGTAGCAGGCATGACTTGACCCCCTAGCTAAGCAGGGTCCACCCTGGTTGCATATGAATGGGAGACTACATGTGTGATCACTGTAAGATATTCCCCTCAGGGGATGAAGCTGCTCTGGGAAGAGCAGAAGGTTTCAAATTATGAAACCAAGTTATGAAGCCAAGTTCTTGGCTTCTCCAAGATAGAGCTGAGAGAGATTCCTTCCTGCAACCTTGGAGAAGCCGCTGCCAGTCTGTGTAGACAATACTGAGCTTGATAGACCAATGGTCTGACTCAGTATAGGGCAGCTTCCTATGTTCCTATGTTCCATCCATTTTTGAGATATTAAAAAGGGGGAGCAAAAGGGAAATGTTGTTACCCCTTTTCGTGGAGGCAAAAGGGAGATTCCTCCACATGCTGGTGGAATGATGCTCTAAGGAGGGTCTTCATTTTCAGAACATTTTGTAAAGTTCTGGCTTGAAACAAGGCAGATTTCACAATTTTTAGCCTTTTTAAACAAAAATTTCAAAATTTACCAAAAATCAGCAGATTGACCAATCCCCTTCAAATTTACTGGCGGGGGCTACCCCTCCCCAACATGTGTGGCATGTTTCAAGGCTCTAGGGTCAACCAGTGATTTTTAGTTATTTAAAAAAAATCAATTTCCTCTTTCACCTCTTTGGGGGGTGGGATCCTATTCCATTTTGCTAATTCTGAAATTCTACAGTATTTCCAAAATTAATTTCATATTTTTGAATTAATTTTGACTTTAGTGATCTGATTTTGTTCTTTTTAAAAAATGGATTCAGATTTTCTTTTTCTTTTTTTAAACTGATTTGGGACAATTTTGGATAAAATCCAAATTTTCAAATCTGAATTTCCACAGGCCTACAATTTGTTTCACAAGCTTCTGATACCCAAGGCACTTATGGATAGGAAAATAAAGTGTGTTTCACTTTAATACTTGAAAACATTGGAAAGAAGCACACTTACAGCAAAGATTTACACAGAGATACAACAGTCAAACTCCTCTAAGGAAAGGTAATTCAATTTTTATCCAAAAAGAGATATAGCAGAATTCCTCGGGTTATGCCTTTCTGGAATGAATTTTTTAAAGGATGTCAGGCTTGGATCTTTCCCAAGCATCTTTTTGTAGCAGTAGGAACACAGACAGAAGTGGCATTTGCTTCCAAGAATAGCACTCGCTGAGAGGACGTAGAGAGAATGTATGTGCAGATCTTAATGAGGATATGTCCCCATTATTTCAAATCTGCTTTAGATCTAAATGTTCTGCCCCAGCAATAGCCCCATAGAGTTTGACAAATATTCTTAACCATGTACAAAAGAAAAACCCGACTTCCTGGGGAGAATGAAATGTATCTGCTAGATTTTGCTTACTGGACAGTTAATAATGCAAAGCTAATCTGGATATCTCTTCTCTCCTTAACACACATTCAGTTTGCAGATGTGAGCTTTATCTGTGGCTCAATCAGGAATATATCTAGGAAGGATGTATCAAGAAATATTTTGAGTATTTCTGAAAGGGTTGCTTCAGGGCTGGTCTGATCAGCCTCCCCAAAGAAGCCAATGCAATGGGTAGAACAGGGATAGGCAAGCTTGTGGCTGGGGATGATAGGAGTTGTAGTTCATCAAGAACTGCAAAGCCGTGGTTGCTTAACCCTGTCTACCCATGCCAAATTGTGGCTGGGGATGATGGGAGTTGTAGTCAAGAACATAAGAACAGCCCCGCTGGATCAGGTCCAAGCCAATTTAGTCCAGCATCCTGTTTCCCACAGTGGCCCATCAGATGCCTCTGGTGGGCCACAGGCAGGAGATGAGGGAATGCCTTCTCTTTTGCTGTTGCTGCCCTGAAACTGGTATTTAGAGGCATCTTGCTTCTGAGGCTGGTGGTGGCCTATAGCCATGGCTCAGGGCAGTTTACACAGAGAAAGAATAAATAAATATGATGGATCCCTGTCCCCAAAGGGCTCACAATCTAAAAAGAAACACAAGACAGATACCAGCAACAGTCACTGGAACATAGGAACATAGGAAGCTGCCATATACTGAGTCAGACCATTGGTCCTCCTAGGTCAGTACTGTCTACACAGACTGGCAGCGGCTTCTCCAAAGTTGCAGGCAGGAATCTCTCTCAGCCCTATTTACAGTACTACCTGCATATACTCCATAACCTTGTGGGCTTCCAAATCCTTGTGTGTAAATCTTTGTAGATATATCATGTACAAACAACCACTTTGTATATAATTGTGCTTTGGCAACGTACTGTATGCTTTGGTAGTTTGTTGGTTCAATAAAAAAATCTTCTCTTATTTTAAAAAAAAAAAATCTTGTCCTATCTTGGAGATGCTGCCAGGGAGGGAACTTGGAACCTAGATACTCTTCCCAAAGCAGCTCCATCCCCTGAAGGGGATATCTTTTTACAGTGCTCATACATGTAGCCTCCCATTCATATGCAACCAGGGCAGACCCTGCTTAGCTGTGGAGACAAGTCATGCTTGCTGCCAGCAGACCAGATCTCCTCTGGAACAGCGCTGGCCCAAGGATCAGGGGCACCCCAGACAAAGGCTGGCTTTGGCGCTCCCCGCTGCCTTTGCCCAGGCGAACAGACACCTCCCCTCAAGCAGGTGGGCGATCCCCATCATCCACATTGGCTGGTTGTGGCTGTCTGGCTCCAATGGCGCACCCACCCACCTGTGACTGTGATTACCTATCACATGGCTAGCTGTCGTGAAGAGGGCAATCCCCATCACTCAGCTGACTGGTGAGCGGTGGCTGGCTGCCACCCATGACCCAAGTTGTCAGTACCCTCTTGGCACCCACAGGCCCGCCTAGTTTGCCTAATGGGTGGGCTGATCCTGCCCTGGAATAGGGTCTTTCCCTCCTAAAAGGGCCAATAGAAGAAACACAATGTTCCAATCAACGTGTGCATGTGTTACCTGAGCCTGTGGCTGAGCACAGGGAAGAAAAAATTAGCAGCAAAGACAGGAGTCCCTGCTGCAATGGAGGTCTTACATAATATGCATTATGTATCCTGTTTTCTCTGTGTGTGTGTGTCTGTGTGTGTGTTTTGCGGGGCTGCTGGTGCTCAAGCCTCCAAAAGGGTTTTACATACCTCTCCCCTCCACCCTCAGAATGCAAGACTGCACAACTTCGGCCCTCCTGCAGATGTTGGCCTACGACTCCCATCATTCCTGACTATTGGCCACTGTGGCTGGGGATGATGGGAGCTGTAGTCCAACAACAGCTGGAGGGCCAAAATTGTGCAGCCCACTGAGAAATTTCCCCTCCTTGCCACAGAGCTCCAGTAGTTTCCACACATTCCACAATCAGGGCCACCACCAAAGAAGCTATGTCTCTGGTAAAGGGCAATTGTATTTCATATCATGATGGGACCTGCCCAATAACATCACTGTTTTTTCCAAAGTCCTCAGACCCATGCTTTCCCTCCCTTTCCCCCACCATCTTGCATGGTCAGCAGTCTGAATGTTATAGTTTTCAGCAGGGAACCTCATAATATTTGCTAGTAATAATATTTGTATTCTCATAATATTTGTTAACCCCTGCTAACTTGGCAAAGAGGCACCTTTTAAAGTGATGATTCTCTTTTATTTAGCAGGGGGAGAGTAACTGGCCCTCTCCACCCCTAGCACAGTACCTCCAGTGACTGTTGCTGGTGTCTATCATGTTTCTTTTAGATTGTGAGCCCTTTGGGGACAGGGATCCATCTTATTTATTTATTATTTCTCTGCGTAAACTGCCCTGAGCCATTTTTGGAAGGGCGGTATAAACATTGAATGAATGAATGAATGAATGAATGAATGAATGAATGAATGATGATGGATATGCACATGGTAAAATATTATTAACACATTACCATTCTACCTCACTTCTTTAAAAAGGGAAAGACTATTGTGAAGATCATACACACTCTTAGTGTTTGTACATTCTTACATTTATGGCTGGAATTGCCTTCTTTAAAATTAAAATTTTAATAAGGCATATAGCCTTAGGGGGAGAAGTCTCTAGGTTCGCGGGGGAGGCACGAGTCTTTAAAAATGTATATGATCCTTTTTGTTTTGACAAATGCTGATTTTGGATGGAATACTTGTATTCCAATGCAATGATCATAATGAGGAAATGGCATGGCGCCCGATGTCAAAGAATGGAGGAGGGGCAGATACAGAAACATTAAATGATGAATGCAGGAGCTGTGATCACCCTTTTGCTAACTTCCCTCTTCTGCATCCTTATTTGTATTAGCCTCCAGGGTCATCAGTCTTATATTTGGTTGTCTCTGGAGCTGAAAACGGAACACCCCCTAAAAGTCCTCCTAAATGGTAATTATTTCAAACCATTTAAGAAATAAGCCGTAAGTCACACCAGAGGTTAAGTAGCTCTCTGCTTTCAAGGAAATTCACCACCACCACCCCACCACCACCCCACCCTCATCAAGGACAAGGCAGTGGAGTGGAATCAGGAATATTAATAGTTTAATGAAATAGATATTATGTGCAGAAAGGCAAGTGCAGACTGCTTCTCAGTGCTCTTGCTGCTGGCTGTTTATTTGCCCCTCCTTTACTCCAGGAGTGGAATACTAGTAACTAGAGCCCCATTCAAAAGCTGGCCTGGATCAAGTAATGGATTAACCTGAAACACCAAACATAAGAAGCCATTGGTTGCCCTTTTCCTCTCCTTCATTTCTCTGTCCCCCACTTCTTACTCCAGAGTCACTCCTTTTCTCCTTTGATTTCTAAACATAGAATCACAGGCAGTGTTCCCTCTAATAGGGATTCCCAGATGTTGACTACAACTCCCAGAATCCCCAGCCAAAGGCCATTGCAGCTGGGGATGTTGGGAGTTGGTGAACAACATCTGGGAATTCCTGTTTGAGGGAACACTGATCTCTGGTGAGCCGTAACTGAGTAAAGCACTTCAAACATCACCGGGCAGAGGTGGGGAAGGAGCTCTCATGGAAGCAAGTGTCAGGCAGCCAATGGGCTGCCTCCTTGCAATTAGAGAGCAGTTCTGAAGCAGGAGAACAAAACAGTAATTGGTTGATGCACTCTCTATCTCTCCTCCATTGCTTGCCCATCTCCTCCTCTGTGTTTTTCAAACAGCAGCTGTGTTAATCAGCCACTTAGAAGCAGAGTCACTGCTTCTGCCACACTTGGGAGGAGATTGGTCAGGCTGTTGGTGGCGGTTTTATTTCAGGGGGCTGGCTGCACTCAGCCCTCACTGCTGGCTACCCCTAAGCACAGTCACACTTGGCTGCTTGGTGCGGACCAGAAGTGGCGCAGGCCAGGCCAGCGGGCTATCAGGGACAAAATAGGGGGGATTGGGGGGACCCAGGCACTTGGGGATCTGGACTTCCTGCCTGAAGTTTGGGAGTAATGGTTCCCCCAAGCAGCTCTCCCATGTTTCAGGCAGGAGTCTTTCCAAGTACTCCGTGGAGATTCAAGGGTTAGCTGCTGAGAGCTTCTTCATGCAAAACAGATGCTCTTCCACTGAGTCACAGTCCTAAACCCATTTATCCCTATTCAGTCACCCAAAACCATTGTTTAAGACGAGTTCAGATGTATTTTCATTTTCACTCATGCTCCAAAAAGTACGGACATTGCAAGTTAAGGTGTCCATCTTAACTTCTGTGCCATATAAGCTGCAAAGACATTGTACAGCCTTGTATAGTATGCTGGCTTTACAAATGAGGCTCTGTGCAGCCAGAAAGGCCGTGCACACCACCTTGCCGGAGAGGGAGGGTGGGTGGGCTGCGGGGAAGACAGTTGCTCACCTGCCTTCTGCAGCAGCCTAGCAGCTGTCGTCGTCCTCTCCTCCACACCGCGCACCCACACAAGCAGAGGCATGGTGAAAGGAGATGCTGGGAGTAGGAGGACTGCCCCCTTCCTGCATCCCAGGGTGCCCTGGGATGTTAGAGCATCCTTGTTAGAGCAGTCACCACACTTGGTGTGGCCACTTCTTCCCCCAACTCGCTGCCAGAAATGGCGGCAGGCTGGGGGAAGCCGTTTAACCCAGTGGCGATTGCTCAGACGATTGCTGGCTGAGGTTAAATGAACCATGGGTTCACTCAGCAAAATGCCAGGTATGAAAGTGGCGCTTGCCATGGATGCAGTGCTCACTCTTGGCACTTCACACGTGCAGCCTAACCCAACCTGGGCTGCCCTAGCCTGGGTTAGTCTGTGTGCATATGAATACCCTTGCACTTGACCTTGGTTTCAGCTGGACATTGGGCTGGGGAGGGGTGCATCCAGACAGAACAACATCTGAATAACAACAGAACAACAACAGCAACTATTTATATACTGGTTTTCAACAAAAGTTTCCAAAGAGGTTTACATGGAGAAATAATAAATAAATAAGATGGCTCTCTGTCCCCAAAGGGCTCCCAATCTAAAAATTAACATAAGACAGGCACCAGCAATAGTTACCAGAAGTACTGTGCTGGGGGTGGATATTATTATTTATTTACACAGTCAGACAGGTGTTATTGACTGGTTTGTTTTATCCAGACATCGAGTCCTTCCCAAGGACCTGGGATGGCTGAATTTTATTATCAATGTTGTTGCTGTTATTATAGATATCGCAGAATATAGGCTGTTCCCAGTAAAATTGCTTTTTGTAATTGGCTGATGGTGGTTTCTGTAGCCCCTGTGGTGTTGAGGTGCTCTTCAAAGTTTTTTGGAATTGCACCTAGGGCGTCAGTTACCACTGGGATTAATTTTGTCTTCTTCTGCCACAGCCTTTCAATTTCAATTTGTAGATCTTTGTATTTGGTTATTTTTTCTATTTCTTTTTCTTCTATTCTGCTATCCCCTGGTATTGCTATGCCGATTATTTTAACTTGTTTTTCGTTCTTCTCGACTACAGTGATATCAGGTGTATTGTGTGGCAGATGTTTGTCTGTTTGTAGTCGGAAGTCCCATAATATTTTTTCATCTTCATTTTCTACAACTTTTTCAATTGTATGGTCCCACCAATCTTTGGCTATAGGTAGCTTGTATTTTTTGCAGATGTTCCAGTGTATCATCCCTGCTACCTTGTCATGAATTAGTTTGTAGTCAGTCTGTGCGATCTTTTGACAATAGCTGATTAGGTGGTCCACTGTTTCATCTGCTTCTTTACAAAGGCGGCACTTGCTGTTTGTTGTTGATTTTTTGACTTTTGCTCTTATTGCATTTGTTCTTAGTGCTTGTTCTTGTGCAGCCAGTATTAAACCCTCAGTTTCTTTCTTCAAGTTGCCTTTCTGAAGCCATTGCCAGGTCTTGGTGATGTCTGATTTTCCACTTATATTGTGCAAATATTGACCATGCAGTGGCTTATTTTTCCATGTTTCTGCTCGGTTCTTGACTTGTTCTTTCTTGTAGGCCTGCTTTTTCTTGTAAGCGGCTTCTCCAAGGTTGCAGGCAGGAATCTCTCTCAGCCCTATCTTGGAGAAGCCAGGAAGGGAACTTGAAACCTTCTGCTCTTCCCAGAGCGGCTCCATCCCCTGAGGGGAATATCTTGCAGTGCATACTTTTCTAGTCTCCCATTCAAATGCAACCAGGGCAGACCCTGCTTAGGTAAGGGGACAAGTCATGCTTGCTACCACAAGACCAGCTCTCCTCCTAAAGGAGGTATTGTGCTGGGGGTGGATAGGGCCAGTTACTCTCCCCTTGCTAAATAAAGAGAATCACCATGTTAAAAGGTGCCTCTTTGCCAAGTTTGGGCCAGTTACCCTCCCCCTGCTAAATAAAGAGAATCACCACATTAAAAAGGTGCCTCTTTGCCCAGTTAGCAGAAGTTCAACGGGTGCAGCTTTCCCCATCCCCCCCCTTTTCTCCAAGGTCCAGCTTTTCCCAATGAGTTCCTAGAGATGCCCGTGATACCTCTCTACAAGGCACAGTGCCCCCCCCGCAAATGTCACCTGACTGTAGTCCTCAAATAAACTGCACCAGATTCAGTAGCCAGGGATGGAAGGGATTTGACCTGGGACCTTCTGGATACAAAACATCTGCTCTGCCACTGAGCCATATCCTCATCCTCATTGATCAAGGACAGTCCCAGTTTCCTGAGCCAGGAAGAACTGACTGAGTGTGATGGATCAGTTGCACCAAGTGGCAATGCAGACCAATCATTAGAGTTCCAGGTGTTGGGCTACAGCTCCCGTTACCCCCAGCCACAAGACTGCAAAGCCCATTTTGAGTCTGGCCTAGCTCAAAGGGGCCTGGACCTGGCTCAGAATTGACTTTTCACATCAGGGAGGCAGTTCATATTTTAAGCTCCCTCCACTCAAAGTCTCACACCATCTCTGCTTACTTTGGATGAACGTTCTGCCAATCTGGAACCAGCAAGTCGGCTGCAATTTGTCTTCTGACCTAGCATTGCCAACTGCCCATGTTGACTCTGTAAACCTTCAACATGGGTGCATTTCAATGGCAACATCATATCAAATGTGTTTGATCAGTTTTGCAGGCTCCGATCATCAGTGCTTTACTTCCATGCTTTAAACAATCTATTGTCTGGCTTGTGTAATTCATTGACCCTCTACCATATGCTGCTTCTGGACGCATTGCAAATCTGGAAGGACTGGCTCTGTTATGCCACCACATCTCTCCTAGTTGAACCATACTAAGTAAACCAGGGATTTGATTGCTTCCGCAGAGAAGGATTCAGATTTCGAGATGATCCCTTTCAAAACGAAACTCAACAGTGACATGGGTAAGAAAACAGCGGAAATCCAAAAGTCAAGAAGACAAGACCTTGAGGTCTCCCATTTGTCTGTACTGTTGGTCATAATAGAGAGCTAAGTGAAGTATAGAAAAGCTTAGCGGCAAGGCAAGAGTGCCCACAGAGCAGAGAAAAGATGAGGACTGGAAGCTGTAGAGCCAAATCTGGCCTCTATTTCCATTTGGCCCACAGAATGGCTCCTGACCCAAAAGTCTCTATCCCTTTCAACATACCAGTATTCTGGAAATGGGGTACACAATGGCATGAGGGTGGAATTAAACCTATATATACTGTATTCACCTGAATTCAAGTTTAGGTTCCCCCCCCCCCAAGTTCTCTGATGTTCGAAATCATCTTAAATTCTGGGTCCTCTTGCTTTGGGGCAAATATAGGTACAGCCTGCATTTAACCTCTATTTTTAAAGGGACTCATCTTAAATTCAGAGTTGTGTTGTATTTGGGTGAATACTGGAAGAGTCTGGGCTCAACAGGTTTGGGGTCGAACCAGACGCCTTGGCTAGTCTGGGTTGGAAGTGAACCAGGCCTGGTTCAAATCAAGCCAGTTGGGAGCTCTACTGGTAAAGGGGAATCCAGCAGTAAGGATTCCGCTTTACCAGTAAAGGGGCAGGGAGACTTCTCTAGGGCCAGAGTGGGTGGGAGGGGAGTCATTTAGTATTTAAAAGCCCATGGTGGTGGCCATGGGGGATTGGGGGTGGCGGCAGCTCCCGCAATTCCCGGCAGTCTCTAGAAGAGTTGGGATGGCCAGTGGTGGTCTGGTTCAAGCCTTCTCCAGCCCAGTTGTGCATGTTTCTCTGCACACATGCATCATGCAAATGGCCTCTGCACATGCGCAAAGGTCACTAAAATTGCCTCCACACATGCATAGAGGTCCGAACGTCGGCCGGAGAAGGCTGACTGCACTGCAGTTGGCCCTGGCTACTCTGGGGGAGGCCAGCAGGGATGGGGGAGGTGCCCCCACTGCCCCCCATAGCTAAAACCATTGCCAATGAGGCACATAAGTACTAAGTAGCCCTGCTAACTGTGCAAAGAGACACCTTTTAAAATGGTGAATCTCTTATATTTAGCAGGGGGAGAGCAACTGGCCCTCTCCAACCGCAGCACAGCATCCTTCCAGTGGCTGTTGCTGGTGTCTACCTTATATTTCTTTTTCAATTGTGAGCCCTTTGAGTACAAGGGACCATCTTATTTATGTATTATTTATTTTTCTATTTAAACCGCTTTGAGAATTTTGTTGAAGAGTGGTATATAAATATTCATAGTAGTAGTAGCAGTAGTAGTAATAGTAGCAGCAGCAGCATCAGTAGTAGTAAATGACTCCCCTCCTGCCTGCTCTACGCTTAGAAAAGCTCCCCTGCCCCTTTACTGGTTAGAATTCCCCTTTACCAGTAGAGTTCCAATCCAGTTTGATACAGTTCTGCGTTCAAATTGGAATGTGTCTAGTTTGACTGGAACCAAATCTGAGTGGAGCTGGGCCGGTTCGAATCTGGTTTGAATTCGAACCAAACTGGCAAAGCCAGTTTGCTCACATCCCTAGCACAAGGAGCCCCTCCAACCAGCAGGTGGCACTGTACCCTACCACCGCTAGTTGATGGGTTTATCTGCTAATTGGGATTACTTTCTCCTCCCCACCATGTTTTTTAAAAATTGTAGCTGTTTTTGATTTAGTTTTTTGTTGTTTTATTGAAATGTTAGTATTATTTTCATCTTGTTGTTAACTGCCCGGGGGTCTTAGGACAAAGGGAGGCATATAAATATAATATATAGTGACTAGATATTTATTAGCATTCCAGACTAGAGTTTCACCAATGCCTCCTCCTGCTGTGAAACCACTTCTTCAGTCCATACATGTTGCAGAGTATGATGCAAAGTTATCCACTATCCTTGTTAGTGGACAGAGAGAACAGAGACTGCAAGAGACTGTACAACATAAGAATATAAGAACAGCCCTGCTGGATCAGGCCCAAAGCCCATCTAGTCCAGCATCCTGTCTCACACAGTGTCCCACCAGATGCCACTGGAAGCCTACAACAGGAGTTGAGGGCATGCCCTCTCTCCTGCCGTTACTCCCCTGCAACAGGTACTCAGAATATCCTACCTTTGAGGCTGGAGGTGGCCCTCCGACTATTAGCCATTGATAGACCTCTCCTCCATGAAGTTATCCGAACCCCTCTTAAAGCCATCCAGGTTGTTGGTTGTCACCACATCTTGTGGCAGAGAATTCCACAAGTTGATTATGCATTGTATGAAAAAAAAATTCCGTTTATTGGTCCTAAACTTCCTGGCAATCAATGTCATGGGATGACCCCTGGTTCTAGTGTGATGTGAGAGGAAGAAGAATTTCTCTCTATCCACTTTCTCCACTCCATGCATGATTTTATAGACCTCTATCATGTCTCCCTGCAGTCGTCTTTTTTCTAAACTAAATAGCCCCAGGTGGTGTAGCCTTGCCTCATAAGAAAGGTGCTCTAGGCCCCTGATCATCTTGGTTGCCCTCTTCTGTACCCTTACATGTGTGTATCTTTCTTTGTTGTGGTTGTGCAGCATTATTCTGGGTGTCAGCCACTGGCTCAGTTGATTGTGTGATTGGTATTTCTGCTTCCATGATAGTCACATATTACACACACACACACACACACACACACACACACACACACACACACACACCCTGCATCTAGAGTGACTCTTATTTTTCTTGGGGTTTTCTTTGGGGGCAGCAGCAGCAGAGGGTTGGACAGTCACTCTACACAATTCCAAGCAATCCGTGCCCTGCTCTGCCTCTCCTGCCTTAGTAATCTGCAAACATTCAAAAATATTTTTTTTTAAAAAAACAGTGCCACCCTCTGAGAGGAAATCTGTTGAATTATGCAGAAGGAAGCCTCATATTTCAGCTCGAATGAGGAAAATAAAAGTGATGTCGGGTATTAAGGAAACACATCAGGTTCAGAGGTCTGTAATTAATCTTGTCAGCACATGCCAGAGGCTAGACCCCTGCACATGGAGACATTGTCATGGGACTACTCTTTCATTTACTCAAAGAGTGCAGAACCAAGCAGGAAAATCTGGGATCTGAACCCATTTCAGTGATCGGACAGAATTATAGTCAAATCTCTGTTCATTGCATACCACTCTGTATACTTAGGGACATTAAATATTTAGCTAACGGGTTTATAAATTCTGTAGGGGGAAACGCAGACTTATGGAATACGTTATTATTATCTGCTCCCCAGGACAGGAGCCAGCACAACCAATTTCCCCACCCACCCCAAGACAGGGAGCTGTTGTGATAAAGAAACAGAAGGACATATTTATATAGGATTTTGCTCTCTAATTAGTGCTTTTGGGCTATTTCATCAGGACACGAGCAAGGCAATTAGCTCCGCCAATTAAGCTTTGTTAAACAACGTGACACCAGCAGAAGCATGAAGTTCTCTCCCCCCCACCGCTCTTTTAGTTGTTTTAAATAATCAACGCTAGCACATTTCATTTGTAGTCCACAAGCTGAGTATTCAGAAACAGTTTATGAACTGATTCAGGCCTGGTCTCATCAGGGGGTGTAGCAAGGTTGGAGTGGGCCCAGAGACAAGATTTTAATCCCCACCCCCACCCCCACCCCCACTGAAGCTCAGCTCATGAAGTAAAGAAATCTTAAATGAGGCTGGCGGTAAGGTTTTGTAAATTGTGGACAATGCAGGTCGTTTAATGGTACTAGAGAAAGACATGCTGTTCTGGTAGCTCCAAGTCTTAACAGCCACATCAGTTTCGGAGGATGAATACAACTGAAGGAAGCCGGTGCGGGTGCGCGGCTGGGGGAGTCAGTCATGTGATTTGCCTCTGGGGGAGCCCCAAAGCAGTAGGCCCCCAGACAACTGTCTCCCCTTGCCCTATTATGGTTACGCCCCTGGGTTTCATCATGCAGCAGAATGACCATGGAAATGAGAAGGTTGAGTTCTGATGAGGTGGTAGGCCAGACTGTACTATTTCAGACTGCCGCTTACGGGGGTCACATTTTTAATGCTCCCTTGCGGGGTCTACCAGCAGCTATTACCTATTATAGCTCAATAGACCTCCATGTTCACAGGTAGAATGCCATGGAATACCAGGGTTCTCTGCAGCAGAGAGGGCAAATTTCCTGTTCATTTTAATTGCCTGAAAATGGCTTCTCTGATTTTTACTCTCTGAGGCTATTCACACGATGGGAGGAAATCGGGCTAGCGGAAATCTAAGCGCTCCGCAAACGTTGTTTTAGAAATCGTGAGTATCCATGTTGCAACTCTGCAGCACAGCTACTCACGAGGAGAACCCCAGAGGGGAGGCAAAAAGCCACCTCCCAGTTCCGGGGGTCTCGCCAGCATGCCGTACGCACTTGCACAGGGCATGCTGGAGCTTCTGGGGGCCGATTGGCCCCCGCATCCCCCCGCCCCCACCGGCTCCGTCACAGAGCCGGCAATTGTGTGGGTGGTCAATCCGGCCGCCCAGGGCTCTTGCCCTGCTCATGTGTGGGGAGAGCGGTCTTAGCCCGCTCTCCCTGCTTAGCTCCCCAAAGCGGACCTCACTGATCATGAGACCCAGCTCTCTATCTATATCATTCTCCTAAACATGCCCATCGCTAATCTTATGTGTGGTGGCTCTCATGAGCAGAGGCGTAACTATAGGGGGGGCAGGGGGGGCACGTGCCCCGGGTGCCATCTTTTCGGGTCACATGGGGGGCGCCGCCATGACCAAAAATTTTTTAAAATTTAAAATACAAATTTCTCCTGCTCAGTGCAGCAGCGCTGCAGCAGTCAAGGGAGCGCGTCGGCACCCCCTCCCCCACGAGTGGTCCCTTCCGCGCTGCCCGCGCCCCCCCCATTGCTTTTCTGGCGGCCAGTCAGTGGCCTGGCTTGGCGGCGGTGGGCACCGCGGTGGGCGCCTTTCATGCTGCTCACTGCGCCTGCCTGCCCGCACCCCCCCATTGCTTTGCTTGCGGCCAGTCAGTGGCCTGGCTTGGCGGCGGGCGCCGCGGCAGGCGCCTTTCATGCTGCTCACTGCGCCTGCCCTTGGCTGAGGCTCGCTCGCTCCGTCGCTCGCTTAGTCTGGAATAGCCAGAAAGAGGCCCTCTAGTGGCTTGCCAGCCAGAGGTTCTCTAGTCAGTGACGCACGCGCGACTTGGCTGCTGTGCCGAGTCGCGCTGCACATGCGTGCGGTGCATCCATCCTCCTCTGTTCGCCTGCACGTGGTGGCGCGGTCGCCGTCACGGAGGAAAGCATCATTGCTGGGGCTGGGGCTGCACTGCAGCAGGCGCAGGCAGGACGACGAGGACACACATGGACACCCGGCATGGAAGAAAGGATTCGGCGGCGGGCGGGTGGAAGCAGCAGACCAAGTGTCAGGGTGAGAATGAGTTGCAAAAACTACAGAAGCCACATATGGGGGAAAAAACATATTAAAGAATCAGGCTTTTATTTAGCTGCCCAACTATGGTCCCAGGTGCCTAACAGGTGTTAATGTTTGCATTATACGCTCCTCTCTCCGCCCCAAAAGAAAGAAAAACAATCATAAAGATTCTTTGGCACTCAATCTTAAATGCATGCATGTATATGGAACTGAGAGTCAATTCCCACAGCCTGGGTAGTACAGCAGTGTCAGTTGACTCAAGCAGTGTAACATAGCTGCCTGTGCATTGTTACAAGGTGTTTCAAGAGAGTTTTACCATGAGTTCTGCTTGCTGGCATGCTCGTTTTTGCACTGTGAAAGCTTGCCTTGTGATCTCAGTTTACGCTGAAGTGGTCCTATAACAGCTCCATCTCAGAAAAACCTGCAGTGTTGGCTTTAACAAGTGCCTGTGGTATCCTGCTAAAGACACAAAGTTTGGCAAGAAAAATGGGGGAGGGGGTTATATGCCAGGACCTTTGGAGATTGTTTCTTGCTTGTGAGGAAAAACCTAAGTATAATGTGGTGTGTATCATCATTGCATTATAATTCTGTTGTTTGAGTAATGTGGCGTGTATCATCATTGCATCATAATTCTGTTGTTTGAGATACAGGCCAACTTCACAGGGTTGTTGCTTGTGAGGAAAAACCTAAGTATGTAGTGTACCACTCTGGGCTACTTGGAGGGAGAGTTCGCATTTTTGGTTATTTATCGCATTTTTGGTTATTTATCGCATTTTGAAATTTTTGGTAATTTTTGTAATTTTTTAAATTTTAAAATAAAAGTTTTCTGAAACATGTGTGTCAGTCAGATGTATGCTGGGGGGGCGGCGGAGGGGGCGCGGCGGAGGGGGCGCGGAGGAGGGGGCGCGGCGGGGGGGCATGGGGGGGCGCAATTTCAATGCTTGCCCCGGGCGCCGTTTTCCCTAGTTACGCCTCTGCTCATGAGAGTTTGCAAGCGAGCTGACGATTAGTGAAGTGGACGGGTGGCCCGGTTGGCTGTGGCGGAGAAGCGGCGGCCAGCTGTGGAGGAGAAGCTGCCGCCAGGCTGTGGTGCAGAAACAGCCACCGCCAGGTGTTTGTGGAGGAGAAGCGGCAGCCTCCAGGCCGGCCGGCGGCTGTGGTACAGCCAGCTGGCAGGCGGGCAAGGGAAGCGTCAGCCATGCTGGTGAGGGAAACTGCCGCCAGCGGCCAAGAAGGGAAAGGAAAGCGCCGCCAGGCCAGCTGAAGGGAGGGAAAGGAAAGCAGAACAGGGACTGGGGCTGAAGGGGGTGGGTGGGATGAAGATGGGGAGGAGAGATGGAGAACGAGGGGTGCAGATGCTCTGTGCCGGATCAGCTAGTAATAAACTAAACTAAACTTTTCACTTCCTTTTATCATAACTCTGGTCTGCACAGAGTTTTATGTTAAGTTAAGCCATACTTGCGTCTGCTTGGGCCATTTTGCTACTGAAGTGCTCTTGGAGTGTGCAGATTACCCTTAGATTTCAGGGAAATCAGCCACATCAACATGACTGAACCGACCCTTGTGTGTTTTGGGGGTTCAGGGTGCTTTTATTCCAGGTGTCCAGCCTGCCTGAAAAGGCTGGTGGTGACCCTTTTGGGAGGAATCTTGGTGCATAAAGCCTTGAAAACTAAGGTCTTGCTTACCTGGAACTCCTCCACACTGTTGGATACCAGTTTGTGTGTGTTTGGGGGTGGGGAGAGACAAATTCAGAAGACGGCTAGTGCCCTTGAGCCCTGCTCGTAGATTTCCTGGAGGCATCTGATTGCCCACTGTGGGATACTGGACTAGATGGGCCCTTGGTCTGATCTAGCAAACCTCTCACGATGTTCTCATTCTGTGATGATCTCAACGCATCCAGTCCTATATCCCAACTTGAAACATCATCAGTGGAGCGCCATAGTATGGAAGAGAGTATTACGACCACACTCAGATTTCAGAAGCTGGTGGAGGCTGCCCTTGTGTGTCATTATAACTTTCTCCTTTCCATCAATATTATTGATGGGACCAGGCTCTCAAAATACCAAGGTGCTCGCTGTCCTCTTCAAGTAGCAATGGATCAATGACCTCATCAGATCATAATCTGAAGCCCTCTCCACTTACCTCTTGCTAATCAGCATCAGAGTACACTTATCCAGCTCATGCAGCATGCAGATGTCAGTTTAAAAAAAAAAAAATTCACCACAATGTGAGTCAGACATACAATATCTTGGTTTAGCTGCATTTACTGTTTCAAATTGTCCCTTCTCATACAGTATCAGGGATCACTTTAGACTGACATGTCAGAAGAGCTTCTGGCCACACTTTATCATGAGAGACTCGTGAAGTCCAGTGGGATGTTATGGGGGCTCATGTGGGCCCCCATAAAACCTGACTGTCGAAAGCTAAGCTGAACTTCAGAGGGCCAAAATGAGTCTGAATGAGACCCCCAAAAGCCTAACAATGCCTATCCGCCTAGAGGTTTGGGGAAGAGTGATGACACCATCAGTGCCCACCATAGAGTAAATGTCACAGGGAGGCCTGTGACATTTATCTCTTACTAGTAAAACAGGCTTGCAGTTGCATTCCTCTGGTGACGGCAGTTCCAGAGGGACAGCGAGGGTGGGGGAAAATACTTTTCTAAAATGGTGGATGTGACTGCTTTTGGCACCTGCTATCCTATGGGAAGCCCAAGAGGCCAACCCAACATCCTACGGAAGTCTGTCTTGCCCCCGCCACTAAGCTGGCCTCTGCAGATATGCGGTAGCCATTTAGGTGGTCAGCATGGCAGCTGTGTGCCATGTGTTCACAGTGTTGCGACACTGTGGACACATTTGCCCCAGTTTAGAGCCCTCCACTAAAATTGCCAAGGGAAGCTTTTTTTTAGCAGGGGGCAAAAATGCAGGGATGTGCCCAAATGGGCTTGGGCAGCCATAGGGAGCAGTTCTCTTAAGAAGCAGGCAAGTAAGTCCTTACCTGCTCTGCTGCTGCCCTGCTGCTTTTCTAGGCATGGAGCTCACTCGACCAAAGGCCGCACATGACTGTGGGGCTGTTCCCTGCAGTTTGTGCATGGTGTTGGCATGCACATGGCTATACCTCTGATAATCTCATTGAGCATTCAGTGAGAAAAAAAAGAAACAAACCCCACTGATTTCACCAATCTGACTTACTCTCAAACCTACCATAAGGGTTTCTCCAAAAGAAAAACCTGACAGATGGCTGATAAACACAGGAAACACATCTTCTCAGCATTTGCCGTTTTCTATGTGCTCCATCCTAGAGCAAGGCACCTGCCAGTGCTTTAAGACATGCAGTCAGCTGAAAATGGTGAACAATGTTGCTACTGCTATCATTCGAATATAACCAGAACTTCAGTCTTGGAAGATATCCAATGGATCATCTAGGCCAGGATTTCCCAACCTTGGGTCTCCAGATGTTGTTGGACCACAACTGCCATCATCCCTGGCCACAATGGCCTGATCTAAGCTAATCCCCTGCCATGAGAGATAGAGATCAGCCCTAACTGAGATGGCCTGGCCACATTTATGCATGTCTAAGTGCTCTCTAGCTGCACTGTTTGCGATGTCTTGAATGGGACTGCTTTTGAAGAGCCCTCAGAAATTTCAGTTCATACAATATTCAATTGCTAGGTTATTATCTGGGACCAGCTAGAGAGAGCATATTATATTATATTATATTATATTATATTATATTATATTATATTATATTATATTATATTACTTATTTACTTATTTAGTATACTGCCTAATATCAAAATCTCTAGGAGGTTTACAGAATTAAAACATAATATAAAATATAAAACATTTAAAATACATAAAAAGATGAAATAGATTAAAAAACACATTAAAATTTAAAAATATTGCACCAGTCATTAAACTGCTCTACTGACTGCCAGTCCATCAGCAACATAGGAAGCTGCCTTGTACCAGGTCAGACCATAGGTCCACCTAACTCAGTATTGACTACTCTGACTGGCAGCGACTTCTCCAAGGATGCAGGCAGGAGTCTCTCTCAGTCCTCTCTGTAGATGCCAGGAGAGAACTTGGAACCTCAGATGCTCTTCCCAGAGCAGCACCATCCCTTAAGGGGAATATATTACAATGATTATAGGTAGTAGTCTCTCATTCAAATGCAAACCAGGGTGGACCCTGCTCAGCAAAGGGGACAATTCATGCTGCTGCCACAAGACCAGCTCTCCTGCCATTCCAGGCATAAGTATCAATTGTTACCTATAAAGCCTTGCATGGCTTGCAGCTGGTTACCCAAGACCCTCCTCGAATGCTGCAAACTTCATCAGATATGACCAGGTCCTAAGGTAAGTTGAGTAGCATTAAGGTAAGGTGAGTGGGTATTTAAGAGAGCGGCTTCTCGACTATGAGTCCCACCGTCCTTTGAAGTCATTTGAGGAGGTCTGTCTCCAGTTACCGCAAACTCGTCTGGTGGCTACACAGAGACAGGCTTTCTTGGTTGCTGCCCCAAGACCGTGGAATGCGCTCGCTACTAAGATACGATCCTCCCCATCTCTGGCAATTTAAAAAAAACATCTGAAAACCCATCTTTTCACCCAGGTTTCTCAGCTTCTTAACATTTGTTGGTTTTAATCCTGTAGTTGATTTTAAATTGTTGAATTGTTTTAACTTTTTATATGTGTTTTAATTGTTTTATGTTAACTGCCCAGAGATGAAAGTTTGGGTGGTATATAAATTTGATAGATAGATAGATAGACAGATAGATAGATAGATAGATAGATAGATAGATAGATAGATAGATAGATAGATAGTATATCCTAAGGTCCTATGGTAAGTGAGTAGGAAAGAGAGCTTTCTTGTTAATGGCACCTCACATGTGAATTGCCTTCCCCAGGGAACCTCACCGGCACCCTATCAAATGGCCTTCCAGCTGCTAGGCAAAGACATTTTTGTTTACTCAGGGGTAAATAAAATGTTAATAACTAGTCTTGTTGCCTGATTAGTTTATTGGATGGGTTGTATCTGCTGCTTCTGCTTCTTTTTCTTGTTCTGTTGCCGGTTTTATTCTTCTGTACTGTTTTATCACCCTCCTGGGAGCTTATGCTGAAGGGCAGTTCCTAAATTCACTAAATAAATCCATGAGCAGATCAGTGGAAGGGACAATGCTTTCCATGCCAAGTGTCCCAGGTTCAGGAGCCACCCAATGAACTGGTTTCTTCCACACCCAATATCCCATGCTCTTCAAAGCCTACATAACGTCATTGGGCCAGGAGGGACTTGATGGAGCTAAGGAGGAATGCTAGGCTCCAGGCCAGAGGACTGTCCCTTTAAATCCAAGTAAACCAGTGGAGCCTGAGAATGGTCATCTGGACCTGGAGGTATTTAAGACCTCATTCCATCTCTGTTCCTTGCTGGAGCTTGTTGTTCATTTGGAGTCTAGTGGATTCTGTAACCCCAATTCCCTTGCCTTGCCTTGCCTTGCCATGCCTTGCCTTGCAGGTTCTTGACTGTGTGGGATAGTACTTTTGGTACCAAAATAAATAATATCTATAAATAATCAGATATTGAGATTAAATATGTAAAACATAGACATCAGATATTCCGAAAATATCTGGTATTTGCTGTCAAAATTAACAGAAGACAATTTGTAAGGGTTTTGGAGAGCACATTTGTTTCTGCTGCGGACAGAAAGGGAAGGAAGGAAGGAAGGAAGTTTAGCCTTAGAGTTGGAAGTTGCTCAGGATTTAGAATGCATGGAAAATGCATCACATTTACTAGTAATTGAATGCAAAAATGATATATTTTTCTTTCTTTCTCAAGCACTACTGTATGCCAAGTCACCAAGTCTGAGTGAGGGAGATGATATTTTATTCATGTGCAGACAAGCTGAACAAAATACTGAGGTGTGGATGCCGTTTCAGTAAGGAGCTGGTGTGACCTGTAGTTTGGGCACAGATGAAAAAATGTAACAAGACAAATCGGTTCCACTCTCAGAAGAGCTGCTCTTCAAGTTTCCTCTTACAATCCATGAAAATCAACATGGTGGGAAACATTGTGCAAGCACTCCCCGATTCCGCTGGCTTGCTGCCACCGTGAACTGCCACTTTACTTCATCAGTGGAAACTAATTGAAAGAAGTCCTGCCACTTCAACCAGGTTTTAGATAATTACTAAAAGCCAAAAGACCTGGCATCAGAGAGGCACTTTTACCCAGTCTGCTTGATTAAGAGCTCTCTCCCTCTCTCTCACCCCCCCCCCCAGATGAATTCTGAGGAGTGGAGATAAATGGTTTGCTGCTTGCAGAAGTCTGTTTTGTATCAGCGGATAAACCAAACGATAAAATCCAGACATATAGAGGTCGTTCTCAAGACCAGTCCTACCCAGGTAGGGCAGTGCTAGCCTGGGAAAGGCTGCCTGTGAGGAGCAACCAGGATCTCTCCCACTCCCCGTGCTCCACCCTTGGGTAGCCCTACTCCTGAACCCAGACTAAACGTGAGATAGGAGGATATGTGCATGCCTCCTACCTCACTCCCAGATTGTGTTGGTAAACAGGCTGCCAGGAGCTTTTACCAGGCCACTGGCTGCCATCTTACCCATAGAGCCAGGAGGAAAGAGCGGCCTGTCAGCATGGAGGTATCCCAGTGCATCACGCTTCTTGCACAGTAAATTGTGAGATACCCAGCAGGCAGCCCAGGTTTCTTCCCCCCACCCCCTCTAGATTGCTGTTGAGCTTACAGTGCAGTGGAGCCTGGAAGCAACATGGATCATGTGGGGGGAGGTTCCTGCCTCCCCGGCCAGCCTAAGCCTCATCAGTCGTATGAAAAACCATTCAGGGTAGGTTGTGACTCAGTGGTACCGGATGAGTTTTACTTCTCAGCCTCATCGGTGGGAGAAGGACCCCTTTCTCCAGTGCTGGCAGAAGGTCAGTGCCTGACATCTCTATGTAAGGAAATCCCTTGTCTGAAACCCTGGGGAGCTGCTGCTAGTCACTGTAGGCAATACAATAGAAGAGGAGGAGCAGGAGGAGGAAGAGGAGGAGGAGAGGGGAGGAGGAAGAGGGAGGGGGAGGAGGGGGAGGAGGAGGGAAGAGGAGAAGGGAGGAGGACAACGACAACGATGACAACGATGGCAACAACAATGACAATTTTCACACTTCATGTTCCTGGAGCTCTCCAAGTGACAAGCAGAAAACGTGTTATGGATGGAGTCCATTCATATTTTTTCTTGTAAATTGTTTGTCAAAAGAAGTGAAAGCCCCAAAGAGACCAGTACATTGTACATGACTGACAAATTGCAGTTGAGATATTTGCCACTTTAGAAGATCAAATTTGTAAGTCTATCCTCTAGTGCAATCCACACTGCCATCAGAATCACTTTGATGCAATGTGGTTCAGACACTGAAATTTCACACAGCACAGGGACATTTCAGCCCCATGTTCTTTAAGGAAAGTGAAATTATCTGAATCTCTCTCCCTACCCCCTCAAGTTCATGCAGAAATTTGAGCCTGTTGTTTCCTTACCCCCAGAAAAGCCTGGGGGCTTTGTGCCTGTTTATACAATGAAGAAAGAGGGCATCCAATATTTTTGAAGCAATGAGACTAGATGCCCATGAAAACAGAAAGGTTTTGCTCCTACTATGCTTCACTCCTCTTGAATTCCAGTTTAATTGGCAGATTATCTAAAGTTATTTCTGGAAGTGGAGCATGCTCAATTTGGTGCAACTTTCAGTTCCTTTTGTTGATTTCTTCCCATTGATGGCTAGATCTTCATAACGTGCAAATATAAAAGGGGGCAACCTAAGTCCAACTTTAGGCCACCAAATTGCTACAACTATTTACTATGGGAAGCCTCACACATCAGAGCAGCAAGTCCAGTTCTGGCAGCCTCCAGTTCTCAGTGTTCATGCACTCCCGGTGTGAGCTGCTAATACCCTGTCTTCCACGTTGTCCAAATCCACCATTTTGGATAACCAAACAGCACTTCCTTCTGCCACCCAACATCTGTAACCAAAATTTGAAGCTGGGCAGCATATCTTGGGTGGCGGATATTAGGGAGTGCTGCTCAGGCAGCTCAGCAACCTGCCATTGGTGTGGTCTGACAACACACATGGCAGGGAACTAGCAGCTTGTGATAAGAACAGGTGGAGACAGACCTGCTACTTGTGAAGCTGCCCTCTATTCATGCAGTGGAGGTTGGTGCGGGCATCACTGCGGGGGCAGTGGGAGCAGCAGTGTAGGGAGGCTGGTGGCGGCCTGTGTGCAGCCACCACCATGGCCCACTGGCCATGCCCCCCATCTGATCTCAGACGCAGAGGCCCAGCTAGCCACATCCCTGCGTCTGGCGTCAGATGAAGGGGACGTGGTCTCTCTCCCAAACGGGGTGGCGTAGCACCATTTGGAAGGGAGATTGGCCTGCACTGTGTTGAGCAGCGTGAGCCAGCTGTGTTAGGCAGTGTGGGCCGGCGTGACTCTCTCTGCCTTAAAGACAGGGAGAGCCGTTCCGGCCACACTGCAAATGCAGTGCGGGCCGATCTCTCTCCTAAACGGGGCCGCGTGGCCCCGTGGCCCCATTTGGGGTGGAAATCGATCAGCCCTGCTGCGTTGGAAGCGAGACCAGGAGTGGCTCTCCCTGCCTTTAAGGCAGGGAGAGTCACTCCAGCCATCCTGCCAATGCAGCGTGGGCCAATCTCAGCTCCAAACGGGGCCACGGGGTCACCAGTTTGGGACCAAAATAACACCCCCCATGTCTGACGTCAAATGCATGAGGCATGTCTGGGTCCACGCTCGTGGCCCCTGATTGGTGGCGGCCCGGGTGCTTTGAGCCCATTCGCCCAATGGTGGCTCTGCTCCCGAGAGGGAGGCATCTTTAAGTGTAAATAAGTACCAATGCACCTGAAAGCTCTTCCCAGCAGCGGTGCACCCTCTGTGGTGGAGGATGGGCTCTGCTACTCAGCTGGCGAAGGCCATTTGCATGACCAGAAACTGTTTCTGGCCAGGACTCAATGGAAAGTGAAAGAAGCGAGTCTCAGTTTTCTTTATAGTGAGCTTTTAAATATTTAAGACTTGGGAAACACTTCCCTTTAATCTTCCTTCTTTTTAATAAACATATCCTTTCCTCCCGTTTCCCCTCCTATATCTTGCATTCAGACCCCTTTATCATCTTTGCTGCTGTTGTTCTGCAAATCTTAGCCCTTCCTGTAAAAGAGGCACCCCAAACTGGATTCAAAGGGCCAGATGAGTTCCAAGTAATACAGCCTGAAGCAGTACATATTATGTCTTTGTTCTGCTTTAATCCCTCTTCAAATGTATTGGTTCACTTTCAGTGTAACATTGACTTAGTACTACCACAGAAACCACTATAAATATTTTACCTAATCTTCATTAATTTGACAAGTTGGCTACCACCAGTCTTTTGTGGGCTGTTTGTAATAATCTCTATATATAATTCACTTACGGGCAACCAAGTTGAGGACCACGTCCGGAGGCGTCCGGAGCCGTGCGGATGCTTGGAACCATTGCCTGGGGAGGGAGCCACAGCGAGGGATGCTGGTGGGACTCGGGAACAGCAAACAGGACAGAGGACCGGGGAACAGAGACAGAGGAAGAAGGGAAGGATTCAGAGGGAAGAAAACAGGGAAGGGAAGGAAGCAGAGGAAGAAAGGTGGCAGGAGAAGCTACGAGGGGGCGGCTGGGGTGGAACGGCAAACTGAGGAAAGAAGAAAGGCAGCAAACAGGGCGGATGGCATATTCGGGGAAGAGAGAAAGAAAGGCTGGGGTGGGACGCGGAGAATGGCAGGCGGGAATCGGCTGGCAACCTTGGGGCAGCAGGAGCCGGTACGAGGGGTGGCTGGGGCCAGTTTCCTGCTTTGCGAGCGGCGGGTGGCGGCAGAGAGGGCCGTGTGAGGGCCATTAACCTTCTCCCCACCATTGCCTGCCTCCCCCACAGCCACTCTGTTGCACCCCACACCTCAAAAAACAACAACAACAAAGCATAAAACTCTTTTTAAAAAACCCACTCCCAGTCACTCCTTCAAAGAAAAGACTGTGTAGTCCAGTTGCTGGCAGTCCCCCCGCCAAAAAAACCACCACCCATACAACAACAACAACTCATAAACAACTGAACAATCAACCAAATTCTCGCAACAAAAGTCCAAAAAGCTGAGGGAGACAGAGCGAGTGAGAGAGTGCTGGGGGGGAGACAGAGTGAGCAAGAGAGTGTGGGAGGGAGACAGAGCACGCGAGAGAAAGCTGGGGGCGGGGGCGAATGAGACAGTTGGTGGGGGAAGAGAGAGAGGGGAACATGGTGCAATGCATGGCTAAAAAGGGAGGACCAGCCAAATGCATTTTTCCAACCAAACCCCCAAAAGTAAGTAAACTACCACACAGATGCTCTGTGCGGGTACAGCTAGTAGTGATATAAACTAGCAACCAAAGAACTCCACAAGTCGTCTTACAGAGGGCACAGTTCCAGGGAACACAACATAATAAGGAGAATGAAAACTCCAGTCCAGCCATTTTGTTCTGTAAGTAAGAGTCATACAGGGTAAACAATAACATTATTTTGTTCCTGGTGACCCCCAAAGATGCATCCAAAATAGATCGTACATCCTTCCAAGCAGCACTGAAGGAGGAACCTTTTCCACGGGAAAATATTCAAGTTCTGGAGGCTCATAACATTCCATAACATGACATAATGTAACATAACATAACGTAACACAACGCAACGTAATGTAATGTAACATATATCAGGAGGAGAGCAACTGGCCCTATCCATCCTCCAGTGGCTGTTGCTGGTGTCTATCTTTTGTTTCTTTTTAGACTGTGATCCCTTTTGGGGACAGGGAGTCAGTTTGTTTGTTTGTTTGTTTGTTAATAGCTATGTAAACTGCTTTGGGAACTTCTGTTGAAAAGTGGTATATAAATATCCGTTCAGAAAAGATTTGCAAATCATTGAGATTGTTCTCATGACCAAACCGGGGTGGGGGTGGGGACCCTAACTGCCTACTCCCAAACAACCAGAGTCTACTCTTGGCTCTGCTGCTCATGCACTCACACGAACCACGCAGCAGCAAACTCCATTTCTGAAATTGGGTGCTGGGGTCTCCATCTAACCAAAATGCAGTTGTAATCTGTAGTTGTGAGAACAGCTCCAGTGCCTCAGTTGTTATGCAGAACTGAGAAAAGAGTGCCATCCTTTTGGGGCTTCTAAAGTTCCATATCTGAGGTAGAGTTGGGCGAACTCTTCCAAGCTCATATTGGATTAACCTGGAAATTATCTAAGTTGGAAATTATCCTGGAAATTATCTAAGTTGGAAATTATCCTGGAAATTATCTAAACCTGGGTCCTCCAATGTCATCAGACCACTCCGGTCACCCTCAGCCACAATGGTCTGATCTAAGCTGTTCCTCACCAGATCTGAAAGCACTCAGATCATTTGCCGAACCTGTCTGAGGCAGCTTGGAAAACGATCTACCCGTTCGCAACAGCCCTTTTGAGGTAGTTGTGGCAGCTGTGTTGCACAAGGAGGAAGGAGGCATCCTTTTCCCCCCTGGAAGTGCTCCAAGACAATATGCCATAGGGCAGAGCTGGAGGGCCAGAGCAGGGCAGCCCTGCAGCTGACAATACTGAGCTATGCTGGATCAATGGAAGGTGTAAGCAGCCTCCTATATCCCTGTTAGGGATCACATAAGGACATGTGGGGGAAAGTGATCCTCCCCACTTTTCTTTTCCTCTCCTTTTTTGTAGAACACTCACACAATCAACAAAAGGTGTCATCAAAATACGGATAATGAGAAAATGAATGTTAATGTGGTTTTACAAGAGCTTTCAAATGCAAATGCCACCTTTGCAAAGAGGGAGCCATGCTTTTTCGTGTACTCTGCAATTTCCATTACCAGGAAGGCCCACTAATCCTCAGCACCTTCTGGTTCATAATAACAGAGCAGAAGGCAGCAAAGTTTTGATTACAGAACTTGTAAAAAAAAAAGAGAGAGAGAGAGAAAAGAAAGAAAGACAGGAAGTAGATGTGCAAATATGAATGATCTATTAGTATCCATGTTCCAGAAGATTTGAAAAGAAAGCTGCAAAGCGAGATGGTGTACCAACAATATTGCTTTCAAACACTGATTTATATTGTATTACACTGCTGGCATGATTACCCCTTTATGACTGCAGCTTAACAACAGTGGTGTGAATTCAGAAAAGGTGTGAATTCTCATTCTATCATAGCAAATGAGATATTTTTCAATTAAACAACTCTCACGACCCCACTTTCACTTTTTCACACTTTCCTTTACTATGAATAATACGAGGAAGTAATCAATTTAGCACACTTCACCTTATGAAGACAAACCTCATACAAATAAATTCACCATAATTCACCCCTCTGCCCAATCACTCTTAAATTGGGGATGGGTGGTAGCCTCCACCCATTAGGCACTATCTACCAGCCCACCCTACTCCTTTGGGGCAGATCCACTTTCTGCCCCCAATCTGCCCCAAAGACACCCAAACTTCAAAAATTCTCAAAAAATCAGCCCTCTGCCCAATCCCCCTTAAATTGGGGTGGTAGACTCCACCCATTAGGCACTACCACCCCACCCCACTCTTTTGGGGCAGATCCACTTTCTGCCCCCAAACTGCCCCAAAGTCACTAAAACTTCAAAAATTCTCAAAAAATCAGCCCTTTGTACAAACCCCCTGAAATTGGGGTGGTAGCCTCCACCCATTAGGCACTACCACCCCACCCCACTATTCTGCCCCAGGCCCCACTTTCTGCCCCAATATGCCCCAATCTGCCCCAAAGACATGAAATTTTCAGAAATTTACCAAAAATCAGCCCTTGGCCCAATCCCCCTGAAATTGGGGTGGTAGCCTGCACCCATTAGGCACTACCACCCCACCCCAGTACTTTTGCCCAGATCCCATGCTATGCCCCCTAACTGCCCCAAAGTCACTAAAACTTTAAAAATTCACCAAAAATCAGGATTTTGCCCAATCCCCCTGAAATTGGGGTGGTAGACTCTACCCATTGGGCACTACCACCCCACCCCAAAATTTTGCCCCTGGGCCCCTTTTTACCCCCCCGAATCGATTCAGATTCGGATTAAATCCAAATCCGAACCAAATCAAGGGTGATTCGGGTGACCCAGATTCGGGCACAAAACAGAACAGGGGTGATTCGGTTCAGGTCCGAGCCGAATCACCCGAAATCCCGAATTGCACACCCCTATGAATTATCCCATTTGCTAAGCAGGGTACTCCCTGGTTTGCATTTGAATGGGAGACCACATGTGAGCACTGGAAGATATTCCCCTTAGGGGATGGAGCCGCTCTGGGAAGAGCATCTATGTTCCAAGTTCCCTCCCTGGATCCATCTCCAAGATAGGGCTGAGTAAGACTCCTGCCTGCTACCTTGGAGATGGCACTGCTAGTCTGTGTAGACAATACTGAACTAGATGGACAAATGGTCTGACACCGTATAAGGCAACTTCCTATGTTCCTGTGTTCCAAAACACTACTCCTACCCAGTTTCTGGGTAGTCCTACATGATGGTAAACTAGGTTGGAGACATGTCCTACCCACTTTGGGGGCTGCATGTGCTCCCATTTTTGTGATTGTGTGCCCCCCAGCACAGCATCCCTCCATGGCTGTTGCTGGCATCTGCTTTATGTTTCTTTTTAGATTGTGAGCCCTTTGGGGCCGGGGACCATCTTGTTTATGTATTATTTTTCTGTGTAAACTACTTTGAGAACTTTGGTTTTAGAGCGGTATATAAATAATATCCATCATCTCGTAGTATTAGTAGTAGTAAAAGACAAAAACAAGGCTGGAGGAGGCGGGCTTGCTCGTCTGCCAATTCTCTTAGGAAGGATGAGAACACCCTACCCAAATTCTGCCCCCAGCTTCTGGATGAGGTGGGTGGAGAAATCTTCCTATCCAGAGGAGGCTTGGCAGATGAGTATAGAATCCAAGGGAGAAAGTTGTGATATGCAAGGACACGGCAGTGGAGTGGAATCAGGAATATTAACAGTTTAATGAAATAGATATGATGTACAGAGAGGCAAGTGCAGCCTGCTTTTCCGTGCTCTTGCTGCTGGCTGTTTGTTAGCCCCGCCTCTCCTCCAGGACTGGAATACAACTAACTAAAGCCCCATTCAAAAGCTGGCCTGGATCAAGGAATGGATTAACCCAAAACACAAGAAGCAAACTCCCCGCCTCCGACTGTGTTTTTATCTAACACATGATCACAAAATGGGAGAGTATACAGCTCCTGAACCTGGGTAGGACTCATCTGCTACCCAGCTGATGGTCATGTGACCCTACTGTCTCACTGAGGCCCGATTCACACAAACAGGGACACAAAGGGGGGTTGCTTGCAAGTTTTATTACTGTTTTACCATGGTATTAACTACCCTGGGGTTTTTGGACCAAGGGCAATATACAGTTATAAATAGATAAATACAATTCTGCTCCTTCAGCATCCCAAAAGCAGCAGATGGCTAGAGGATAGCACTGTGAGAAGCAGCAGGAGGGGGAGGGGGTAATGATCAGCCCCACCTCTCTGATGCAATCCAGCCCTCAGGGACATATTTTGGGTGGCACAGAGGGATTCCTGTCGAAAGGGAGGCTGTGTAAAAATTGCCCCTTCCCTAGTGTTGTATGTTGCTGGTGCATTTCCAGGCACCATTCAAAATGCTTACCTATAAAGCCCTAAAAAGTCTGGGATTCAGGTATTTGAAGAAGAGCCTTCCACAAGATAAACTAGTCCAGACACTGCCCATCTTCAGAGACCCTCCTCTTCAACAAGGGGAACTCCTGGGTGCAATGGATAGACATCTCAGCACCCATCTACTCATCAGGCAGTCGCCCAGGCATTGAGTAGGATTTCTTCCCCTTCAACTTGATTAGCACAGGAGCAAGGATATTGGAGTGTGGAGGGGGGCTACCCTGAGCCTGTGCAATGGGCTCTTCCTCTCTCTTTTAACGTAGAGATGCTACTGCTTCCATAAGCAGTGGCAGCTCTGCTGATTTCCCTGAGCTGCCCCCATAATGTCCCAGGGAAGAAAGCAGTATTATGAAGTTGGATCAGGGGTGCAGCTACAACTGAATAAGAGGGGACAAATGGCCTTGGGCCCTGGGGGCATGGGCATCCCACTGACTGGGTTACAGCTTGCTCTCTGCCCTCCCCCTTGCATCTCTCTGAAGAAGAAAAAGACAGTGGGGGCCGGGGTCCACCTTAACTTTTTGGTTCAAGGTCCACTCCAACTTGCTACACCCCTGCGTTGTACCCTCTCCTTGGTGCATTACTGGGGAAACAATAGATGCACCTTGGCATCTATTGGCATCCCTTTAGGTGGCCAGATATTCAGGTCAAAGCTGGCAGGATTCGCATGGCTTACTGGAGATGGCAGCTTGGACTTTCTGCAAGCAGCGGATGGAACATATGGATCTGCTTTAGACTAAGCCTGGCCATTGGTCCAGCAAGGACTCTCACTGCGCTCACGACTCAGACTGTGCAGGTGCACAGAAGCAACCTGCCTGCTCAGGCCTCTGGTGGCAGCCCAGGCTGGGGCAATGGCCTTAGCTGCCACCGCTGCCATCATTACTCTCAGCCTCCACCCCCAGCTGTGCTGTGTGCACAATGGCAAAAAGAGAGAGATTGGCCATAACTTTACTTTGGGAGGGTGGGTGTCCACATATCGGCCAGATTTAACTCACCGTCCATGTGATATTTCAGAGAGCACTTCACACACAATTTGGGTTTTCCGCTCCATCTTGGAAACTAGCCTGATTTATGACTGGGGTTAAAAAAAAAAATCCTCTTTTTGCGTCGAGGTATCCATTATGCCCTGAACTCACAGTAAAGCCTCAACATAAACCCATGGTAAAGCCTGCTGTCTGAAAAGCTTCTTAGCAGTGGGTCTCCAGGGTTTCAGGCGTGGGTCTTTCCCAGCCTTCAAAAGTGCCTTTAAAGCTGTAGATTCAGGTGATCCAAGCAGCATGAAGATTCACAGTATTACATTGTCCATCACAGAAAGGGACCTTCCAAGAGTACAGAGATAGAGATGCCAGGGATTGAACCCATGGCCTTCTGCATGCAAGGCATGTGCTCTACCACTGAGTTGCAGCTCCTACTATTAAAAGTGGATCGGGGCCAGATAATCTTGCATCTGCCTTGTGCACATGCTCTCTCCATTAGTACAGGTTGAGTATCCCTAATCCGGACATCTGAAATCTGGAATGCTCCAAAATCCAGAAACCACCATGGCATGTGCCCACAGCACCGACAAAACATTATTTTCACATGAAATCTGAATTTCATCTCCACCTAAAATGCCATGTTTGACTCTGACATGACCAGCAACATTATTGCGTTGAAAATTTTCTCAGTTAGTTTTCATTACATTTACAGCTACCTGTAGTTATTGTAAATTCAATGCTTATTTGTTTTTATACTTTAAATAAAACCTTAAAAAAATAAAATACAGTGTACAGTAACCTTTCATGTTTAGACTTGGATCCTATGCCCAAGATACCTTATTATAGTATGCAAATATTCCAAAATCCGGAAAAGTCCGAAATCCGGAACACTTCTGGTCCCAAGCAATTCGGATAAGGGATACTCAACCTGAATCCTTATCCTATGGGCTAGACACGTGTATGTGTGTGTGTGTGTGTGTGTGTGTGTGTGTGTGTTTTGAGAGAAGAAAGGCTCCAGTCCTTAAATTGCTCAATTTGGTCCTGAAATCCCACCCCAGTGTGCTGTGCCTGTAGATGTGTGACATGCACAGCTTTCTGCAAGTGCTTTGAAGGTCAGCCTCCATTTTGAAAGAGAGACTCCAGCTTACAGGAAGCAGGAGAAAAACAGACCACAAGTAGCAGAAGCTCCTATACTGCAGAAAATAACTGCCTGGTGAGATATTGAAATAAAGATAAGTTCATTTTTTACACACACACACACACACTGGAAGTGCACATCCCCCACTGTTCATTATGGGAAGCCTTTGCGGTTTAATATAGCTAATCATTTTCGATGACATCCCAATTTGGGAAACAATAAGCTTTAGTGCTTCCTGTCCTGCATATTCTTTTCAGTCACCGAGAGCTAGTACATCTTTCCCCCCCTTTTCAACAGCCTCTTCCACCTGTAATTAAAGGGACTTTCTCCCCCTCTTCATAAAAAAAGAACCTTGTGATGCAGTCTCTATTGAGAGCATTGCGCTCTGTCGATTGTATGAGGGATTATTTTCTGAGGGTCTGTCTAAGTGTCTAACGTTTGTTGGCAATTAAAAAGTAAGCAAGGAACATGAAGGGTACAGATCGGAGAGGTGTATAATTGTCCTTTCTAGTAATAAATTATCAGGTGTCTGGAATAGGAAAGAATCAAACGAGGCTAGAATAAATTTCCCTCTCCCGACCTGTGCTCTTATGGCTTCATTTCTCTTCTCTTTTCCCCTTCCTGCTGTTGTCCATGCTTACTACAATGGCTGGATACAAAGGCTAAGTTGCAACAAAGCAATAATCACAACAACACACTAAAGTGTCCCTTTTCAGAAATGGAATATCACACTCATTATTACTACCACTCCCTGGTTCCCTAGCCCGTTTACTGCTCTCGAGACATTTCCAAACTATATGGCTTTGTGAAGGGGAATGACACATTAGCAAGAGACCCCAGGGACCATATGAATTGTGCTATGCAAGGAAGTCCCTGTTTAAATTATGGTAATAAAGTTTCACGTCCCAATGAAATTATTTATCAAGACTAGCACCAGGCCTTGCAATTTATTCCACATTGTACAGAAAATGCTCCATGATCACACCTGACAGACTCTCAGTGGGTGATTGTTTTTTTAAGGAGAAAGACATTTTCTGGCCTAAAATTCCCACAGTACTTCTAGATCTTGAGGAATTGTAATAGTGGAGAACCATGAACTGGAGTCCCTGGGTTTGCTTGTCTATGTAAGATACTAACATACCCTCCAACATTTCATCAGTGAAAATAGGGTCATGAATGCTTACAGGGTGTGGCCAAACAGTCGGGGAGGCATAGTATACAACGCTTACACTTCTGCCTACCAGCATGCCACAAATGGAAAGCAAGTAATAAAGTGCATGCAGACCACATGTAATTTCTATAGACTTTGAAGAGAGAGCTGAATCATGAAGGAAAACTCAAGCAATTCACATGGGCGAAAAATTGACCAAGGCATCCCAAAGAGGCAAAAAAATAGGAACAATGATTGCCCAGACACAGATAAATTCTTTCCTATTTTGTGGTTGTGATGAAAATGACTCCCAAGCTGCTTTTTCCATGCATCTACATTTCCATCGTGGGGCAAATAATGTCTTCATGGGTGATTGTCATCAGTACTATGTTACAGAGAGAACATTGGGGCTATTCACACAACCGCAAGGGCAGGCAGTTGGGTGGGCAGGGGTAAGAAAGGGTTAAACCTACCTTCCCCCAGACAATTGATGGTCATTTCTTCAATGCATAAGCTGCATGCCATTTGAAGATGAGCAGTGTCCGGACAAGTTTCTATTGTGGGAGGCTCTTCATCAAATACCTGAATCCCAAACTGCTTAGGGCTTTATAGGTAAAGATATTGAATGGGGCCTGGAAATGTACTGGCAACGAGTGCCATCTTTCCAAAGCTGTTGAGGTGTGTTCAGTATAACCAGTCTCTCCACAGCATTCGGTACTAACTGATGTTTCTGAGAAGTCTTCAAAGGCGGCCCCATGTGGGCTAGGCTGCTTGTGAGAACAGCCTCATTCACTCTCCTTCCCCTCTCCTTATCACAGGATACCCTGTGACTTCCATTTCACAAACGAAAAGGAAAAAAACAGAAGCACAAACAGTGGCTGTCATCTAGACCAGGGATTCTCAATGTTGGGTCCCCAGATGTTTTTGGACTTCAACTCCCATAATCCCCAACCCAAGGCCACTGGGGCTGTGGGTTATGGGAGCTGAAGTACAATAACATCTGGGGACCCAACGTTGAGAATCCCTGATCTAGACTAATGCTGCACTAGTGTAAACATGTGGCAATATGTTGGACTAGCTGGTTCTGCTCCATTGGCAGCTTGCATTCCAGACTAGTGGTGCGCTGGTGCATTCTGTGGTGCTCCTCCTGCAGTGAAACCTCTTCCTCTGTCCATATGTTGTAGGGAACGATGCAAAGCATTCTGCTATTCCTCTCACACAAATGCAATAGTTGTTCAAACAGACCAAGTGTGCAAGAGTTTGAGAAACTTTGAATATCCACTCAGCTACATGACCTTCCTGTATGGGTACATCTTTGCTCATTGCATTAGTGCAGCAGAAGTCTGGATGTTAAGAACATAAAAACATAAGAACAGCCCTGTTGGATCAGGACTAAACCTCATCTAGTCTAGTATCCTATTTCATACAGTGGCCCACTAGATGCCTCTGAATAGTCCACACGCAAGAGGCGAGGGCATGCCCTCTCTCCTGCTGTTACTCCCCTGCAACTGTTATTTAGAGGAATCTTGCCTCTGAGGCTGGAGGTGGCCTATAGCCATCAGCCTAGTAGCCATTGATAGACCTGACCTCCATGGATTTGTCTAAGCCCCTTTTAAAGCCACCCAAGCTAGTGGCCATCACCACATCCCGTGGCAGAGAATTCCATAGATTTTATTGTTTTTATTAATTTATTTTATTGTTAAATTTGTATACCGCCTTTCATTAAAACAATCCCAAGGCAGTTCTATGTGATTAACTATGTGTTGTGTGAAAAAATACTTGCTTTTGTTGAACCTAGTTTTCCTGGCAATCAGTTTCATTGGATGACCACCGGTTCTAGTGTTGTGAGAAAGGGAGAGACGTCTCTCTCTATCCACTCTCTCTACTCCATGCATAGTTTTATAAACCTCTATCATGTCTCCTCTTTTCCAAATTAAGAAGCCCCAGGTGTTGTAGCCTTGTCTCATAAGGAAGGTGCTCCAGGCCCCTGATCATCTTGGTCGCCCTCTTCTGCACCTCCTCTAGTTGTGCAGTCTCCTTCTTATGATGAGTATTTAACATAATGTGTCGTTTAGCCCTGTGTTTAACCCAGTTTATGTCCTTTTCTTTAGCTCTTTTTTGAAATATGCAAAAAAAGTCTGTGTTTTGACAGTCAATTGTATCTCCATGATCACAGTTAAATACCCTAAAAAGGCACCCACACAGCGTGAGGTAGAGATCTGTACTAAGAAGTCAATCAAAGCTGAATATTGAGTAGGGTGCACTCTCTGAGAGCTCTCATAATAATCTGAATCGTTTTATAATAACTGTACCACATACCATTAACTGATACAATGCAATAACGTAGTTCATGTGCTAAAGGTGGCAGAAGGTTGACTGAGTGTGCCGAAAGAATTGCTGTGTTGCTGTTGTTGCTACTCCTAAACTACAATAGCATGAGCTCTACATTCTGCTGTTGGCACAGACTTAATGAGAACCCATCATTCCATATAATTTGTCTTTTCTTCCTCCAAAATGCAATTATCCAACGGTGATTAGTTGATCCAATTCCAAATTGTATTCAAATGAAAGCAATTTGGCCAGAAGTGGGGAGGCCAAAAGGGGCCCCGTCTGGAAACGCCTTTAAAAATCTGAGGTTCTCACCTTAATTTTTGTTGGGAAGACAAATGGTTCTTTTTAAAAATTCCTGTAGCAGGAATGACAATGGCTGGTATCCAGAGCCAGGAAGTGCTGGTGCAGTGAGAGAGCAGCCTTAGAGAACTTCCCAACTAACTGCACCAGAGCAGCAAGCAAGTGGCAGTTTCTGATGCCCTCCCCTTCCCCAGCAGGAAGCCCGAAACTATGTCCCTGAATGTTATGCAGCTCTTCGGACATATTTTGGGGTGGCAAATTCTATTAGGCTGCTCTCTCACTGCACTGGGGCTCTCTTGTCTGAATGTCAGCGGCTGACCCTAAAGCCCTATTCACGCATTATGTTCCATGCATTTGCAATTGGTCAGCAGTGGCTGACATGATGTGCAGCCTCCCAGGCCAGTGGGAAGCAGGAAAGCCCCAAATGGGAACACACAGGAACACAGGAAGCTGCCATATAGTGAGTCAGACCATTGGTCTATCTAGCTCGGTATTGTCATCACAGACTGGCAGTGGCTCCTCCAAGGTTGCAGGCAGGAATCTCTCTCAGCCCTATCTTGGAGAACCTGGGAGGGAATTTGAAACCTTCTGATCTTCCCAGAGCGGCTCCACCCACTGAGGGGGATATCTTACAGGGCTCACACTTCTGGTCTCTCTTTCACCTGCAACCAGGGCAGACTCTGCTTAGCTAAGGGGACTAGTCATGCTTGCTACCACAAGACCAGCTCTCCTCCTCTAGACCAGCTCTCCTCCTCTCCTCCTGGTGGGAAGCAGGGCATTTCCTGATTCCCACCAGGAATGCAAGACACACAGGTGCACATAGGTCTGCATCCGGGCACATGTGTCTTGCATTCCCAGCCAGCTCCAGGATGGTGGGAAGCAGGAAGTGCCCATTCTGGACTTTTATGCTTTCCACCAGCTTGGGTGGGGTGGAGGGTGGGGAGCCTGGCAACCAGGCAGCAGGCAGGAGCAGTGGAGGGAATGGTGGGATTGCTAGGCAGCATGACCACAGGTAAGTGCAGGACTGAGGTGCCAGGAGGCAGGGATGTGCCGCTGGGGGTGGGCCAGGCCACTGGGGTGGGGCTGCAGTGCACTGTGGAGAGCAGAGCAGCTGCCTGTGTTCATGCATTACCATGCGCTCTCTCTGCCCTCACTGTGCCACTGCAATGGAAGTACCTGCGGTAACACAGGTTGCACAATGGCTTGTTCTCTGCATCCTTGGGGTTGCCCTATAAGTCTGTAGCAGCTCCAGGCAAGTGCATAAAATGGACGAAGCACTAGACATCATGTCAGCCAGTATGCATGTACAAAGCTGTATGCATGAACTACTGCTGCTGCTGCTGCCGCCGCTGCTACAACTGGTTGTGGCCCCTCAGCTTTGGAACGCCCACCCTGAAGAGCTTTGCCATGCTCCCTGCTTCAGTGTTGTTGTTTTTAAAAAACAACAATTTTAAAAACACGTCTTTTTTAAAAGGCCCTTTCATGCGCCATCTTTGGTTCTATCTGGTAGGTTCTCTAGATTTGAGTTTTTATACTTCTCAATTTTTAGCTTTTAAAATAACTTTTAATTTGAAACAATACTGATTGTGGTTTTTAACCTGAAATTTAACATGTTTACTCAATTTGGTGAATGTTATTACTTTTATTGTATGTTGCATCTATTTTATTGTTGTGAGCTGCCCTGAGCAGTAGTGTACTGGAGGGGCAGGGTATAAATGTTTTACATACATACATACATACATACATACATAACATACATACATAGTAGTATAGCACTACTAATGCAAATAGTACTGTATTTATATTTCAATTTTCCAAAAAGTGTCCAAAGCGAGATATATATCTTGATCACTTTGGGAACTTTTGAAGAAAAATGGTATATAAATACAGTTTTATCTCTATATATATCTCTATATAGCTATCTCTATAGATAGATAGATAGATAGATAGATAGATAGATAGATAGATACTGTAGATAAATAGATAGAATGTTGCATTAGTCTGGAGGTGTATGTGTGTCGAATGTAATGTATGAGCCATATATCTATATATATAGAGATAGAGATAGAGATAGAGATAGAGATAGAGATAGAGATAGAGATAGATATATTCTCCCCTGCTTAACTAAGGGGAGAAGTCATCCTTGCTACCCCAAGACCAGCTCTCCTTCTTGCAGGGAAGGATGCAAAGCTATCCATTCTCCTTGTTGTACCAGCACAATGCTTGTGCATGCAGATCAGGAATCAGCAACATGGAGCACCCATTCAGCTATGTGACCTCCGTGCGTCCATGGATCTTTGTTCATTGCACTACTGCGGTGTTAGCCTGGAGATCAGCCAATATATTTATTTTTCAAAAAGGCAGAAAAAGGAAACCATAGCAGCAGCTCTCTGCAGACATTGCTTCTTTGCAACCTGGAATGCATCCAAGGGCAGAACTTTGCCCTTCTCTTCATCTGCCTCCTTTCACCCTGATATCTGCAGCCACACCCCTGCTGAGAGTCCTCTGAAGCCACTGAAACATGGCAGCCACAATATGGAGTTCTGCTTTTTTAAGCACAACCATCTCATCAACATTAGCAAAACTGCTGACACCAGAAACAAATATTGCACATAAATAAGGCTTCTGTCATGCTGATTTATAATTTGGACCCTGACCAAAGGAAGGAAACATTCTGTTCCTTCCCAATAACTTTTAGCAAGGTGGTGAATCAATGATAGAGGCAAAATCAGCTACCTCTCTGGCCATGGAAGTAGGTCGATCCAAGCCAGGATTTATTTCAGAGGTAACAGCAACTCTGTTGGTAAGTGTAGAGGATCACAGCCACGAGGTGATCAATGATGCTTCAAAGCAATAAGCCACACAAGCTTGGGAGATCATGTCATCATACTTTTAATCCCCAAGTGGTTTGTCTAAGAGAGGAAATAAATTAAAAGCTGAACTTGGGGTCAAACGGCACATTAGACTGCTGATAGGAGTAGCACCTAGAGATGTGTGAGAGGGGTAATGCCTAGAGGTGCCCTCAGTGGTTGTCATTCATTCATTTTAAAAAACAATTTTAATGCCCCCCACCACTCTCGAGCCGGGCCTGAACCACTTCAAATTCGAACCGAACCAGGCCAGGCTCAAGTGTGCACAAAATCAAACCAGACCCGGTTCGGCTCGAGTCCAGGTTGATTTGAACTGAACCGGGTTTTCTGGTTTTGTGGATACCCCTAGTAGTGACCAGCCTAGGAAGGAGAGTCAAGTGCGCTCCTGATTTCTGGTTGTGTCCTGCCTAGAATTAATTCCCAACATTTTACTGAAGTAGGTGTAAAAGCTGTCCTACCCAGCTGCTACCTTGCACACTTATTGTCCACACCCCCATGTTTGCAAGCATGTGACCCAACATCAGGAGCACACCCAGCTCTCCTACCCAGACTGGGTACTTTTCCAACTCTGCCAGCGGTTGTGTAAACAAGCCTACTATGTTAATTACAACCGGGTAGTTCACAATCATAATTAGGGTAAGGAAAGACTCCTTCCCTAATTCAGGAGCTATGTGCACTCTAGGGGTCTGCATGGAACTGGGTTTTGCGGTTTGGTTCAGATTTGAACCAAATTTGAACCAAAACATCAGTCCACAAACCTGTTTGTTCAAACCAACCAGCAGTTCGGTCTCTTCGATCAAACCAGGTCAAACCTGGTTTGACAGGCTATGATTATAAAGGGGAATCGAGTGAGGATTCCCTGCCTTTAAAAGGCTCTTAAGGGTGGCAAGGGGGTCAGTGAGAGGGTACCTTAAAGCTGGCAACAGTGCCATTTGCAAGAGGGCACCTTACCACTGGCCATTTAAATGACATCCACACATGGACGGAAGCTGGAACCACACCACCACTTAGCAGGCCCCCCACTGCTGGGGGGAAGCACTGGGGTTTAGAGGAACTGCCACCATCGGTAAGGTGTCCTCTCACTCCCCCCGGCCACCCTTAGAAGCCTTTTAAAGGCAGAATTCCCCTTTGCTTGCTAAGGGGAATCCTCATCGGATTCTCCTTTACAAGCAAAGCCTGTCAAACTGGGTCAAGCCAGGTCAAACCGGTCTGCAACAGACTGGGCCTGCTTCAGTTTGAGTTCAATTCGAATCAGTTCTGCACACCCCTAGTGCACTCCCATTTGCTGATCAAGTGTGAGTTAAAACCAAGGTCAGCAGCAGGGAGCTTGATCATATGCTAAGCAGGAGCTGGGTTAGAGGACTTTCCCTCCAACCTCATTCAGCTGTGGAGTAGGAGGGAGCCCTTCAACTCAGCTGCTGCTTAGCAGATGAACATGGATGGTGCCCCCATCCTTGGTTTTATTATTATTTTAAATTGTTTTTATTTTTAATTTAAAAAACAAAGCATGATTACATCCCTTGAAACATAGAATAAGGTAAGAGCGATAAATCCATCCAGAGATCTAGAATGAGAAAATGTAAGAAACAAAGAAAAAAGCAAGAAAAGAAAAAAAGATAAGATTACTTCCACCTGCTGGTCTTACTACAAACATAGTTGTGATAGATATACAACATAGATTACAAATCAAAACCAGATCTCGGGAACAAATGGTGGCCATGTCAAATATTAAAATTTATAAAGGGTTCCCAAACAAGCATAAATGACTCTATTGCAGAACTGTTCATATTAGCTGTAACCTTGGAGATGGAAGCATAATCCCATAATTTTAGTAACCAGTCTAGAGATGGAATCACTGAAGAGCGCCAATTAGTAGCATATAGAATCCTAGCTGCCATAATCATGTACAACTCAGTATACTTAATAGGAATATGAGGTTTTGTCATATTTAAAAGAAAGAGTTCTGGCAAAAAAGGGAATATCAACCTTGGTTTCTATCCACATATGACTGGCAAACAGGATCATATGTGGAGCGTGCGCAGTCCCTGAATTAGGGTAGTCTCCCACCCTAATTATGATCGTGTGCTCTGTCCTATAGTTTGCCCCTTGTACATGTTGGTTTTTGTTAAAAATCATAGGACCACCAATCCTCTGAGAAGGTGCCATCTCTGGCTGTTGATAGAGGGTCACCTCTGATCTGGGGGCATCAGCAGGTTCATGAGGGAGGGGGCAGCCCTTAAAGTAACCCGGTCCCAGATCATGTAAGGCTTGAAGGGCCAACACAGTACTTTAAGTGCAGCTCAGAAGCACAAAGGTAAGGTATTATTAATAAATAATTTTAAAAAAACTTTTAAACAGATAATATGTAAAATAAACCAAATGATAGTTTTTGAATAACATAAAGAAATAACCATATATTTGCAAATGGAGCAAATATTACAGAAGCACCACAAGCTGACCTGTGCTTCAAGGGAAATCGTAATCCATGGAGTGCTTCAGCCCTTTAAGTTCTCACCACTCAAAGAAGTGGGGTTGGGGACGTGTACCAGTATCACATGAGTACTGGCTCAGTCAGTTTTTCTGAAAGGCAATAGTTGCAAAGAGGGGTACTTTGGGGCAGATGTTTCCCCAGATGTTTTCCTTTTCCTTGACTGCTCTGGGCAGATTGTATCGAGGCTCCCCTTTCTCTGAGGCAATGATGGCTGGGATAAAGGGAGGGGGCAGTGATTTATAAAGCCACCTAATGATGCAGCAGGGAAATGACTTGCCTAGTGAGCAAGAGGTTGCCGGTTTGAATCCCCACGGGTATGTTTCCCAGACTATGGAGAACACCTATATCGGGCAGCAGTGATATAGGAAGATACTGAAAGGCATCATCTCATACTGTGAGGGAGATGGCCATGGTAAACCCCTCCTGTATTCTATCAAAGACAACCACAGGATTCTGTGGGCGCCAGGAGTCGACACCGACTCGAGGGCACAACTTTAGTGATGTATAAAGCCCACTCTTTTGCCCTCTTGCTGGTGGTGCTGTTTCACCAGGTCTGCACCCGCAACCCCCACCAAAATGTAAAGGCGGATGACCCACTGCATGATGTAAACTGTTATTTTGTTTTCTTTTTATTGTATTCATCTTTGTGAACTGCCGAGAGCCTTTGGAGTCAGGTGGTATATAAATTAAGTAAATACATAAAAATAATAAAGTAGTCCTACAATTCAGATGACCCGCTAAAGGTTGGTTAGCATGAGCTGCCAGTTCTGGTGAGCATGAACTCCTGCTGTGGGCTGCAAGTACTGTGCGTTTCATGCCATATGACCCCAGAAATGTTGGGTTTTCAAGCAGCACTTTCTTCCAGTCGTCGTCATCTGCACCCTAGAGTCATCCCCCAAACACCTGAAACACTGGAAAGCCACTAATATTGCTTGCCAAAGCCACTCTCTCAATGCAAGTACCAGTGTTCCCCTATATTTTTAATCAGTCCATAAATTCATTTCACCATAAACAGTCATTTTTAAGCATTCCCATTTGCTGCCATGCCATAAAAAGCTGGTTTTAAAAAGCATTCCCATTTGCTGTCATGCCTCATCACTTTTTTTAATTCATCCCGATGAAAAGGATCTGAAGACCTATCAGACTCTTTTGTCTTTCTTACTCCACATCACTCATTAGTGACACCCTTAGACACGTCTTTTTGATGGCTTTGTTCTTTTTTTCATTTCACTCCACATTTTTCAAGGATGTACAAAGCTATGGTTACAAGCCTGTTAATTTTGTTTTTTTGTTTTTGAACATTCGCTCCGTTTGGGGTGTCACAGACTTCTATGGGTAGTTGTGAAAGCTCCCTTATCATTCTTTCATGACAGATAGTTAAAGAGTCTGTGTGCAGCAGGTAGATTTTTATTCCAGGAGGGGGTAGGACAAGTGACCCTTCTTAATTACTTCCCCACCTGCTCCTGCTCTTTTTGAGCCCTTCATACAGCAGATGGGACCTCTGTCTCATGAGCAAGGCTGTCTTCAGGGGTGTGTGGGCCAGGCTGCCACCCTGGGTGCCTGCCTACCTGAAGGGAGCGCCAAAGTGGAGTGGCTCAAGACTGGAGAAGGAGGAGGCTTTGTTCATGCTTTCATTTATTTATTTCTCTATTTGTGTAATTTTATTCTATTTTTACCTCTACCAGAGAGGTAGCTCTGGGGCCTTTTGTTGGGAAAGCCTGGGAACTCGAGGACCTGTTAAGAACATAAGAACAGCCCTGCTGGATCAGGCCCAAGGCCCATCTAGTCCAGCATCCTGTTTTGCACAGTGGCCCACCAGAGGCTGAAGAAGCCGCAGGCAGGAGTTGAGGGCATGCCCTCTCTCCTGGTGTTACTCCCCTGCAACTGGTGTTACTCCCCTGCAACTGTTACCCTACTAGATTTTGCATCCCTGCACAACACACATAATGATGGAAGAGTCCCAGGGCACTATTTATCCTAGGGTAAGCCTTGCTCATGAGTGAATCTACTGGCTGGGAGGGTTCTCAAGGCCTTCATGGAATAGTACCCTCTCTGGCCAGAAGATTCATTGCAGACATTGCATCAATTGCAGAGCTTTCCATTGAAGAGGACTCCATTTCAACCAGGTAGTTGGAGCCCTTCCTCTTTGGGTGCATACTCAGGATTACATCAATGGGAAGGGAAGACTGTCTTGAAATTGGTCCTTTACAATGCCAAACTACACATTCCATTGAAAGCCCCATTGGGAGGAATGGCTTACTTTTTCTTCTTCAAATTGTAGTTAGGAGAGAAAGGTGAAGAAGATTATGATTGAGGAGGGATGGATATTTTAACCCTTTGCCTCCTCTAAGACATTGTAGAACTGGAAAAGGTGCAGAAGAGAGCAACCAAGATGATCAGGGGCCTAGAGCACCTTTATTATGAGGCAAGGCTACAATACTTGGGGCTTTTTAGTTTAGAAAAAAGACAACTGCGAGGAGACATGATTGAGGCCTATGGAATCATGCATGGTCTGGAGAATGTGGATAGAGAGAAATTCTTTTCCCTCTCCCATAACACTAGAACCAGGGGTCATCCCATGAAATCGATTGCCGGGAAATCTAGGACCAACAAACGGAAGTACTTTTTCACACAACGCATAATCCACTTGTGGGATTCTCTGCCACAAGATATGGTGACAGCCAACAACCTGGATGGCTTTAAGAGGGGTTTGGATAACTTCATGGAGGAGAGGTCTCTCAACAGCTACTAGTCGGAGGGCTATAGGCCACCGCCAGCCTCAGAGGCAGGATGCCTCTGAGTACCAGTTGCAGGGGAGTAACAGCAGGAGAGAGGGCATGCCCTCAACTCCTGCCTGTAGGCCTACAGAGACATCTGGTGGGCCACTGTGTGAAAGAGGATGCAGAACTAGATGGGCCTTGGGCAACAGGTCTGTTCTTAATTGTGTCGCTGCTGTAAAGAGTGGAGCCATTCTTGACCAAATCACCAAAGGTGCCCCCTGGAGATGGTACTCTCATTTATACAGCTGCTCCTAGTATTTTTTGCTTTGAGAATATGGTCCTCGTTGTCAAGTTACATAGATTTACTTTAGCATCTCTGATCAAACATGAGATTATCCCACCCCGCCCCAATGCTGCATTCCCTATCTCTCCTGTGGTGCAATGAACATAGAACAAGTTTTTCAATCAAGGTAGCCAATAGAAGAAATCACATTGGTCTATGTTTCAAACACACAATGGGCATTACTACAATTCTCATTTCATCGAAGTCTGACAAAACACACCTGTTTCACCAGGCTTTTAGTTTATGATGTTTTAAAGTTTTAAAGCTTCCTTTATGGTAATTTCAAACTGTTTTATAGGATTTTTAGGTTGTTTGTTTAAATTGCAAACTGCCCTGAGATTTTATATAAGGCATTATATAAGTGTGTTAATAAATGAATAATAATAATAATAATAATAAAATTCAAGACCCTCCACCACTAAATAGGTTTTTTTGGGGGGTGGGGAATCTCTGCGTGGTGGTTCAAAAATGGTCAAGTTAATCCCAAAATGAGTTTCACAGTCTCTGAATGTGTAAAAGAGAACCCAAATTCGTTTTCCTTCGGGTCATCATTTACAAACGTACAGAATTGTCATGGAAATTACAAGACTTATTCTGAAATCTTGCAGCATGAGTGAACCGCCCCCCGCAGCAATAATCTACCATATATTTAATCAGGCACAGCACTGAAAATGATTAGAAACACTGCCACCTTGTGTTCAAAATACTTAAGCTTTGCATGATGCAACTTAAGGTAAAAGATTGACAATTGCGTGTTCCATTTTTCCTAAAGCAAGATAAATATAATATAAAGATGTAACAACCTTGTATTTAATAAATGCTTCTGATGATAGCACAGGATCCCTTTATTAACAGAGTTCAAGGATGAATAAAACACTGTGAGAATCTTGCAAACACACATGGAGGCAGCATCATGCATGAGAGGGGATCAGCACAGAGACCCTCTTTTCTCCTTTCACAGATGGCCATGCACCCGTTCTAGCAATCCGTTCTAGCAATCTAGTTGTATAGGCAACTAGAGATGCTAGTGAAGATCTTCGTGCTCAGGTGTAGAACCTTGGAGGCTTGTAATGCTAACCTCAAATAAGAGCCAAGGTCCCCAAGCCCCCCAATTCTTCTGTGACTCAGATTCAAATCCAAGCCAGAGAAGAATTCCTGCCCCCCCCCCACACCAACAAATGTACATAATCCCCCAAGCCCCCTCCCTCATACTCACCCATCACCACCAGTATGTCATCCCCTCCGCCTTCCCTTTGAACACATAATGGGCCAGCCACAGCTGTGTCAATGCTGTGGCCACAAGAACATGCAAAGAAGTATTATTTATTATTTATTCATTTAAAATATGTATATTGTGCCCCTCCAATGTGATACAGCTTGGGCCAGCTCACAGAGACAATAAAACAGATTTTTTAAAAATAAAATCAATAAAATTCAGTTAAAAACTAGACTCAGTTAAAACCAGATATACAGATTAAGAACCTGCTGGAGTAAGGCAGAGAATAAATGCTTAGAAGCCTCTCTCTCTTTTTCAAAAGGGTTTTTAATTGTTTCTAAAAGGCCCCAAGGCTGGGAGCATGGTGAAGCTTGTCCGAGAGGGTATTCCAAAGCTGAGGGGCCACAACCAAAAAGGCCCTGTCTCTAGTCCCTGCCAACTGGTTCTTTTACCTCATCAACCAGAGGTACACTTTTAGTGCATCAGGACACAAAAGCTCCCAGATTGTGGGTTCCCCCCCCCTTTAAAATTTCCAAATGGCTGCTGGGGGATTTTCCCCCCAGCTGGGAGCAGGGAGGGTCGACACTTATCTCTGCAAAGCAGCATTATTCTCTTAGCCCACAACAACCTCCCCCCCACCAAAAAAACCCCAGTGTGGTTACCAAGCTATTTTAAGAAACATATCTGAACTTTCCGAAAGCGGCAAGAATATTCCCATCTGATGTTTGCTTCAAACTCATCTCTGTTCTTTAGCACTTCCCCTCCATGCACTTAATGGCCTTTGAAATTTATCAAGTCAGCTTTTCCATATAGATGGCCAGGAACATATTTTGCAGGAGATATTTGTTCATATTTCTAAGCTGTTTGCAAACCAACTGCAAAAAGCGGACCAGTACTTCCTTTTTTTAAAACACAGCTAAATTATGGGCTGGCTTTACAGAGCAGTGACTCAATGCTTTTCAGGTAAACAATGTGGGGGGAAAACATTTTTAGTGAGATTCAATTTTTATGTTGTTTTGATTTAAAACAGGAGTTATTAGAAATGTCTACCAGAATGGGGTTTGTGAAAACTGTTCCCTGTTAGTCTTTGTATATAAAGGATCTTTCAGTGTGTCATATATGGAAGGAAAATGCAAGGAAGCCGAGAGCCAAGAAGGTTCCTTTTAATGGTCTTGCAGGCTGGAATTTGTTAAGTAACATTTATAAAATATTAAGGAAGGGGAATTTATCCACTGACCTGGAAGGCAAATAGGAAGGAGAAGCCTGCACATTGTGCCATACAGGACTGATAACAATTTGACCCAGAAAAGAAGATTTTTATCTGCTTGAACAAAATGAAATGAGAGATATAAGAACTTTGTTCACACAGATCTGCTTAGCCACAATGATGTCTAGAATCATTTTTATGCCACTGTAGGAATGGTGGACTTTTTGATGTAGACAGATACACTTGGAAGGATGAAAATAGACAGATAGGAATGGGCTCTGTTCTCAATTGCTCCTGTTACATTATATGGGGGAAATGAAATGGGTTGCTCTCAGCACCATTGTTGGGGAAAATGTCTCTGTCTCCAAGAAACTGGAGCACCCCAGGGGCAGAAGGCAAGTTGAGCCCCAACCCAAACTGTTACAGTATATAAGTGAATGACTTGGATGTTCCCCTTACTTTGCATTTGAATGGGTGACTACATGTGAGCATTGTCTGCTGTAAGAGATTCCCCTAAGAGGAGATGGGGCTGCTGTAGCTCAGCAGTAGAACATCTGCTTGCATGCCGAAGGCCCCAGGTGCAATCCCTGGCATCTCCAGGAAGGGCTGGGAAAGACTCCTGCCTGAAACAGAAAAGCAGCTGCCAGTCAGTGTAGAAAATATTGAGGCGGTTCCCATGATCAGTGGGAACTGCCAAGATGGGGTTTGTGAGGAGAGTGGGCTTAGCCCACGCTTCTTGCAGATGACTGATCAGTCGGCTGTGGGTGGCCAAACTGGCCGCCCACACGACTGCCAGTTCCGTTACAGAGCCAGCGGGGGCTGGGGAGTTTGGGGGCTGCTTGGCCCCCGGAAGCTCCAGCATGCCCTGCGCAAGTGCAAAGGGCATGTGAGAGAGAGCCCCGAGCCAGGAGGCTGCATTTAGCCTCCCCACCTGGGGTCTCCTCGTGAGTTGCTGTGGCATGGAGCTGTGCCGCAGCAACTCAGAATTTAAAAAAACTGGTTTAGCGGAGCGCTCGCTCCACTAACCTTGGCTAAGGGGAGGGGGAAATAGTGGGGTTTGCTGCCGGGAGCCACGCAGCACACGATCCACTAAAAGTGGGCTAGGCTCCCTTAGCCCGCTTTTAGTGGATCGTGAGACTCTCCTCACTTCGTTAGATGGACCAATGGTCTGACTTGGTATAAGGCAGCGCCCTATATTCTTATATTCCTAAAGACTGCCTTTTACTTCTTGGAGATGCTGACTCCCCTACATCAACCATCCTGCATCTACCATCAACTTTTATCCCTGCCCCAATACACTTCAGAATGGGGGAGGTGGGTTTGGTATGCATTCAGTTCCCTCTCCCTCCCAAAAGCTCCCTGCGCCCTATGGCACCGACCAGCCCTTTATTTTGCACAGATTGCATAGGAAGTGATTTTAGACAAAGCCAGACCAATAGCCAGGCCAAAAATAAGCCTGGGACAAGCTGTGGTGGTGGCTTAAGAGGCTGGTGGGGGAGGGGAAGCCTTTGCAGACCCCCACCCCACCCCGTGGCCTTTAGGAAGTCCCCTGAAAGGGCTACTATTTAAAATTTTTATTTTAAAAAATTCACAAACTAGGGAGTGGGATTCGGCTTGGTCCAGCTGGACCAGGGGGAGGGGGTTCGGTTCTAACTCAAATCCCCAAACCCCGAACCAGTTTGCACATCCCTAAACCCTTATAGTGTGCTGCTTTTGAAGAAGAGGATACATAAAGTGAGGGGGAAGGCAGGTTTGATTCTGTGGTTTTATTTTCTCACCACTAAGTATGATGTGCTGTGCTATTGCTGCTATAACTATCTGGTTGTGCTGGATCTCAGATTGACAAAGGCAGCACTTGGGTGCCTGCCTGCCTGCCTTGAGTTGTGGTTTGTTTTGGTTGTGAGATAGTGTTGGCAGCTCTCTCTGTATGTATAATATTCCTCCTTGGTGATTGCTGTGATGAGCTCCGCCTTTGGCATTTGGCCTAACTTGTGCTTCACTTACTGCTCTGATCTGCTCTGCCACCTGCATTGCAAGATATACTCAGTCAAAACATAGCTGAAGTTGCTCTAGTTGAGCGTATGGCTATGTTTGCTGCTAAGGGTGTTGCTGTGGCAACTGTTGCTATGCTAGGAAGTAAGGAGTCATAATTGTGCTGGAAAGAACAACTTATGCCAATGATGTTACTGAATCCAATGAGAATCTCCAGGCTTTGGCTGGTAGTGGATTCTGGGTCAGGGATTCTTTTTTGTCCATTTTTGGACTATGTTTGAAATGTGTGTTCTGTGTTGGGAGGGACAGATTCCCTTTTACTGTGTGCTTTCTGCATTGTTCTTCAAGGCCGGGTTGCAAAATGCATTGCAAATTGCAATGCAAAACTTGTGTGTGCACTCTGTGAGTGGAGCTTGTTTCCAACCATAGGGATCAATGGGGACACTCAAAACATTGTTCCCCATGGGTAGTTGCTAGGGACACCCATGTGGGTTGTGTGGTAGGGCCTGAAGGGTGTTACCTACCTACCACCCAACTAGGGATGTGCGAGCTGGCTTGAGATTGAGCTGCTTTGTTTCAAAGGTTTGAGCCGAACCAGACACTCAGATAATAGTCCAGGTTTGAGCTGAAGGGGCTCGAAGGTGGCTCGAAGGCTGAAGCCATCATTTCATGCAGGGACAGTGGTGGTGACCATTTTGTGACACTATGTGTCACTTTTATGGACTGGGCAAATTGCCACCCTGATTGGCCATATGTACCTGCTCCTGTGGTTGGCTGATGTTTCCATGGTGGGAGTGGAGGGAGAGGGCTCAGCAGCTGCTAACACAGCCAGACAACCCTTCTCTCTCATTATCCCCCCACTCATCTTGCCACTCAGTGAGACCCCCACCATCAAGCTGGAGTCTGGGACTGGGTCCTTTGGGACTGAGTCTGAGGAGGAGCCTGCTGAGTAGCCTCTATTTTGCCCTTCTTTTACCCAGACGGAGGGCAGCGAGAGTGGTGGTAGAGCTGCCATCACCTGAGTGGTTGAAGACCACCTTGACTGCTGCAAGCAATGTTTGCATGCACTTTGAGATTGTTCAAAGTGCCAAAACCATGCTTCTCGTGTCCACTGCAAGGCACAAGTCAGCAGAGGGAAGGATGTCAAGCATCTTGTGATGTCCTTGATGTGGTGACACATCGCATGGCATCATCCTGGCATCCTCACTGACAATGGCTCCAATATGACTAAGGCAGTAGAGTGGATGGAGTGTGTGTCCATATACTGTATGGCCTACTAGAGATGTGCACAAAACCGGTTCGCCCAGTTCGGTTCGAATTCGAACCGGGTTCGAACCAGGAGGGGGTGCTTCGGTTTTGGTTTTGTTCGAACCACCCCCTGGTTCGGTTCGAATTCGAACCTGTTTGAACCAATTCAGACACCCCAAAATTGGTAGGATGGTAGCTAGGGATGTGCAAAAAATTTCGGGCACAGAACGATCTGTGCCCGAAATGAACAATTTCGGGTGATTCGGGGCCGAACCGAATCACCCCCGATGTCCCCCGAATTTTTTCGGACACGAGCCGAATCACCCGAATTTCGGGCAAAAAAAATTCGGGTGATTCGGTTCATGGTTGATTTTTGGCGATTTTTTAAAGTTTTAGTGACTTTGGGGCAGTTCGGGGGCATAGCATGGGATTTGGGCAAAAGGAGTGGGGTGGGGTGGTAGCGCCTAATGAGTGCAGGCTACCACCCCAATTTCAGGGGGATTGGGCAAAGGGCTGATTTTTGGTAAATTTCTGAAAATTTCATGTCTTTGGGGCAGATTGGGGCATATTGGGGCAGAAAGTGGGGGCTGGGGCAGAATAGTGGGGTGGGGTGGTAGTGCCTAATGGGTGCAGGCTACCACCCCAATTTCAGGGGGTTTGGACAAAGGGGTGATTTTTTGAGAATTTTTGAAGTTTTGGTGACTTTGGGGCAGTTTGGGGGCAGAAAGAGGATCTGCCCCAAAAGAGTGGGGTGGGGTGGTAGTGCCTAATGGGTGGAGGCTACCACACCAATTTCAGGGGGATTGGGCAGAGGGCTGATTTTTTGAGAATTTTTGAAGTTTGGGTGTCTTTGGGGCAGATTGGGGGCAGAAAGTGGATCTGCCCCAAAGGAGTGGGGTGGGCTGCTAGATAGTGTCTAATGGGTGGAGGCTACCACCCATCCCCAATTTAAGAGTGATTGGGCAGGGGGTGAATTTTGGTGAATTTATTTTTATGAGGTTTGTCTTCATAAGGTGAAGTGTGCTAAATTGATTACTTCCTCATATTATTCATAGTAAAGGAAAGTGTGAAAAAGTGAAAGTGGGGTCATGAGAGTTGTTTAATTGAAAAAAATCTCATTTGCTATGATAGAATGAGAATTCACACCTCAGAAGTTTTTTCTGAGGTGTGAATTCTCATTCTATCATAGCAAATGAGATTTTTTTCAATTAAACAACTCTCATGACCCCACTTTCACTTTTTCACACTTTCCTTTACTATGAATAATATGAGGAAGTAATAACTTTAGCACACTTCACCTTATGAAGACAAACCTCATACAAATAAATTCACCATAATTCACCCCTCTGCCCAATCACTCTTAAATTGGGGATGGGTGGTAGCCTCCAGCCATCAGGCACTATCTACCAGCCCACCCCACTCCTTTGGGGCAGATCCACTTTCTGCCCCCAATCTGCCCCAAAGACACCCAAACTTCAAAAATTCTCAAAAAATCAGCCCTCTGCCCAATCCCCCTGAAATTGGTGTGGTAGCCTCCACCCATTAGGCACTACCACCCCACCCCACTCTTTTGGGGCAGATCCACTTTCTGCCCCCAAACTGCCCCAAAGTCACTAAAACTTCAAAAATTTTCAAAAAATCACCCCTTTGTCCAAACCCCCTGAAATTGGGGTGGTAGCCTGCACCCATTAGGCACTACCACCCCACCCCACTATTCTGCCCCAGCCCCCACTTTCTGCCCCAATATGCCCCAATCTGCCCCAAAGACATGAAATTTTCAGAAATTTACCAAAAATCAGCCCTTTGCCCAATCCCCCTGAAATTGGGGTGGTAGCCTGCACTCATTAGGCGCTACCACCCCACCCCACTCCTTTTGCCCAAATCCCATGCTATGCCCCCGAACTGCCCCAAAGTCACTAAAACTTTAAAAATTCACAAAAAATCAGGACTTTGCCCAATCCCCCTGAAATTGGGGTGGTAGACTCTACCCATTGGGCACTACCACCCCATCCCAAAATTTTGCCCCTGGGCCCCTTTTTACCCCACCGAATCGATTCGGATTCGGATTCGGATTAAATCCGAATCCGAACCGAATCAAGGGTGATTCGGGTGACCCAGATTCGGGCACAAAACAGAACGGGGGTGATTCGGCTCGGGTCTGAGCCGAATCACCCGAAAATCCGAATTGCACACCCCTAATGGTAGCTGGCAACCAGGGGTACCTGTCACCCAAACCCCAAAGCAATTGGACACTTGTACGATTTTTTATGAATTTTTGAAAATTATTTTTATTTTTTCTCATAGGATATAATGGGACTCCAACCAGCCCATTATACCTTATTGTGGAGCACCCATGGGTGCCAACAACCACCCAAACCCTGAAGCAATAGGACAGTCCTATGATATTTAATGAATATTTGAAATATTTTTAATTATTTTTCTCATAGAGTATAATGGGACCTGAACCAGTCCATATCCCCTATTTTGGAGCACCTAGGGGCAGAAAAGCGGGTTGGGTGGTAGACAGACAGGGGTGCCTACCACCCACAAAACCCCAAGGCAATTGGACACTCCTCTGATTATTGGTGAATTGTTAAAGTATTTTTGAATTCCTCATAGAGAATAATTAGGATTGCAGAAAATGTATAGCTTCACATCGGGCGGAAAGGGGTGTCGTAGAGTGGAGTGTGGTGGGTGGTAGTTCCTAGGGTGGGCAAGGAAGCTATCAGAATTATTTGAAAGGAATTGGGCAAAGGGCTGATTTTTAAGTGATTTTTGAAGTTTAGGCGTCTTTAAGGTTTTTCTCCATAAAGAAGCATGGAGGTGTCAGCAAATGTATAGCTTCAAGTCGGGGGCAAAGGGGTGGCCTAGAGCAGTGTGGGGTTGGTGGTAGTGCCAGGTAGGGGCAAGGAAGCTATCTGAATTTTTGCAAAGGATTTGGGCAGAGGGCTGATTTTTGTTGAATTGTTGAAGTTTATGCGTCTTTAAGGTTTTTCCTCATAAGGTATAATGGAGCTTTCAGCAGCCCTATAAGTTCACTTGGTGGGTGCTGGGGTGGCCCAGAGCGAGTGGTGGTGGAGTGCACATAGGGTGCCAACTACCCCCATGGGTTTCTAACCCATGGGGTACAGGGTTCTGTTGTTTCTGAGGTATTCTGAGTGTAGATTCTATGATAGCAAATGAGATTTTCAATGAGACACCATGAATCCACTCTAATGAATCTACGCGTAAACTTAAACAATTCACCAAAAATCAGCCCTTTGCCCAAATCCTTTGAAAAAATTCAGGTAGCTTCCTTGCCCCTACCTGGCACTACCACCAACCCCTCACTGCTCTAGGCCACCCCTTTCCCCCTGGCGTGAAGTGATACACCCTCCATAAGAGGCAGCCCTCCATGACCTGGCTCAGAATTGTGTCTTGAGTGTGTGCAACCACTCCAACATGGAGTGGAAGCTCATGTCCAAGACTGTCTCAGCACTTGTGCCCTTCCTTTCTGCAACAAAGAGCTTGTGTGCCAAGGCAACACCTCTGAGCCAGGCCTTGCCCGCCATGCTTCTCCTCGAGAAGCTGATGGGTGAGCTCCAGACCTCACTGACCACTTAGGATGGTAGAACCCTGGCAGATCAGCTGAGGATTGGGGTAGTGAAGAGGCTCATCAAGAAGTTGTGTGACAAAGAGGAAGGAGTTGCCTGTGTGACCCAACTGTGAAGGGAAATGTGGTCCATGCAGACCACCTGCCTGGGTGGAGCGAGTTGGAGAGGAAATACAAGGGAGGGTCACCAGGAGGAAGGCACTGGTGCTCTGTATGCAGCATTCCACACCCAGCAGGAGTGTGGGCCATTCCTCCCCACCTCCCCAGTCCAGCAGAGCAGCATCTCTGGCAGCATCAACAGAGCTGGCAGTTCCACCCCCCTCATTCCACACAGTGGTTCAAGTTGGGTTGCCTTGGCACATTGCCAGGGGTGTGGGAAGCCTCTCCAACCACTCCTTGTAGTGGTACTGTATCAGAGTGTGTTGCAGTACCTGCAGGAGCCAGTAGTGGAAGATCCAGAGATGAATTGTGTCCAGCTCTGGGCAGCGCGTTACCATGTCTGGCCAGTCTTGGCGGTGGTTGCTGGACGCCTCCTTTCATGCCCACTGTGTCCAGAGAGAGAGTATTCGCCATGGTTGGGGATGTGGTGACACCCCACCACTCATGCTTGGAGTCTGCCTTGCTGGAGCAACTGGTTTTCCTTAAGGTTAACTTCCCGCTGCTGGGCTATCTTGAACTAGAAGTGGAGGGTAAGTGACACATGGTCACTCCCTCACCCTCCTGTAACACCACATCAAAGCAACTCACCCTGACAAAATCACATGTGTCGCGTTTTGCCGCTAGTGCTGTTGACACATTCAACCCATTGGCACCACCTGTGATGCTGACCGACTGGTGCCCAGAAGTACTCGGAGGCCATGGCAGAGTACACACATTAGGAGCTGGACTTTATATATTTTAAATAGGTAATTGTTTTAAAATGCTGTTCATGTTGCTCTCTTCCTCTTAGTTCTAGCACACACAGACACACACAGACAGACAGACAGACAGACAGGCAGACACACACACACACATGCACCGCCAGTGATGAGTCCGTGGTCTGGTGCCACCATGTGTCTGAGAGCCTTGCAATGCAGGCTCTCAGCAAAGCTATGGTGGCCCTGCCAGTCAGAAGTGGCATTATTTTAATTTTAGCATCCATGAAGAGAAAAAAGAAAACTTCTCAGTAGGCAAGTTATTTTGAACTTCCTTAAGCAGCGTTTTTTTTTTTTAAAAAACTTGCTTTTAAATGCTGTGTTTTTAAAAATGCTTGTGTTTAAATGCTTTTTTTGTAGTTTGTGTTTGTAGTTTCTCAAGTTCACTTACTGGTTTTTAGTTAGGTTTGTGGTGTCTCTGTAGTTAGGTTTGCTGTGGCTTGCTGTGTCTAGCAGGTTTGTAGTTTGTTGTAGTTTCCTGTTAGATGGGTTTGTGGTTTATTGTTGTCTTGGCCAGTTTTGTGCTTTGCAGTTAGGTTTGTGGTTGGCTTGGTTTGTAACACTAACTTTTTCTCATAGGGAATCCCTATGAACAAGATATGTAACATCTGTCTTCATAGAGTATCACTACAAAGAGATTATGTAGCAACTGAGAATGTACACTGTGAGTATATTCTCGGTGACTATATAGCTTCTTTATAGGGATTCCCTCTGAGAAAACGTTAATTAACACCAGATAATCTAAAAAAACATTTTAAAAAAACCCTTAAAATTATCTGAGTAGCCTATCGCCTTGCTGGTTGGCTGCTAGTTGGCACCCATGGCATCCTACCTCCAAGCTTGCTGTGGAGTACCTAGGTGCTACCCACAGGGAATAATGGGGCTGCTTCAAATCCCCATTATTCCTTATGGCAGAAAACACAAAACCACTCAAAACTAATAACCTCTTAAAAATTACCTGAGTGCCCTAATGCCTTGCAGGTTGGGTGGTAGCTGGCACCCATGGGGCCCTACCACCAACCCCATTTTGTTGTCATTAGGTGCTACCCACAGGGAATAATAGGATAGTTAAAATTCCCATTATTCCCTATGGTGAACCTTATAGAACTGGCTCAAGCATGGTTTGAGTTCAAGCCAAATCATGGATCATCTTGACCAAACCAGTACTCAAGCCAGAGCAACTAGATGCAAAGCCCTTTGAATAAGTTTAGAGCCTGATCATTGGTCCTCCAGTATTGACTCCTGTAACTGGCCATGACTTTCTCAGGTTGCAGGTTCTGTCACATTCCTGATACCTAATATCCTTGTAACTGGCGGTGGTGGGGACCAAACCTGAGGACTTTTGCATGCCAGGCACCTGTTCTTCCACTGAGCCATGTCTCCCCCAAAACACAATAATGGCAGACTCTTTTTTCCCTTTGTTTTTGGCTTCTTCAAATCTAGTTAAGCCCTCACAGCACCAGGGCTTAAAGAGCAGGATAATATGGTGAAGACTGACTGACACAGAGTGGTGTCATATACTGAGCAATTGTCATGCCAGATTTGTATAGAATAATGGCTCATCAAGGCTGCTCCAGTTGGGGCTGAAAAACCTCCCCAATTTCACCTCGCCCAGAGCCTTCTGTTCCTCTGTGGCTCAGGCACCCATCTGTAAAAGGAAGATAACAGCGCCGTCTTGCCTCATTTGAAGGATTAATACATTAAAGATTACGAGGTGCTCAAATGTTACAGTAAAAGGGGGACATAAGGGCCATGGATAGATAGATAATTCTCTTCCCCACCACATGGTAGAAAGGGCTTTAGCACTTGAGGCCATGAAATATATTAAAGTTACAGTCTGCTGACTCATGGCTCCAGAGCATGGGGAGGAATTAAATATTTAAGGAAAGCTAAAATGAGCAGTGAAGTGTATAGCATTTCGCCACTTGCTTACAATCCCGGCAATTACTAACTAAAACAGTAAAGACATTAGGGGCGGGGGTTCTGTTGTGTGTAGGGGAGAAAGCCACTCCACTCAGTTTTGAATAGCTCTTGTTAGAATTGCTACACTGAGTATTGCGAACCTCTAAGGAAGGCAAGCAATACTGGCAAGGTGCCCAGGGGTCCCAAAATGTAAAGGAACCAACCTCACAGAAGGAAGAGGGAACCCTTGCATCTGAAGAGGCCCTCTAGTTCAGGGATTCTCTACGTTGGGTCCCCAGATTGTATTGGACTTCAACTCCCATAATCCTCAGGCAAAAGCCACTGGGGCAAGGGATTATTGGAGCTGAAGTCCAATAACATCTGGAGACCCAATGTTGAGAACCCCTGCTCTAGTTGATGGCCCCAAACCAGAGGTTATAGGGAGCTTTCATTCTCTTAGAACATGATAGTTGTCATAGGAACAAAACTTTTAAAAAGTCTTTAAAAACACATTTCTTCACCCAGGCTTTTAATTAATGTTGTTTTAATGGTTTTAGTGCTGTTTTAAAATATTATTTTAAAATTTTTAAATTGTTGTAATGTGCGTGTGTCCCCCACCATTTTTGTCTTAACAAATGTTTTACTTTGTATTTATTCTGTTGTAAACCACTCAGAGACGTAAGTTTTGGGTAGTATAAAAATGTTTTAATAAATAAATAAATAACCTCCAAGGGGAGGAGAGGGCTGTTGCCATGGTGACAGGATGGATTGCAGGAGAGTAATAGCAGGAGAGAGGGCATGCCCTCAACTCCTGCTTGTGCCTTCCAGCGGCATCTGGTGGGCCACTGTGCAAAACAGGATGCTGGACTAGGTGGGCCTTGGGCCTGATCCAGCAGGGCTGTTCTTATGTTCTTATGACCACTGCGATTCTCCTGGGAAGTCCTCGATGACCTGTGAGAGGTTGGGTTGCCTTGTAATCCATGTGTGGCTTGCTGTACCTTATTTAAAGGCAGGGAGGGAAGAAAAATGGAGCTCAATTCCTGGTTTGCGAGGCTGGGAACAGGAAGGAGGATAGGACTGAAGTGAATTATTTTAGATGAGATGTGGCTATAGCAGCACAGTGGTACGACATCTGTTCAGCTTGCAGAAGGTCCCAGGTTCAGTCCCAGGCATCACCAGGTACTGCTGAGAGACAAAATTCTGCCTGAAGCCTCAGAGAGCCTCTGCCAGCTAGAGTAGACAATACACTGAGCTAGATGGACCACTGGTCACTCTGACTCAGTAAAGGGCAGCTTCCTATGTTCTTATGACCTGTGGGAGTGGCAGCATAGACCAGACCTTAGTGTGTGCAGCTCACTAAGAAGGCCTGGGACAGAGACACCTATTGATGAGATAACAACTACACTTTATCTAAAGCCCATCTCTTCTTACTGGTCCATCTGAACCTAGTAGTCTTCAGGGCTGATTTTATTTATTTATTTATTTTGGAAAAGAGGAATGCAGAATGGTGCCCTGGCATGTGAGTGTAATTTGTGTGCACAGCATGTACCATTACAAAACACTCCTGTGCATTTTCCTCGTCTGTGCACACATACTTTGCCTAGAGTTGTATTGCTGGAGTCATGTCCCATGACATTTAGGAGCCTACGCAGTGTCGGAGGAAATCCCCAGAACTGGGAGTCTGATGGCACAGTGTGAGCTGTTGGCTGCAGGGCTGAAGTCAAGAGTTGTCATAAATGGGTGGCTGCCAAGAACTAAAGGCCTAAGAAGAGCCCAGTGCTGACGCCAATATGCCCAGAGCAGAGGAGTTTCTAGGGGAAATAGTGCCTAAGGCAAAAACTGAAATTGCGCCCCCTGTACAAACATCCGACACCCATCTTTCAGATAACTTTACCATAATATCAGCTGAAAAATACAAGTCAAGCTCGTTAATCTTTTAATATTTCAAGAACTATTTACCAGTGGATGCAGCCAGACCAAAAAATGCTGGAAAACTACAAATTTCAGTATTCTGGGGATCATGAAATACCCAAATACTATGTGGAGGTGTACTTGGAAAACTAAACAGAAGTGCCTGTCTAATTCTCTACCATGCATTGTAGCATCGCTATTACATAAGTTTTTAAAATAAATTGAGAATTTGACTTTTCCCAGATACTCTGAAAATAAAGGATATGCAGAGTAAACTGTATCACTGCTTGGAATATATTCTAGTCTTTCAGAAAGACAGTTAAAATGAGAGAAAGAGAGCAAGAAACTCCCAGTGGGCCTTAATACTAAGGATTTCACACTGATTCAAAGACAAACTCACCATTAATAGCCATATTATTAAGACATCACACATAACTCACTTATCACAAGAAGCAAAGTAAGAGCAAATGAATACAATCCTAGCTCATAAACTTCAGCTCAGTATTCACAAGCCCTCTGTAGGTTTTTTTACCTGTAGCCACTTCGGGGGGCCTCCTAAAGGCCATGGGGGGGGGTCTGCAAAGGTTCCCCCCCCGCTGGCCTCTAGGGCGTCGCAGGGATCACTTGAGCATGTGCAGTGGCCATTTTTAAATATATATATTTTTAAAGGCCGCTGAAAACAAAATGCCCCCTGTGCATCCTCAAATGGCCTCTGCAAGACCTGGCATGGCCTAGGGCCTCACAGAGGCCATTTGAGCATGTGCGGCTGCCATCTTGTTTTCGGCAGCCATTTTTAAAAATTTTATAATTTTTTAAAAAATGGCGCCCCCTTTCAAGTGGCACCCGGGGCATGTGTCCTGCCTGCTCCACCCTAAATACGCCCCTGGCCCAGAGCATTTGTGTGGTTGTGGTGATGGTGATGGAGGGACTCTCTTGGCCTCACCAAGATAGGAGGAGTCCCATAGACGATGGTTTGTTGAAGGCCCCCTAAAACATGGAGCTAGTATCCAGGCCCTATTTTACCATGTTTGGCTTACATGTTCTGATCAATATCCTAGTTTTACCCTGTGGGCTGGTTCAGATTCACACGGAACCTCTTCTAAAGATGGGCTCCTTCTGAAGTATTTGTGCTTTCAGGAATGTGCAGTCCCACCTTCCTGAAGGAGCATCTACTTCTGCTCTAGGTTAAGTAAACCAGGATTGGTCATGGTGTCCAAACCCACTAATCTTGGTTTATTCTAGCCAACTTCCTTCAAATAAACTAAGATCTGTACCCAAATTGTTGGGATGTGGCTGAGCCCAAACCTCATTCCCCAGCATCTTGGTTGAGTGCATCCCCTCTGCATCCGCTCAGCTTAGGAAATGTCACAGGAGATGCCCGTGAGCCCAGATGGGGGGGTCAGTAACATCAGGCATTGCCCAGCACCAACAGCCATAGCAGGCGGTGATCAGCCAGTCTGGCTAACATTTTCCATTTTAGTGGGGGTGCACTTTGCTTCCTTCATGGGAACATGTGCCCCTATGACATACTGGGTCCACCTCCTGTGAAGGATGCCTGGATTGCAATGTCCTGTTTAATGCAGGCCCAGTCAATGATGAGGGACCATCAAGGAAGAGGGCCTGGCTCCCTGGAGCTGTACAATGACTCTCTAAGGAGAGTGGTGCTGCCAAGGCATATAGTGGCTGGGAACCAACGGTGAAGTCACCTCCCCACTCATTGATCAGATTCTGAGGCCTAAACTCAGGTCTCCTTTTAGGGAACTCGCTCCAGTTGAAGGCAGGGCTTGACTTAAGGTTTGAAGTAAGTTATAAATTGCAGCATATTTGAAGTAAGTTAACCTAGAGCAGAAGCAGGTGCTCACGCAGGGATGGGGGTGGGTTGTATATTCTGGAGGTTCAGAGACATTGGCCTAGTGAGCACATAACAGGAAATGGGAGCTGAAGGAACCAGAGGTTGCACAACCTGAATGAGTAAAACTCCAGTCCCATATGAAAAGCAACCCAAGGTTTTCCTTGCCAAACTCCAGTTTGAAATTTCAGATTGTAGTGAGTTTCACTATTTGGACCCGAGGTTTCCAGTGGCCTGCAGTACATCCGAATGTGGAACTGTAGTCTGCACTGGCTGAAACCAGAGTTGAGGGAGGAAGCTCTCTCCAACTCCCTCTCTCTGGCTGTAACTGGCTGACAGGGCTGTCCTTCATGCAAGAAGGAAGCCCGCACAGCCAGTTCCCCCTCCTCTCTGCAGTCTCTCTGACTGCAATTTGCCTCCTGTCTGTTTCATCTGACTCCAGACAGGTAAGCACAAGGGGAAGAGGAGAGTGGAACCTCAGGTCCATTGGACCCTCGGTACATGTTATGTGTGAATGAGGCCAATGCAAGGGGCCTAGTTTAACTGAAGTTCCATGTGACATCTAAGATAGCCCCATAATTCACAGGCATGTTTGTGGCCTAGGGATACATATATCAAGTAGGGATGTGTAAACAGTTTCAGAAACATCCCCCAGTTCAGCTCCACCCCAGACCAAACCCCGCTGTAGGGGTGTGTCCGAACCGGTCTGGAGGCTATTCTAAAGGCCTCCGAACTGCCGGACCGGTTCGGACCTGGCTGGTCCGGGTCCGGGGGTCTTCCTTTAAGGGTGGGAGGGCTTGCTTACCCCTCCCACCTCTTTGCCCCCTCCAGCGCCCGTATTCTACAGTGTAATTGGGGCGCTGGAAACCAGCCACCCCCGCCACCCCCCCCGCGAGCGGATTAGGGCCAAAAGTTAAATACTGCCGCAGTCCCACCCCCCCGGTCTACCCGCCGGCCTCGTCGTGGCGGGTAGACCGGGCCTCCGGTGGAAGTTCCATCCGGCGTCCTATCGCGCGCGCGCGTGCCCAAGGCCCCAGTTGGGCCGGGACTTTGCCGAGAGAGGAGCTCTGTTCGCGAGCTCCTCTCTTTTTTAGAAAACGATGTGGTGAGCACTCGGGGGGGCGGGGGGGAGGGAGGGGGGCGGGACGGTGGCAGTATTTAACTTTTGGCCCTAATCCACTCGGACGGCAATCAGAGGCCCGGTCTACCCAGCCTCGTCCCGGCGGGTAGACCGGGCCTCCGGCGGAAGTTCCATCCGGCGTCCTATCGCGCGCGCACGCCCAAGGCCCCAGTTGGGCCGGGACTTTGCCGAGAGAGGAGCTCTGTTTGCGAGCTCCTCTCTTTTTTAGAAAACAATGTGGTGAGCACTCGGGGGGGGTGGGAGGGGGGGCGGTACGGTGGCAGTATTTAACTTTTGGCCCTAATCCACTCGCGGGGGGGCGGCGGGGGCGGCTGGTTTCCAGCGCCCCAATTACACTGTAGAATACGGTTGCTGGAGGGGGCAAAGAGGCGGGAGGGGTAAGCAAGCCCTCCCCGCCCTAAAAGAAAGGCCCCCCTTCGGTGCCAGTCCGGACTGCTCCGGACCACGCACATCCCTACCCCGCTGGCCTGTTCGGGGGATTCACAAACCTTTTTAAGGTAAAAAATATTTTTAAAAAAAACTTACCAAGGGGTTTCTTTGAGACGGCAGGGTGGGGGTGTGTCTGGAGGTTTCCTCTCCCCCACCGGCCTTTCTTTCTTCAAAAACAGCACATTTCAGCCATTCTTCAGCCCTTTTTGGTCCTCCCCCTCCTGGGGGCAGTGGCCATTTTGGAGGCCACCATGCTTGTGCAATGGGTCTCTGCGTGGCCAAACAGGGTCATTTTTGAAGGCAGAAAGGCCGGCGGTGGAAGGGGGAACCTCTGTGGACCCACCGCCGTGGAGAATCTACCTCCAGAGGGGATTCGAGGGGGTGCTGGGCTGAACTGGTCTGGTCCGGTTCTGGTCCAGTTCAGACTCAAACCAAACTGGGCCAGCCGGGTCCATGCACACCCCTCATATCAAGCAGCATACAAATATGATTGATAAAATCAATCAATCAATAATCAATATGTTGTGGGACAGACCCACTGTCTCTTTCACCTCCTTGCTTTAGGAAGTTAATCACTATACAAAAAACAAACCAAAAAAACCCTTCAGAGGATGTTGGAAATGATTATAGTACTTGATCATCATTTTTGAAAAATGAGCTGGCCTTGCATGGGATAATGGTGACAACCCGGCAGCTGTTTGAAAGTGCCTGTAATAATTGGCAGCTAAAAGACCCACCAGGCTGATCTGGCATCTGTCTGTGGAATGCCAGCAAAGGTCAGTTCATTTGGTACCTTGGCGATTCAGCACTTCTCAAGGAAGACGATCACCAAGGAAGGAAAAAGGCTCATCCTGAGAGCATTTTTCAGTGATTATATAGTAGGCAAAAGGTCAGGAAACCCAGTGACTGTCAGGAATAAGTCACCACTGAAAGTGCAGATTGAGTCACAAAGCTAAACTTCAGATACTGATAGTTAAGATTGCCAACTGACCTGGTCAGGGTCAGGGATTTGTTTTGCTTTTGCTTTTGCGGCTGTTGCCAGAAAAGCAATATTTTCAGTATTGAAACTGACTCAACCCTCAGGAGAGTACAAGACAGGATATGCTTAATGTTGTATAAGATCTGTTTATGTGATTTAAGGAGTGAGTTATAGATGTTATGTATATATTAAGTACATTAACTGTGTTTCTTCTATGAACATGTGACAATGAAGCAAACGAAAGTTATAATCTCTGCCTGAATACTGTAATGTGCTATATGTCCTAACATTTTTTTATTTTTATATTTCTTCAATAAAAAACAATTTTTTAAAAAATGCAAGGAGCAAAGCCATTTCACTTTCCTCCAAGTCTTTTTAAAAATTTACATGATACTGTATTTAACTAAATCCAAAACTAGTTCCCCCCTCCACATGTTTTTTCATATCAGCAATCAGGAGTTTGTCTTAAATTCAGAGTAAATGCAGGTATAACTTGTATTTACCTCTACTGTTTAAGAGGGTCATCTTAAATTCAGAGTAAGCTTCTAAACGGGGAAATATGATAGTTAAATAGACAGATTTCTGTCCAATAATCTTCTCCCAGATCTTCAGAGAGCCACCAGGTGAACACTCCCAAACCCCCCAAACTGCTGGGATCTGACCTCTGGTTCCATTTCCGGAAGCATTCTGGGTTCTGTTCCTCCTACTTTAACAGTCCAGCTTTGGCTCTTTCTCCTTCCCCAAGATAAGGGTACTTTTCAGCATAGTGCTTCGCCATGTGCTAGTGACTCTGCACTGCTGGTGAGCTTTCCTCAGTTAACCAGAGCATCATTTCCAGAGGAGAGCCAATGTAGTGTGCTGCTTGGACTGAAGAGACCCGAGTTCAAATCCCCATTCAGCCACAAAACTCACTGGGTGACTCTGGGCCAGTCATTTATCTCTCACCTCAACCTGCCTCACAGGGTCGTTGTGAGGATCATCATAACTATGTGCAATGCCATGGGCTTCTTGGAGGAAAAGTGGGATATGAATGTAAATATACCCATGCACACAAATAAATATAAATAATTCATGTCATTTATAAATGGTCCCATCCATATGAATGAAGATTGGGACTTGCCTGCAAACACCATAATGCCTGGGTGGAATTGATGCTATGCAAAACTGGTGTTGTGGTCGTTTCTTCTATCAGAACAAGAGTTCTTTGTAAGGATGTGCAAATAGATTTGAATTCAAATCACTTCGACTCGAATCTGGGTGATTCGTGTGATTCAAAATCCAATCAAATCACCCCTTAAAATGGAAATTCAAAATTTTAAAATGTGTTTCAAATTTTATTTGAGAGCCGTTTGGCACCTTCTAAAAATCATTCAGGCCCCCTGATTGGTTTTAAAAGGTTCAAAAACATGGTTGAATCAATTCGAATTCAAATTGAAATTTCAGACCAGATTCAAATTTGATCTCAATTCAAAATGAATTTTTTAAAAATCTCATTTTTTGTACATCTTTAGTTCTTTGTCATGTCCTTTTCCTTTCTCCCAAATGCCACTCGAAAATGAATAGCCAGCCACACTTCCATCTTTCTTTATATAAAGCTTCTGTTCTGACAGCTCTTGCTGATGTAATCTTGGACACTTAACTGCTCAGCTTGCAAGCACATTCCCAAGCTACATTTAGCTTCAGTCCAGTAGCAAGTTACCCTCCTAGAGAGCTATAATCCACAACTTTTATGTGATCACCTCTGCAAAGATTAATGGAGAACCCAGATAGGGTGGCTCTGACCCTGACCCTAACCAGTTTAGAATGTGAGTCTAGGCCTAGAAAGAGGAAAATCCACCCTATCCTACTTCACTTCTACTAATGACACCATTATTATTATTGACTGTTTACATTATTAATCTGTTTACATTAACTAATGAAGTGCACGTGCACTAGGGATGTGCAAAATGTTCCTATATTGAAACATTCCAACTTGAAAAGGGTTCTTTTGAGTGTTTCGAGCTTGAAACAGAACACTTTTAAATAAACGACCCTCAGAATAATTCCCATTTTGACTGAAATTTTTGATGTTCCAAGAGCCATTTTGGAGGCTTGTTTTTCCTTTACTGATTGGTTTTCTAGTAGTGACTTCCAATTGGTTTGTGATCTCCTAGTTTATTAGTTAGCTTGTTATCATACAAATCAAGTGTTTTCAACTGTGCCCCCATTGGCTTGGACGAGGAAGGGGGAAACACTTTTGGAAATTTCAAAATGTATTCAAAGGGACTGGTAGGCAGGGAGAACCCTAATAATCTCTTGAAAAGGATATTATCAGGAGAGGAGGTAGGATTCAAGGAACGTTTGATATTCTGGTTTTCTCTTCTCAGCACTGAGTATAATATGCTGAGCTATTACAGCTATAACTATCTGGTTTTGCTGGTTCTCAGATTGACAACGGCAGAACTAGGGTGCCTTCCTTCCTTGTGTTTATTTATTTATTCAATTTATATATCAACCTTCCAAAAATGGCTCAGGGAGGTTTACAACAAAATAAAAACAATTAAATCATTTCCTAAATGCCTGTCTACAGGCAGTAATGGGCTGGATGAGGGATAACAAATTGAAGCTGAATCCAAGCAAGATGGAGATGCTCATTGTAGGGGCTCAGAATCTGAGGGATGAGTTAGGTCTCCCTGTGCTGGATGGGGTTACACTCCCCCGGAAGGAACAGGTATGCAGCTTGGGGGTACTCCTGGATCCATACCTCAGCCTGGTATCTCAGGTGGAGGCTGTAGCCAGGAGTGCTTTTTATCAGCTTAGGCTGATTCGACAGCTGTGTCCATTCCATGAGGAGGAGGATGTCAGAACAGTGGTGCACCAGCTGGTAACCTCCAGGCTTGACTACTGTAATGCCCTCTACATGGGGCTGCCTTTGTACGTAGTTCAGAAACTTCAGTTAGTTCAAAATGCAGCAGCCAGGCTGGTCTCTGGGACAACTCAGAGAGACCATATTATGCCTGTTTTGAAACAACTGCACTGGCTGCCGATACATTTCCGGGCAAAATACAAAGTGCTGGTTCTTACCTTTAAAGCCCTGAATGGCTTAGGTCCAGGTTACCTTAGAGAGTGCCTTCTTCAGTCTGATCCCCACTGCAAGCTAAGATCATCTGAGGAGGTCCGGCTCCAGTTGCCACCGGCTCGTTTGGTGGTGACCGAGAAGAAGGCACTCTCTAAGATAACTCTGATTGTGTTGTGTTTTGGTTTGTTTATGAGAGGAGTGTTGTGGCGAGAAATGGACAGTGAAAGCTCTCTCACCAAAGTGGGTTGGGTGGTATTACTCTGTGAGTAATATTTCTTGGTGATTGCTGTGATGAGCTCCATGTCTAGCCTTGAAACTAACTTGTGCATATACTTAAATGTATCTTTTGCCACACATTTACCATTTTGTATCCATTTTGTATCCTTAAGTCTTTGAATAAAGTGCTTATGCTTTAAAAGGTGTGGTCATTGAGTTTTGATTTTAATCATACAAAAAGCCTATGGAGGCAGAACAGGACTGATTTTTCACCCATCATGCCCACCCAACACACTTTGGTCTCTGTAGGAGCTACCCATGGGGAACAATGGGGTGTTTCCATTTTCCCCATTGTTCCCTATGGCCAAACCTCTCAAAATGTTTCAAGTTGGTACTATCAAACAACCAGTGAGGCTGGTTGTTTAAATGGAACGTTTTGGCCATTTGCATTGCATTTTAAACTTTAAAAAGAATGCAAAATCTGTTTTGTGCACATCCCTAGTAGGTGTGCTCCAGAAAAGCGGAAATTTTCATCAATCTCCCTTTGCCTCTGAGTTTGATTCCCAAAGTATGACCCTGGGGTTTTTGCAGCCCTCAAGGACATATTCTTGTCAGTTACAGTCAGCTACACTGGGGAGGGGAGGTAAAAATAATTGCCCCTCCCCTGGAGCATGTGCTGAGCACTCACCAGATACATACTTCATTGGACTGCATGGTGGCAACTTACACAAATCAAAGTGTTCTAGCTTCCTGCCAGGCTTCTGACATGAGAGCTTCATGTGTAAAGGTTAGAATGGAGCTTAGACCCTACTTGGGACTGAATTCTCACGATTGGCTAAAATTCTCACGATCAGCTAATATTCTCACGATCGGCAAAAATCGGGCTAGGGGACACCGTGAGACCATGAGGAACACTAGGCTCACAGGCAAGTCCTGTTGCTTCACAGCAGGTAACCCGCTTAGGAAGCCCTCCTCTTAGCCCAGGTTAGCAGAGCGAGCGCTCTGGTAACCTGGGCTATGCAGTCATGTATTGCTGTGCCATGGCTCTGCGCTGCGACAACTCACGAGGAGACCCCCAACTAGGAGGCTAAAAAGAAGCCTCCCGGCTCAGGGGTCTCTCCAGCATGCTCTGCGTGCTTGCGCAGAGCATACTGGAACTCCCGGGGCCATGTGGCCCCTGAACTCCCAAGCCCCTGCCGGCTCTGTGACAGAGCTGGCAGTCATGTGGGCGGCCAATCCGGCCGCCCAGGGAAGGGCTAATGATCATCTGCAGGGAGAGCAGGCTTAGCCCACTCTCCCCACAAACCCTCTGGATGTGGGTCTCACCAATCGTGAGACTCACCTCAATGTTTCATGTAACCTCTTTATGCACAGAAGGGGGGTTGTGGGGTATACAACTGGCTCCTGTGATTGGCAGGTAGTGAAGTTTCTAGATTGGCCAGGTCTGCTAGAATCAACACTAGGAGCCTGGCTTTCTGCCTGTGCCTGAGAAAGAGAGCATCACCTTTGCCCATTTGACTTCTGGTGCCAATTTCCACATCTGGAGCTCCAGAAACCAACCTCAAGGATCTTGGGCTGAAGAATACATGCTGAATACATACCTGAATGTGGATATAGCTGTTCACAGGCCTAGTCTGAACCCAAGTTTCTTATCTCATACATATGTGCTATAGAGAACTGAAATTCCTACGTTAAAGCATCACTCCAGTCCTGCAATATAATAAGCAGTCATTGCTTTGAAATTCCAATAGCAAATGCTTTTCCTCTTGACAGCACTCTTTCTGCATCTACTGCAGCTGAAAATGGTATAATTAGTAGTTTGTATGTAATTTAAGCAACATAGGCTACAAAAATCCTCCGTATTTACATAGCTCTCATAAATTAGAGCCACAAACTGTAATTTGTTTAGCTGAAATTCCACTAGAAGCTTTGCATTTTACATAAGATGTGCAGACGCTCAAGCCGTGGGTGCGCATTTTAAAAGCAGACATTGCCAGAGCATTTATAATTCATATTGATGGGGCTGGAAGATTTATTATTTGGACAGGAAAAACCCACTTCTTCAGGGACAGAAAGTAAATGGATCTGCATGGAACCAGAATCAGTATGTTGTAGTGGTCAGGGACTAGGAAGACCCATGCTCCTAAGAACATAAGAAAAGCCCTGCTGGATCAGGCCAAAGGCCCATCTAGGCCAGCATCCTACTTCACTCAGTGGCCAACCTGGTATATCAGGAAGCCTGCAAGCAGGGAAAAGAAGGAAACCTTCCTGTCCCTTTGGTGTTCCTTAGCAGCTGGTGTTTGGAGAAGGCCCCTCCCCAATCCTGATGCTAATATATAGCTATGAAGGCTAGCAGTCATTGATAGTTCTATCCTCTATGAATTTCTCTAATCCCTTTTTTAAACTCTCTAGATTCATGGCCATCACCACATGCAGAGGCAGCAAATTCCATAGCTGAACACCACATTGCGTAAATAAGTACTTCCTTTTGTCTGTCTTGAATCTCCCAACACTTAGCTTCAGTGGATGACCCTGGGTTTTAATATCATGAGAGGGGAAGAAAAACGTCTGTTTATCCACTTGATCCACATAAATTGTACACACTGCTGTCATGGTTCCCATTACCTTCCTATTCTCTAAGCAAAAAATGTCCAAATGGTTCCAGTCTCCCCTCAGCTATGGAGATCACTGGATGACTTTGGATAAGTTGCTGTCTCTCAGTCTAGCCTACCTCGCAGGATTGTTGTAAGCTAAAATGAGGGAGCCTACCACGCAGGATTGTTGTAAGCTAAAATGAGGGAGGACACATGCACTGCCCTAAGTGCCTTAAAAGAAGGGTGGATAAAAACATAAATTCATAATAAACCTCCATCAGTTCAACAGGGAAGCTTTTTCAAGGGGATTTCTTGGTCAGCATAGGAACAGAGGAAGCTGCTGTCTACTGAGTCAGGAACACTGAAGAGGACCTGAGTGGGTTCAACCGAATGTACAAGAAGGACCCAACAAGAACTCACCACCATAAAACAGCCTAGAAACTTAAATTTAAAAAATATGCATGGAGCATGAAAATCCTATCTCATTTATAAATGGTGGAAGTATGCAATACCTCCAAATTATTATTTATTTATTCAATTTCTATACCGCCCTTCCAAAAATGGCTCAGGGCGGTTTACACAGAGGAATAATAAATAAATAAATAAGATGGAACCCTGACCCCAAAGGGCTCACATTCTAAAAAGAAACCTAAGATAGGCACCAGCAACAGTCACTGGAGGTACTGTGCTGGGGGTGGATAGGGCCAGTTACTCTCCCCCCTGCTAAATAAAGAGAATCACCACGTTAAAAGGTGCCTCTTTGCCAAGTTAGCAGGGGTATATATCATGAAGTTAAAAAATACTATGAACTTCAGATACCATGAAGTTAAAAAAAAGTAAAATAAAGATAAATATTTAATAAACACTCTCTAACACATTAATGTGGACAATGTATATAAAAATGTAAAAAAACCCATAACAATAGGAAACAAATGTAAACAGAGGCGTAACTATAGGGGGGGCAGGGGGGGCACATGCCCCAGGCGCCATCTTTTCTGGTCATGTGGGGGGCGCCGCCATGACCAATTTTTTTAATTTTTTTTAATTTTTTGTTAATACAAATGTTTCCTGCTCAGTGCAGCAGCGCTGCAGCAGTCAAGGGAGCACGTCGGTGCCCCCTTCCCCACGAGCGGTCCCTTCCGCGCCACCTGCGCCCACCCCCATTGCTTTGCTGGCGCCTGGAGGCCAGTCAGTGGCCTGGCTTGGCGGCGGCGGCGGGCGCTTGTGAGGAAAAACCTAAGTATAATGTAGTATGTTGGGGGGCTGGCGGGGGGGGGCATGGTGGGGGGGCACCATTTCAGTGCTTGCCCCGGGCGCCATTTTCCCTAGTTACGCCTCTGAATGTAAAGCAACAGATCTGTAAAGTGAGAATTAACAATCAGCCTTGCTGCTGAGAACCCCAAAATAATTATACAACTTGCAAGTCAGTCCTGCATATGTCAACCTTCTAGGTATCTGGAAGTCCAGTATGCATAAAAAGAGGATCCAGTTGCCCTTAAATCAGATAAAGATGTGAATTCTGTATCTTATGGGGCACTGACAACAGCTGCAGGTCAACTATAGGGAATGCCCTTCTTTTTCTATTCACTACATTTCTGCTTGCTCATGCACACAGCGGACACTTCCGGTCCACAAAGTACTGGGGCAGCAAGGAGGTACACTGCCACCCCGAGGGACCAATTTTAATGATAGCACCAGTGGGGGGAACATGCCCAGAGGTGAGGGTAAGAGTATCCTCCCCAGTCCTTAAAGGTATCCCCCCACCTTCAACCCAGCAGAACTGCTAGACATTCAAACCAGTTCGGAGGTTCATAAAAGGGCCTCCGAACCGGTTCCATGCACATCCCTGTTATAGATCTGTCAAATACCCCCATAATAGTCCTCTAAGAATACAGGCAATTCGAACTTACTTGCTATAAATTTAGATACCTTGCCATCATGGCCATTTGCTTGTATCCTCTCGTTTCAATCGAGTGGTCCCGCCCTAGTATTTATTATTTATTTATTTATCTAAAATATTTCTACCTCAGCCCCTCCAGTGCAATACTGCTCGAGGTGGCTTACAACAATAAAATAGACACAGATGCTAGTAATAAAGTTTTTTTTTTAATTAAAAAAATTCAGATTGAAAACAATTATTAGGTTCAAATTAAAACTGAAAATTATAAAAAGCTAAAGAAGCTAAAGAACCTACCAGATATATCAAAATAATGATATTAAAAAGCCTCCCTAAAAAGGTGTGTTTTAAGACATTTTTTAAAAACACTGAGGGAGGGAGCATGGCAAAGCTCTTCAGGGAGGGTGTTCCAAAGCCGAGGGGCCACAACCGAAAAGGCCCTGTCTCTACTCCCCACCAACTGGATCTCTGTTAGTGATGGGGTCATGAGCAGGGCCTGAGATGATGATCGGAGGGCCATGGCAGATTTATATGGGCGAATGCGGTCCAACAGGTACCCTGGCCCCAAGCCGAGTAGAGCTTTAAAGGTAAATACCAGCACTGGAATCTAGCCCGGAAACGGACTGGTAGCCAATGAAGCTGATGCAGGATGGGTATAATACTTGTGAAGCGACTCGCACCCACGAGCATCTTTGTGGCAGCATTCTGAACCAGCTGAAGCTTTCGAACAGTCTTCAAGGGCAGCCCCACGTAGAGAACATTGCAGTAGTTCAATCTGGATGTTAACAACGCATGAGTGACTGAGGTCAGGTCCGACTTCTTCAAGTAGGGTCGCAGCTGGCGCAGTAGGAGAAGGGTTGAATACTTGGGAACCAGTGTTAACCTCTCTTGTGGTCTTTAGTCTTTTATCCAATTGCTTTTCTTCCTTAGGACCTAGTTCTGGTTCAACTGAGTTCCCTTCTAAAAGGCTTGACCATCAAAAGTGGGACAAATCCTCAAGTATCACTATGAGGAATGCTGAGAAGCTGTCCCAGCACAACCCTTAATACCATGTTATCCAAAAACAATGGTCCTAGACACGAATTATAAAGCAACCCACCCCAAGTTAATATCAGACCATCGATCCATCTAGCTCAGTATTGTTTACTTTGACTGGCAGCAGCTCACCAGGGCTTGAAGGAGGAATTGTTCTCAGACCTATATGGACATTCCAGGGATTGAATGTGGGACTTTTTGAATGCCAAACAGATGCTCTACCACTGAGCTACAGCCCCATTTCAAAGCCAGAAGGAGCTCCAGCATTGTCCATACTCTTCCCCTCAAAATAGTAGTGGGCATTTGTTTACACTTGATTGGGGGGAAAGGTAATTTAAATCTCAGCAGTCAAATTGCATGTGTCACTAGTTTATCTAAGCAAATATCACAAAATTAAAAGTTAATTAAGTTTTTTTAACATAATTTTCCAAAATGATATGCTTTTCTATGAGTGATGGGTAAATCAAATAACTGATTAAGAGGTGAAATTAATTGGCCATGCAATGATGTGAATAAGAAATTAACTTTTGTCGAGAGCAAAGCTCTACCTGACCTGGAGTTGAGCGGAATAAAGTCAGAAAATGATGAGGAAGTCTGAGCCCCAGAGGAAACCCACAAGTGGTGGGCTTTTAGGCTTCTGTGTGGCAGCTCGAAGATTGCATTGGCTTCTAATTAACAAATCCAGTACTTCCCTATAGCTTTTCAGCTACAGTATAGTTGGTGGGTTTTGAGACTGTTGACCTGTTATCTTTTTAATTGTTATTTATGTTTTTATTTCAATTGTATATTCACTCTGTCTTATTTTTAAATTGTTGAGTTTTAGTAATTAACTCCCTCCTTAAGATTGGGAGGCTTTTGGTAGTTTCAGTAATATACCCTAGGGTATCCTCTCTAATAAAACGCTTGGTGTCCGTCCGTGGATGGACACCAAGCGTGTGTCTGTGCCTCCCTGCCCTGTTCTGGGCATGCGCAAAGCGCATGCCCAGAACAGAGCAAGGGAGACACTATCGCCGGCACCCGGCAGCCATCTTGGGCGGCCAGAAGCAGCCGCCCCGAAGAAGCTGGAGAAGCAGCGGTGGGGGAAAGTGACCGAGGCGGCGGCTCAGCCGAAATAGACGGAGGCCGGGGGCGGAGCAGAGGCCATGAAACTTTTTTTAAAAATGCTCCCGCGGCCAATGCCGTCGACCGCCCACCCTCCCTCCCAGCTGCCGAGTCCCCCTTACCCTGGCCAACTGCTGTTGGCTGAAGACAGCCCTTAATTTAAGAGGCAGAGAGGAGCTCGCAAGCAGAGCTCCTCTCTGTGCAAAGCCTCTTGCCGAACTGCCGCTTTGGGCGCAAGGGACGCAAGCGCCCAAAGCGGCAGTTCGGCAAGAGGCTTTGCACAGAGAGGAGCTCTGCTTGCGAGCTCCTCTCTGCCTCTTAAATTAAGGGCTGTCTTCGGCCGTCAGCAGTCGGCCAGGGTAAGGGGGACTCTGCAGCTGGGAGGGAGGGTGGGCGGTCAGCGGCGGGAGCATTTTAAAAAAAAGTTACATGGCCTCCGCTCCGCCCCCGGTCCCGGCCTCCGTCTCCCCGGCCTGGCGGGGCCAAGTGCCTGGCCTGATTTGGCCCTTAAAGGTTGGGGGGGGCTGGACGGTGGAGGGAGGGGGAATGGCGGCGGGGGGCCAGGAGCGCCGTTACTAGCACCCGTTATTCAACGGGCCAAAATTCACTTGTTGTGATATAAGTGGTATTATGTTTTTATCTTAAACTGTGTTGTATGTTCTATTCTATTTCCTTGTTGTGCTGTTCATAGACTGTAATAAACCTTGAACTGAACTGAAGTATGCCACAGAGGCATATTCACAATCTTGCTTAATTTGGGGGGGGGGTGTCAAAAATCTCAGTTTGGGGGGTAGTTTTGGGTATCTAGAATTTGGCTGTTTGGATACAATGCTAACACATTCTGGACCTTTTATAATCGTTCATTTTTAGCCCAATTTCCTCCTTCTTTGCCTTTCAGGTCTGAGCTTCATTTGTTTGGACTGCTATACAACTGAACATGTATGGACCTGCCATGGAGTTTTGCAGGTCCATACTTGCTGTGACAGTGCTGCAACTTCCAGCATCCCCAGCCACAATGGCCAAAGTGATGGGAGTTGGAATCTAACAGCATCTAGAGAGCCAAAGTTAGGAACACCTGCTCTGATGTCCTCCCGTGGGAGGAACATAGGAAGCTTCCCTATACTGAGTCAGACCACTGGTCCATCTAGGTCAGTACTGCCTACACTGACTGACAGTGACCGACCTAGGTTGCATATAGGAGTCTCTCCCAGTCCTACCTGGAGATGAACCTGGGACCTACAGAATGCAAGTATGCCGATGCTCCACCACTAAGTTAAAGCCCCATCCCCTAAGGCAGGGGTGTTATTGAGCTACAACTCCCATCATCAATAAATTGTGGCTGGGAATGATGGGCATATCTCAGATGCTCACATGTAGTCTTCCATCCAAATGAGAACTAAGCCAGACCCTGCTTATCAAAGGGGGCAATCCATGCTTGCTACCACAAGTCCAGCTCTCCTCCTTTAAAAAAACCCACAAATCTTTGCCACATTAATTTCTTTAAAGTTCATTCCCATTTTCTCCTCTTGTATGATCAAAAGTTTAGGGGAGAAATACATGACCATTCAAATGTATGGGAGAACAGCAGATCTGGTTCATGAGTTGAGAATCTATTCATTCAATCCTGTTCTTTTGTCAGGGTTTCTTAGCCTGCCTGGGAGTTATTTGCACATGGCTTCATTTTGCAGGATAAATGTTGAGCGAAGCCACTTTGAATTACACTTGTGGCATTGAGGGAAGCAGCCCCTCCCCTCAACTCTTGGATTTGCTATTGGTACAAGTTCACATCGCATGCCTCCATGTTTTCCTTCTAGCCAATGGTGGGGGGAGAGATTACTAAGGAGCTACATCTGCATTTGTAAAGAGAGTATCCATCTTATCATGCTAATCATTCTACATCAGTGCCTCTCCCTATTTGCTCTGATGTTTTCAGAAAAAGTAGCTTAAAACCATCATTTTAAAAAACCAGAAATCTCGAGATAAGCTAGAATTCACAAGACAAGGCCTTATTTGTGTGGAGTGTGTGGAGTGGGTCCAAGGATCTTGAAGGCACTTCAGGGTAAGTTTGGCTGGTGTGCGAACGCATACACGCTCTTCCAAAGGAGATTCGGGGTAGAAGCCCTGTGTGCAAAGCCTCCTGGGACACCAAATTTTTTAGTACCTTTTATGGGCAGCAAATGGACAATTATTTTAATTTACTAACACAATTGAGGGCAGGGGAAGCCATTTGGTGTCTCTGTCTGAGGTTCCCAAATGGCTTGGGCTGTTTTTGGGATGATAGTTTAGGAATTTTGTTTCTGTTACAATTTTCCCTGTACTCCCATTTTTTCCCCTCCTCCAGCCTTTCCCATCTTGGGTAACTTGTACAACAACTAATTAATAACTTCATTGTGTAGAGAAAGAAAGAAAGAAAGAATCTCTGTGGTGGTAGACAAAAGAACTAACACATGCAAAGTCTTTGTTTTTCTTCCACATAATTTTGGTGAGCGACTCTTCAGAGTTTGTATTATCACACAACTGTCAAAGATAATTTGCCCTACTTCTGCTAATTGTTCTCCTGTGAGTTTTCAAAGCATGAATCCTATTTTGTACAAACTGTCAGGTGCTTAAAAAAAAGAAGCATTAAAGGCAAATCACGGTGGCACCTGAATTTGCTTTCTGAAGCTGAACAGATAACAGCTTATTTATAACTCTGCGTTGTCATTCATAAAAGCTCAACGGCACCATTAACACTCTTGTGAAGACACTGCCTTCTGAACTTGCTTGCACACACCCACCTATTAGGTGGCATTGCCAGCTGGTTTGAAGCTATTACTGAAGAAGTCCTTGGAAAACATTATCGTAAAATTGTTCATTCATTACGTGATTTGTCGAATCCTGTTTCTAGTATCTGAAATCAAGGTTGCTACTTTGTTGCTATTATTAATTTGGCATTGATCTTCTGCCTTTAATGACACCCAGAAATTAAGCAACTGGAACCCTCCCACACACACACTAAAACAAAATCAAAACCAAAAAAACCAAAAGCCTCACATTCTTATCTCTAGGTCAGTATGCTTTGCTGTGCATTTTTGTGTGTCAGACAGCTGTCAACACCACAGAAGCCCAGATAGAAAAAAAGTTGGCAAGTCTGTTATGGAGGAGATCTGGGATCAGAGTGAAAAAGAGCATCTGCACCTTTAATACTTGTGGAAATGCAGGTACTTTGGCAGGTATATACAAGACTCTGAAGTTACCCCACATCAGGTAGGAAGGGATGAGGAATGGCACAGCACAGAAAGATGTTTAATGTAACACTTACATCCTGCCTTTTCCTCATAAAGAGATCCAAAATGACTAAAAATATTGCTGTAAATTTATTCATTCATTTAGTGAATTCTCTTGGAACAACTCAGGTAAAGTCAAGTAAGTGGAGAGGAGAGCTGGTCTTATGGTAGCTAGCATGACTTGTAGGGGTGTGCAATTCGGGTTTTCGGGTGATTCGGCTCGGACCCGAATCACCCGAAATTGTTCGTTTCGGGCACAGATCGTTCTGTGCCCGAAATTTTTTGCACATCCCTAATGACTTGTCCCCCTAGCCAAGCAGGGTCTGCCCTGGCTGCATATGAATGGGAGACTAGAAGTGTAAGCACTGTAAGATATTCCCCTTGAGGGATGGAACCACTCTGGGAAGAGCATCTAGGTTCCAAGTTCCTTCCCTGGCAGCATCTCCAAGATAGGGCTGAGAGAGACTCCTGCCTGCCACCTTGGAGAAGCCTCTGCCAGTCTGTGCAGACAATACTGAGCTAGATAGACCAATGGTCTGACTCAGTATATGGCAGTTTCCTATGTTCCTAAGTGCTTTAATTTCAGGGCCTTTGTAACACTGCAGTTGGATTCCTGTTTCCCTCTAGTCCAAGGGTTCCCCCCAAATGGGTTCCCTGCTGTTGTTGGACTACAACTGCCATCATCCATAGCCACAATGGCTAAATGTTGGGCGTTGTAGTCTAGCAAGATCTGGGAACCCCTACTCAAGTCTATCATCCCTACAAAACCATCCCTCCAATTATTTCACCATGGATCTGTCTTGAATTCAGTCATTAGCTTGGGAGCTTGTGCAAGGCTTTCATTTCCCAAAGTTTCTGTTTCAATAGCTGTGGGCAGTGAAATAATTCACTGCTTGGAATTCTCTGTTGCCACTGTAGGGTAGTCAAAGAGAGAAAGAATATAAGGACAGCTTGGCTGGATCAGATTTAAGGGTGTGCGTTGAACCATTTCTTGAAGTTTGGTTCGAATCAAACCAACCAGTTCCTTGTTCTGTCCTGTCCAATCGAACTGGGTTGAACCAGTTTGACCTGGTTTGATGGTCCGAGGGGCTATGCTTGTAAAGGGGAATCTGGTGAGTATAAAGGAAAATGCTGCCTTTAAAAGGCTTCTAAGGACAGCAGGGGGCAGCGGCAAGAGGGCACGTTAACTCCTCTGAACCCTGCTGCTCCCCCCTGCATAGTGGCCCAGCAAGCGTGGAGGCCAGAACCGCACCACTGCCATATGGGATACACTACTGGGAGGGGGAGCGCTGG